>NC_140337.1:2030070-2188038 GCF_963514085.1 Chelon labrosus | reverse complement strand
GATGTATTTATTGTTTCTGTAATCTTCACTGATGGTGATGTCAGTGTGGAACACACTTGTTACATGTTGTGTACACAGATACAGTATGTGTAGCTGTGTTCTTTTTTTATTATGTTTCATGGGATACTAACGTTGTAGGGTCATTTTTCTGGGCCTCACAACTTTCTGAGTGATGGTGTGGGGAAGGTTTTCTTGGACTCTTTGGGGTTTTTAATGGCAGTTAGTCATGGTTCGTCTGAGTATTGTTTCTAATCATTTTCTAATGGCTTCTCCAGCAGGATGATCCTCCATGTCACAAATGAAAAATGGTCTCAACTGATTTCATGAACATGTCGTGAGTTCAGTGTCCAGTAACACTTTGATGTTTGGTAGATGCAGCTGCTGTTTTTACTGACACTATTTTGTCATCCGTCCTGTGCTTTGTGGGACATATTTCAGTGCTGCAGTAGCTGTTAATACACCAAAGGTCAACAAGCTAACAATCAGCTAAATTTACTTTAGGTACTTTCCTCTTTCCCCTTTAGATCACACTCTGTATTTGTACAATGTTCCTACTAAAGAAACATGAATTGATCTGAATAAAGACAGTATTAATTAGGGGTGGGAAAAAAAATCGATTCTCCGATTTATTTCGATTCTATCCTGAACGATTCTGTCTCGATTCAAATAAGTTCATAATCGGAATTTTAAAATTAAAATTTTTAATTAGCTCGCCCGCTGCAATATTCTGTGCGCCTGTTGCGGAGCTCAACAGAAAACTCTCCTCTCTGGCCTGCTGATTCTCTGCCGCATGTAAACAACTCGCATGTACTCGCATGTAAACGCATGTAAACAACATGCGCGTGCATGCGCACACACGTGCGAGTTGTTTACATGCGGCGATAAAATGGCTGCAACAGCGAGCGGTACAATACCTAATGTGAGTACGTGAGGGCGTTCACACTGAAAATTCCAACGGGACGAAGTGCACTGCAAGTACCCGGATGGTGTACTCATAACGGTCAAAAAGCTGAGTGTGAAACGCTGCACACTTTCCACCCTAAACGGCAGCCATCTTGACTACGAAGCGGAAGGGGAGGGACTATCAACCCAATTCAAACTTGCGATAGTGGCGGCTGATCTCGGCGGCAGTGATTTGGAAGCGGTGGTGGAGCAGTTTTACAGGTCCATACAGATGTAAGTTATAATATGACATTTAATGAAAATGATCTATATTGCTGTTTTACACGTAGTACTATTAAATTGCTGGTCGATATACGCTCGCGGTCAAAATCAAAATACGGCGTTAGTCATTCGTCATTTCCGGTAAGTATAGGCGTAGCACCCGATTTGAGACGATAATACCAGAGCCCGTCTACGGAGAGCCTTGCCACTCTCTATTAAGTCCCATTGTAACTAATTTTGGTTGCAGTTCCACCAGATTTCCACTGGGGGCGATCGCCATGAGTGCAACATGAATGGGACTCTATGGAGCTAAACGGCTAAATGTGTCTCTTTCACCCGATTGTCGTTGAGAAATCTCAGATTTGATTGTAGGTTTTGCAAGTTCAACATGGGTTATAGGTCAAAAGTTGAATGAACGAGAACTTATGTCCTTTCGTTTTCTTACAGGTTGAGTTGTTGTTGCCCATAACACGCTAGCATTGTGCTAATGAACGCTGATTGGTCAGTGAAGGACTGATTACGACTAGATCCCGCTTGACGGTATCGTGGCATCCGAAGCGGGACCAGAATGTAAAGGCGGACTTTTTCGCCCAAGTTTTTTTTTTTCGGCCCGGTCTTTTAAAACAACAAAACAGAAACTCTTCTAGCACGATTATTTACCCGTGTCAGCTGTGTTGTCCATGCCTCGAGAGAAAAGAAAGTGCAGAGCGCGAAAGCACCAAAGCAGTGACTGAAGGATTGCCGTAAAGCAGTATCTGGTCGTACGATGTGTATGACGTCACTGACATTTTAAAATACTTTTTAAAGCAAAATAAGTGACTCTAAAAAATCTAACACCCAGCAGTGTGTCATTTCTTTGCAACTCCTTTCAAATTCAATATTCAAATTACTGCACAAAAAATTATATCCTGAGAAAAGTGGATTTTGAGGGGTACTGCTCCATAGACTGCCATTCATTCTGCACTCGTCCTGAGAGCGCCCTCATATGGAATCAGAGTGGAACTGCAACAGTTCAGAACCCGGAAGTTCAGTGAGAGTGGCACTTCTCCCCATATTAGACGTTCTCTGATAATACCTTTTTGAAAATTACGCACTATGGACGTAAGTGCATAGTGCTCATAGTGCATGATATCGAAGTGTACTGACGAAAGTACGCCATTTGAGACACAGTCATAAGACTTGCACCGGCTTCTTTAAAGGCTGACGTATGGCAGCATTTTGGATTTTTTGAGGATGGAGGAAAGATCGACAAGACTTTCACCGTTTGTAAGGTAAATACTAAAAAAAATTAGAGAAGGTAATTCATCTGTTTTTCTTTCTCTAATGATCAACACAATAGTAGGAAATGATTTGCAAATTCTGAGTAGCAAACTCATATTTAAGAATCTGACCAAACTAAAATATGTGTGTGTGTGTGTATATATATATCACAAAATTTAAAGTCACGCATGGAAATGTACATTAAAAAAAAAAAAAAAAAAAATCAATTAATCGTTAATCGATTAATCGATAATCGTTTTAGAATCGAATCGTTGACCTCTGAATCGGAATCGAATCGAATCGTGAGGTGCCAAGAGATTCCCACCCCTAGTATTAATGCTGTGTGGTTAACATGTCTGTTTTCTTTTTTATTATGTAACCTTTACGTGACATTTGTAGCCAGAAGAACTGGATTTCTGAGGATGGCCTACCGAATGCTAAAGAAGACTTAATGATACGCCCATTGCATTAAGTGTTTTTCACTGCAGACCACAATAATGAAATTTTGTTTGGACTGGTATTACTGCATTCATGGTTGAGGTCAAGACTGTGAAAGTGCATGAGACAAGAAAGACACCACTGATTGACCTCAAAATTCTTTCTTTTTCTAATCCCTATCCGTGCTTACGTACTGCTAATTGTCTGCAGATGCCTCACATAACCACCTCAATCAGAACCCCATCAAAGAGGCAGTCCTGGCTAGATTTACGCCCTGGGCATATTTTAGGAATGAAATACAATTTATTTGGAAGCAGTTTGTGTTGTGCGGCCTGGGATCAGTCGATCCCTCGCCCCCCTCCCCCTTGCCAACCACTGCAGTCGCAAGTTGATCCCCTGCCCAGCTCCCCCTTGCCTCTACTGACACACACAACCATTGACTGTATACCTGTATGACTCTCAGCAGCAAGTTGACGTGACAATGAGGGCGCCCCAGCGCCCACTCCACTAACTTGACATGGAAATGAGCTGTAGTGTAGAAAACTGGCATGTTTTGTTTTGAGTTTTTTTTTTGAGGGCGCTCGTGCCCATAGCAAAAACCGGCCCTGCAATCATTTGCAAGAATTAACCACATCCAGCTGTGAAGCATTCAAATTCAACTCAATTAAATTTTATGTATACAGTGTCAATAACAGTATCATCTCAAGACGCTTTACAAAACTCGGCCTGAAACACTCAGTAAATAAAGTGCAAAGTTAAAAAAAAGGTGGTATCAAAAGGTAGTATCATCAAAAGATCATCAACAATAACATTTCAAAGAAAAGTCTTTGACATAACATTTTAAATAGAAAATAAAATAAACTTTTTTCAGAACTCAAATCTAAATTAGTTAACAGAGTGAAGAGACTGTAATTCTCCAACTATAATGTGACTGAGCCAGCAGTTCATTTAGAAGGATGACTAAGGTGTCTAATGTATAATACCATATTGTTGTACTAATACAAACTTCGGTAAGCTGAGGTAAAAGATTTCTTTGTTTCCATATTCTGAAATCAATACTTTTCCATGACGCGCAGACTTCAACTGAAGAGGTCGACTTCATCTGACCTGACCAATCATCTGAACCCCTGTCGTCGGTTCAAGGAATTGAAACTTTGAATCCTCATTTAATTTCCGGTTCAGGATGGCCAGGAGGGCTGTAGAGTTCTTCTCTCTTTCAACAACTTCTACCAGTATTCCTTTGAGTGAGGCACCTAGATTGGTGGTCCTTTCGCGAGCTGCAGGGGATTAAAGAAAAGGAATAATTAGTCAACTGCCTCACAAGAGGTCTATGAGGTAAGTGGACAAAATGAAAAATATAAACCTCTGACTCACTTTCTTTTTTCGACACTTTGACATGGTGTAGCCTCCGACTCCAACACTGAGGATCAAGAAGACAGAGAATACTACGAGTGGGATGAGTCTGCTCCGACGGATCAAACCTCCTGATGGATGAAACCAAACAGAGGTGAGACTGACTGTGACTGGATACCTCCAGACACACAACATGAACATGAGTCAGCTTTAATAAGAATCCAGTAGTGAGTTTAATCCTAAAAGTCCCAGAGTTATGCAGACAGTAAACACTGATAGAAAACGACTGGTGGGGAGTTACCAGTGATAAAAAAAAACAGGGCAGGTGGACTGAGACACACTTTCTGGTATTCAAAACGATGCATCTCAGGTTAATCTGCATAACATCCTCTGATTGGTGAGTACTGGGTTGTTAACACAAGGACACCACCCAGAGATGATCTGAAATAAAATCTAAACGCCAAACTAGTAATTTAGAAACTAAAGATGATGAAACGGCTTCAAGAAAGCTCCCAAAAACTGCTTTGTTGTTAGAGATGCCATGACAACATAGAATATTCACAAACCCCGAAAAGCTTTTCCTTTTCTTTTTAACTTCAGTTTTCGTTATTGCCTCACCTTTATCATCCGCCTCCATCTCTGGATAAGATGTGAAATCTCTTGGATGCTGTGGTGTCGCTGTTGTCACAGTTTTGGCAGATTTTGCGTCTAGAAAAACAAACGATTTTAAAATGTGATTCCGAGAAGAACATTTAAAGAAGGGTGTTGCTGTTTTTTAAACACATTTCAACCTTAATTTGGACATAAGCTACAATCAGTTAAACTCACCAACAACTAGATGAAGAAATGAAGACTGTGTTGTCCCCTTTAACTTTGGGATGAAACATCTGTATCTTCCTGCATCTTCAAGCGTCACATTAGTAATTTTCAGCGATATGTTGCCTTGTGTCAGGCCATCCGTGAATAACTGCGTTCTCTGCATGTATGATGAGATCTTCATGTCCAGGTCTTCTCGTAAGGCCCGGTACAGATGGACGTATCTGTCTCTGCTCAGTCTGTTGTTGGGGTCAGGCTGGACGTCAGGCTTCGACCACTCCACTGTCAGACCCTTCACATTTAACCTCGGTTGCACGTGACACGGCAAGATGACATCATCCCCTGGGGCAGCTACGATTGGCTGAAGTGATCCGATCACTTCAAACTGACCTGAGAAAAAGGGGAAATACTTAGCTTATTGATAACATAAAAAGACTTTCCATACATTCATGCACAACTTTTGAGAGACGCTGAGATTGAAAAGTAGACAATGGTGTGCCACTTCAGCTCCAACAACATATCCTGATCTCACCACCTTACGCCATTGATCTGCTTCTACTTTATGGACATAAATTAAGGTCTAGACTAGTCAAGACGAGCTGAAGATCGTTCATATACTATAGTTTAACTCTAGACGAACAGAGTTAACTTGTGTTAACATCTGTATTTTATTTATTGGCTGTGTCTCATCACCTTACTGAGCTCTAAACTGAATCAGACTTTATACAGAAATACTGTAACAGCTGTGGTATAAACACACACTGATGGACTTTCCCAGAAACTACTTTTCTATCACTTCAATTGCCTTAAATAGAATAGAACATACTCTTTTAAATAGAATTTAAAAAGATCATTATTACAGTTAATTGAAACTTAGTACTATTACAAAATAATAATAATAAAACAAATCTTAAAAAGAACACTAAACATACACACTGACAAAATATTAAGTACACTGGTGAAAACAAATATTCTAATACAACAGTTGTGCATTAAATCGTCCTTCGTGGCTGTTCTAATGTTCAGAAGATGTTGAAACAGTGTCAGAAAGGTGGCAATTCATTCATTCATTCATCTTCTATACCCGCTTGGTCCTGTTAAGGGTCGCGGGGGTCTGCTGGAGCCTATCCCAGCTGTCATCGGGCGAGAGGCAGGGTACACCCTGGACAGGTCACCAGAGACAGACAACCATTCACACTCACATTCACACCTACAGCCAATTTAGAATCACCAATTAACCTAATGAGCATGTCTTTGGACTGTGGGAGGAAGCCGGAGTACCCGGAGAGAACCCACGCAGACACAGGGAGAACATGCAAACTCCACACAGAAAGGCCAGCCGGCCCATGGATTTCGAACCGGTGACCTTCTTGCTGTGAGGCATCAGTGCTAACTACCTCGCCACTGTGCCGCCCGGTGGTAATTCGATGGAGGATCATTTCGAACGATGTAATTTGTAGTGCTGTTAAGATGGATTGAATTAAACATCAGTGCTACAAACCACATCCTCAAAAAGTTAAAATGAATAAACAGCTCTCTCAGTTATTTGAAACTAATGCTGAGTACTATAATCTTCATGAAGATGAACACATGCACAGATGATTTCAATTATATCATATCAAACAAAAGAGATTATACACCGATACACAGATTTTAGATCTATACTGGCCGTGGTTACTTGGCAACTATGTGTAAAGTACGTCTCCAACCAATCCAATGTAGCTACAACAACAGTGAAACAAATAAAATAAGGCTTACATACACACACGGGGTACGTTTTTAACAAAATAAACATTTAAATTGTTAGAATTCAACAACACAGATGAGGCTACGTGTTGTATAGACTGCAAACTTACCTTTAACGAAGGAGAAAAACAGCAAAACGTTGACGAGAATTAAAGAAACACTGGAGCTGAAATGCTGAATACCCATGTCAGCAAGACAACGTGCGACAGTCAAACTGAGCAGATACAAACTAAACACAAACCATATCGACTGAGAAAGAAATAGGGAAATCCCCAGGGCAGGTCACCACGCAATCACAAAGACAGAGACAGACAACTGTAGCGGGTTTGACTTGTTGTAATGTTGGGGTGCCAGTCAGAGTCAAGTCTGACAACGTAAAATAAAACAGAACAAAAAAAAATAGTCAACCCACACAAAATAATAACCAGGCAGATCAAATACATCCGTAAAGCACAAAAGCAATCAACCAACCCAGCAATGTGTTTTTCACCATGTATTTCACACTTATGATCAACAGTGCCAAAACAAACAAACAAAAAAGGGGGTGCGCCTTAGTCCGTCTCTTAGTTCCAGTTCAGTCCGGTTGGGAAAGTCTGTTTCGGGTTTTACGCAAAATCACAGTTCAGTCCAGTACATGCGCCCCCACAAAACAAGAACTCAAATGTCCGCTCCGGGTTTTACCGCTGCTCCAACACAAAATAAGGAAACAACTCAAAATAACGAAAGTTACGATGTAACTACGGTTCTATGAGTCCCGGATGACCGCCAGAGGCGGTGCTTTAAGCACTGGATAACTCCGCTTGCGCTAGCGCATGTCGAGTACGAATAACAACAACGTCACCTGTGACCCCTGCATGACCCCCGGGAGGCTATATCTTCCGGTGTCAGCAGGTGATCAGCTCCCAAAATCTTCACGTGAGCGCGCAAGGATTCTGAGTGACAGAGCGCTCTGGCGGTCATCCGGGACTCATAGAACCGTAGTTACATCGTAACTTTCGTTCTATTTCGTCCCTCCTGACCGCCAGAGGCGGTGCTTTAAGCACTGGATGACATATACCAACAGTGTCATGAAGAATCCCACAACCCACCTAGTAATGAGGGGTTGAAGACCCAGGGCAAAGGACCACGCCCAGCGGGTGGGGAGCGGCCACATTAAGCCGGTAATATTGATGAAAAGTACCGGGCGAAGACCAAGAAGCTGCTGCACAGATGTCATCCAGGGGTACGCCCCTCAGGGCAGCCCAGGACGTGGAGACACCACGTGTGGAGTGGCATCTGACCCCCGCCGGCAACGCTCGACCGTTGACCCTGTAAGCACAAGAGATGGTGTCCACAATCCAATGGGAAAGGCGCTGTTTGGAGAGGGCACAACCCCTGTTATGCCCCCCATAGCAAACAAACAACTGTTCTGTCTGCCGCACGTGTGCAGTGGCACTGATATAGGCAACCAGGGCCCGCACAGGACACAAAACACGCAACCCATCATCAGCCACTGGGGGATCAAATCGCGCCAGGTGGATAGGACGGTTGACATGGCCACGGGGCAAGGTCTTCGGCAGAAACGCAACATTAGGCCACAGGGTCACTCCTGACCCTTCAGGCCCCCAACGCAGGCAGGACTCGCTGACAGACAAAGCATGTAACTCCCCCACCCGTTTCGCTGAGGTGATAGCCAGAAGAAAGGCTGTCTTTAATGACAGCCACTTGAGGTCAGCCCGGGCGAGAGGTTCAAAGGGCGAAGAAGACAGGGCCTCCAGCACCAGGGAGAGGTCCCACGCTGGAACCCTGGGGGGGACAGAGGGCCGCAGCCTCAATGCCCCCCTCAGAAATAGAGACACCAACCGCTGGCTCCCTACGGTAGCATTGTCTATCAGGTTATGCTGCCAAGAAACGGGGCGTGGCCCATGTCAGCAGGCGCTGGGACACCTGCAACAGTTGTGCCGACTTGGTGCTCCCCTGATGGTTGATCTGGGAGACCACTGCCTTGTTGTCTGACTGAACCAGCACATGTTTCCCCTGCAGGTGCTGTAGAAAATGCTGGAGTGCCAGGTGGACAGCCCGCAGCTCCAGCACATTGATGTGCCGTGTGCAGTCCCGACGAGACCAACGTCCTTGGGCGGATCTGCCACGCCAAACTGCACCCCATCCTAACTGGGACGCATCTGTTGCAACCGTCTCTCGGAATGAAGGAAGGACCCCCAGAGGCGCACCCCCCAGTAGGAACGCCCTGTCCTGCCATGGCTCCAGGGCGCGGACACACACCCGAGACACTCTGATGAGCTCGTGCTTGTGAAGCCTCTGGTCCAGACGGAAGCTGTTCAGCCACATTTGAAGCGGGCGGAGCAGCAACAGGCCGGAAGGTATGGCAGTCGATGCGGCCGTCAGTTTGCCCAGAAGCTGCAGGAACTGAATGTAAGGCAGCCGCCTGCCCCTCTTGAAGGAAGGAAGGAGCTGGAGGATGTCGTTCACGCGCTTCTCTGACAGGTAGGCCTTCATGGCAACTGAATCCAGAACCAGACCCAAATAGGCAGCCCGCTGAGTGGGAACCAGGCAACTTTTTGCAATGTTGACCCTGAGGCCCAGTCGGGACACATGCGACAGAAGACGGTTGGTGTCCCGAATCACCTGGGCCCGGGAAGGCGCACACACCAACCAGTCGTCGAGGTAAGGCAGGATCTTCATGCCCCCCGCCTGCAGAGGTGCCAAGGCCGCTGCAACACAGCGGGTAAACACCCTTGGAGACAGGGAGAGCCCAAAGGGGGGCACCCTGAACTGGTAATGGTGGCCCTGGAAGGCAAACCTCAGAAAGGCCTGATGATGAGCAGCGATTGGGACATGGAAGTATGCATCTTTGAGATCTATGGAAGTGAACCACTCGTTGGGGCTGACTACACGCTGAACATCTGCTACAGTCAGCATGTGGAACGGCAGAACTTTTAAGTACCTGTTCAGGCCTCGCAGGTCCAGGATGGGTCGAAGTCCGCCATCCTTCTTGCCGACCAGGAAGTACGTCGAGTAGAACCCCCCGGGATGAAGGAGGGGGTCCACCGGTACGATGGCACCCTTGTCCAGGAGGGTCGACAGCTCCTGGGTTAAGGTCTGGGCCTTGGCAGGGTCGCCGATAGAGGTCATCCTCACCCGGCCGAAGGCAGGGGGCCGGTGTCGGAATTGCAATTTGTAGCCCCGGGTCAAGGTGGAAACTACCCAGGGATCTGAACAGCAGGCAGCCCAGTGGCTGAGCTGCTGCTGGGAAAAGCATCCAACAACCGGCCCCGTGGCTCTAGCGCCGCTGCCCCCGGGCCCCGAAGGAACCGGAAGAACGGCGGTCGGGCTTGGAGGCCTGCTGCTGACGAGGTGAGCGTCGCACGGTTGAGCGAAAGTCATCCGCCGGCTTCTTTGCATCCCGTCGCGACGGCCGCCGACCACCCCGGGGAGGCAGCTGTGGAGGACGTGGGGGAGCAGATGGAAAAGCCCTCGGCCCGCTGGAGGTAGGCGTTCTCTTATGCAGGCCTGCAAGCCGCCTCCTGGTCTCATTGGCCTCAGCCGTGCGGTCCAGTGCATCCAACGCTGCAGAGCCAAACAGCTCACCAGGTGTCGCCGGCACCCTGCGAAGGGCCCTACGAGTCAGGCCTCCGTCAGGGGTGATTGGGCCAGCCAGACGTGTCGACGAGTGTGGACGAGCGTGGACATGAGTCGACCCAATTCTCTCGTCTGGCAGGCAAAAGTCTGCACTGAGGCATCGCAGATGTCACGGACGGAGTCATCCACCTGAGCCCCCTGCAGAGAAGTCGAGAGAGCCAGAAGGAAGTGGGATAGGGTGTTTCCAAGGCGGCCGATGCGCGCTGCCGTGTTGTAAGCTTTACAGACGTAATCATCCGTGACTTTACACTGGGCAGAAGGACACCGGGGATCCGACTTCATTGCCTCATCCGGAGACACGATCAGGGCAGCAATTGCAGGCTCCACCGATGGCATGTGGAGAAGGCCAACTGTCTCAGCACCCTCCATGGCGGCTAAGGCCCGCTCGTCCGACCCTGGCCTGGTGAGGGCTGACGTGTCTCCCCAGCAGGAGTGCAGCTCCTTCAAAAAATCAGGAGAGTGTGGCACCAAAGTCTTCGCCGTTGGGGGGTTGCGCCTGTAGAAAGCGCTAGGAGCCTTTTGCTCACTCGGAGGATCAAGCTGCAGGCGCGCCAGGGCAGCTCGGATGATTGCCTCCATGGAAGAGTCCTCAGAGCCCCGCCGGGAACCCGAGGCTGAAGAATGTGAGGAGCCCGCCGCCGTCGGAGTCGCCAACTCAGCCTGGGAATCATTAAACTGGCTGGACGAAGCTGCAATGGAGATGGCATCGTCCACTGGCAGCGGTGACCCCTGAACAGCTGCACCAGCAGCATGTGGCATCCTACCAGCAGGCTGCAGGCCAAGAAGAAGTGCCTTCATCTCCTCCATATCAGCTGCCAGACGGTCAACCTTAGAGGAGAGCTGATCGTCTGTCTTCCTCCGTCGTTTTCCTGCGGGGACACCATCCACACCCCGTGAGGCAGACCTCTTCTGTGCATCCCGACAGGAATCCGCCCCCCCAGACTGGAATGAAGGCAGGCAAGATAGTGGGTCCAGTTGGGCCAGCCTGGCCAGCCTTACTGATCTTGGCATGATGGCACAATTTATGCAGGCTTCATCTGTGATGGCCTCCCGCAGGTGATCCATGCCAAGACAGGACACACACCGATCATGGCCATCCTCAGGCTCCAGGGACGCCATACAGTTGCTACAAGCATGCTCCATCCGGGACCGGATGGAGAGGTAGCCAAGAAAAATACAAAAAAGACACAAAAAAGAACACAAAGTGTCACGTTGCCGGGACGGAAACGCCAACACCTTGAAACGCCAAGCCAAGTTGGGAGAGGGGGCAGGTGCGCAACCTTCACCAACAAGGTCAGTAGTTTAACTTTTTTTTTTTTTTTTTTAACACCCAACTGAGCTTGAAGAGGGGCTGAACCCTACCTCAATAACACAGTTGAATCCTTCAATAATACTGTGAACACTAAAGAGAGAACACAAAACAAGCAGAGATTAGCATAAAACAGCATCATCCTGCTAGTAAAGTTGTATGCAATGCTGGAAGGTGAGGTGCGGAAACGCCACCAAACCAGCCAGCCAACTTTACAGAGCAGGTAAACATACAGCGTGCAAATCGCTGGCGACAGCCTCTGGGAGGACGAGCGTCTGCCCGTTACTCCCGCTACAGAGGCACGAGACTGCACAAAGCCAGCAGCACGCCAGTGATAACCATACCAGTACAATTGAATGGCTATACTCTACTTACGTACACCTCAACGCGCGGTCACGAGAAGAATGAAGGAGCTGATCACCTGCTGACACCGGAAGATATAGCCTCCCGGGGGTCATGCAGGGGTCACAGGTGACGTTGTTGTTATTCGTACTCGACATGCGCTAGCGCGAGCGGAGTTATCCAGTGCTTAAAGCACCGCCTCTGGCGGTCAGGAGGGACGAAATAGAACCAGCGTCTCTCGTCGCGGTGCAACAAACGGCACATACAAAACAAAAATGCACACCGGGTACTCACGGTACCGAAGTTTTTTAAGTAGTCAGTCAGTCTGTCAGAGTCGGACTTGCTCCACTGGAACGGTATCTCCCGACTCCAGAGACAGCTGATCCGACAGGGAAATAAACAAATCCAAGCGGCGTTCGTGCCGACAGAACTCCAGCGAGAGGAGAGAGGATTAAGTGGACCGCTGTCACTTTCCTCCTCCACGGACTCTCCTTCTACGTGGTCAACTCACCGGGGACTTGCACTCATCATAAATGCTTCCTGGAGGACGGATTCAAACTGCGCGGGAATTGGTGGATTATTTCTATTGGAGTAGGAGATGAATGTGGGTGGATGACGGAGGAAGCCATGTATGGAGGTGTGTTTTGAGATTATGACTTTGCGGGCGCTACACAACAATTCACACTCGCATGCGGTGGAAGGACGGTGGGAGCACGGACGTAATTGGGGGGGGGCACAGGGGACGTGTCCCCTGCACTTTTTCAAAAGGCCGTTTTGGCCGCTAAATTTTCATATAAGCTTTTGAAATTTACAGCATAGATTTGCATTCTAAGTTATAAAAATGGTTTGTTAAATATCTTTGTGGTTTTCACAGTGAAAAATCTAAGTTTTTCCTAATCTGATTTTATGTTGTTATGTGGTTTTAGGTCCACTGTGTTAATACAGTATGTCAGAATGAAAAAATAACAGTAAAATCACACCTGTGAAGTTATCCTGAAATGAATGCAACAAGGCAAGGTAAACTGTTTTTAAGATGAAATATAAGGTAAAATCAAAAGTAGTAAAAAAACGGGCAATTATAGACCTCAGAGGGTTAAAGGGCTAAAATCCTCAAAATGATGGAATTTATGGTAGTTTTGTAAAGTGCTGAAGTGGTTTAAGAGATTTATGCAGAAAAAATCAGTTAATCAGTTAAGTTTTTATAGCAGTGTTTTGGAAGTGGACATTTTTGTGTCCCAAGAAGATAGAAAATTTAAAATCTGATGCTACACAAAAACTAATAATGCATTCAATTTGAAAAAACAAGCTAAATTACAGGCGCAAAGAGGAAGGAAGTCAAGAGTAAATATTTAAGAAAAACTCACCGCCCCTCAGGTATCGTGAAAATCAGATAAACCGGTCTGCTTGTGTTCACAGCAGTAGAAGCAGGGCATTGTGGGAAAAAGTGAATTCCTCAGATATAAACTCAAAAAAGGAGGAAGTCTGTTTTTTCAATCAGTTGTGTTTTGATTCTTTGATTCTTAGAATCATTTCAATTTGTAAAAAATGAAACAACAATTTGATTAGGCTACTTATTTGAATATTTACTTTTACACCCAAAGCCGTT
Organism: Chelon labrosus; assembly: GCF_963514085.1. Lineage (NCBI taxonomy): Eukaryota > Metazoa > Chordata > Actinopteri > Mugiliformes > Mugilidae > Chelon > Chelon labrosus. The sequence continues at coordinate 2,174,365 of NC_140337.1, read as the reverse complement.
TAGCACCTGTAACTCAACCATGAAACGAATTCACAGAAAGATATTGAGATCATACCTGTCAAGTTTTGGATTTGAAAATAAGGGAAATTTTCCGGCGCCCGCTGCAAGCAGTCCCACCATGCCAACCAAGCTCCAGTATCCCTTACATCAGGGGTGCCCACACTTTTTGGCTATATATATATATATAGTTATCACAGTGTTAAAAGCTCAATCCATCTTTGTTTTTATTTTTATCAAGAAAAATTTTAGAAAAATCGCACTGTCTCTTTAAGAAAGACGGTAGTTTTGAGTTGTTGTTGAAGTTGTGCGTGGCTGCGGATGTGTGCCGCTGAACGGAGGCCATGTTGCGAATATAAAGTAAAAATAAATAAATATGAACGTTTGTCTTGCTGTTTGTTTTGGAGGTGCGACAGATAAATGTTTTAGACTAACACCTAAAAAGAAAAAAAAATCAATGGCACGCGATCTACCCGCACTTTTTCTCGCGTTGTCACTCATCATCTGACGTCACACACTAACCTCGCGACAGCTGCCACCTACAGTACCTGTAGTAGGCTACTGCAGGTGGCAGTTATCGCGAGGCTACTGACAGAGCTCAGATTGGGAATGTTTTTTGTTTTTTTTTTACTCCGCCTGGGCCCGGGATATTATTATTTTTTAATAACGCAGGTTAAAATACGGGAGATTTACGGGAAAATACTAATACGGGAGGACGGCGGGAAAGAAGGGTAAAATACGGGACTTTCCCGGCCAAAACGGGATACTTGACAGGTATGATTGAGATGGAGATTAAATGCCATTTGTTTTCATTTTTGGACAGGTGTGAAGAAGAATCCCAAAAATCTACTAACCGTTAACAAGATTTGAACTACGGACGGCCGATCACCAGACTGACGTGTTACCCACTAAACCAATTAAGGATGATACTGAAGAAGCAGTACTACGATATAAGTAAAGGATAATGGATGACACTTCTACAAATTTAATGCACGCATTCTAGATGGTAAAACGGCCCAACGCGAAGCCTTAGAATGTAACCTGCGTTGTGTTGAACCTGCGCGATTCAGCTCTGCACACGCCCGGACTCGAACCAGCAGCACCTCGGATCGGGAGGCAAGCGGGTAGTCTAATGGAGTGAAGTCCATTATCCCGCTTATTCTACTGTTACCAACATGTTAAAAATGCCTTTTTACAGTTTAATCGAAGAAATGAACACTGCATTGAACTGCAGTCAGATGTACAACGTTTTCAGTAGGCCAGCCTACCATTGTTGCAGAAATCACATATAAGAAGGTATCCCTTCGATTTCTGTTCATTTTCGCAAATTCCAACATAACGAAGCGAGAAACGTCAAAATCGTCATGAGGAGATTCCTCCCAAACTGCCCAATCACGTCTTTGAACTGACGTCACGAGGGTGGGTTTCCGTTCGTGCAGTTCGTGGTAAGCAACTGCAAGATCTGACTGCAGGCGAAGACTCCCACGATATTTTAAGGTCATGTGACATGGTGACGTGGTGGTAAGTCCCTCCCCAGCTGACACAAGTCGGACAGGATTTCTAACTAGTATGCATTGCGTCCATCCCAGTATGCATTGCGTCCATCCCAGCATGCATTGCGTCCATCCCAGCATGCATCACGTCAAGTCAGATCTGCACAGATCTGCATTAAGTCGAACGAGCCTAGTCCCTATAAAGGCGGGGAGCTACCTCTGGCCCCACCTGATAGGGTGGTGCTTTGAATGTAGATGCCAGTCTGGGCTATTTTTTTTAAAACTGAATTGAATTGAATTGAATTAGTAGGTGCGTTCGACTTCATGCAGATCTGTGCAGATCTGACTTGACGTGATGCATGCTGGGTTGAACAAGTTCATTTTAACCAATCATATTCGAGGTCTATGAGCATGAACAACCCAGCATGCATCACGTCAAGTCAGATCTGCACAGATCTGCATGAAGTCGAACGCGCCTAATGATACGCCCATTGCGTTGAGTGTTTTTCACTGCAGACTACAATAATGAAGTTTTGTTTGGACTGATATTACTGCATTCATGGTTGAGGTCAAGACTGTGAAAGTGCATGAGACAAGAAAGACACCATTGATTGACATCAAAATTCTTTTTTTTCTTTTTATAATCCCTATCCGTGCTTACATGCTGCTGATTGTCTGCAGATGCCTCAAGTAACCTCCTCAATCAGAACCCCATCAGGAGGATTTTCAATCATATTGAGAGGGGTGATGTAAAAATGAACAAAATATTCAGTGGTGCGTTTCTTTTTGAAAATTTGTGTGATTCCTTACACCCAAGACTAAACATTCTCAGTACTTTCTATCTTCCCTACCCTGAATCTGCCCTGTCACAGACTTTTAGTTTCATTTTTAAGGAAAGTTGCAAGCAAAGCAAATGCTCCTCAGTTGCAGGTATTCCCCTTTGTGGGTCAAATAAAGGTTTTTCTTGTCTTTAAATTGTTAGTCCCTCCTGATGAGTCATGACATCACATGACCTATGAGGAGCTCATCGGAATGACGAGGCGGAGTGGGAGTGGTTGTCTGTGTTAGAAGGCGGTGGGGGGGTGGGGTCCGATATGGTTGTGTTTAGTTTCTGTCTGCTCTCAGTTTGACTGTCGCACGTGTTCTTGTTGACATGGACGTTATGGATTTCGGCTTCAGTGTTTCTCTCCCATCGAGTTTAATTCTCGTCAACGTTTTGCTGTTTTTCTCCTTCGTTAAAGGTAAGTTCGCAGTCGATACAACACGTAGCCTCATCTGTGCTGTTGAATTATAACAATTGAAATGTTTATTTTTTTAAAAACGTACCCTGTGTGTGTATGTAAGCGTTATTTTATTTCTATGTTTTCACAGTTGTTGTAGCTACTTACTTTACACATCGTTGCCAAGCAATCATGGCTATAGATCTGTATATATAAATCTGTGTACCAGTGTATAATCTCATTAGTTTGTGCACTTTGGCAAGTAAATATGTTCATCCGGGTTTGATATGAATCTGCATGAATGTATGGAAAGTCTTTTTATGTTATCAATAAGCTAAGCATTTCCCCTTTTTCTCAGGTCAGTTTGAAGTGATCGGATCACTTCAGCCAATCGTAGCTGCCCCAGGGGATGATGTCATCTTGCCGTGCCACGTGCAACCAAGGTTAAGTGTGAAGGGTCTGACAGTGGAGTGGTCGAAGCCTGACCTCCAGCCTGACCCCAACGACAGATTGAGCAGAGACAGATACGTCCATCTGTACCGGGACTTCCGAGAAGACCTGGACATGAAGATCTCATCATACATGCAGAGAACGCAGTTATTCACAGATGGCCTGACACAAGGCAACATATCACTGAAAATTACTAACGTGACACTTGAAGATGCAGGAAGATACAGATGTTTCATCCCAAAGTTAAAGGGGACAACACAGTCTTCAGTTCTTCATCTAGTTGTTGGTGAGTTTAACTGATTGTAGCTTATGTTTCAAATTAAGGTTGAAATGTGTTTAACTCATTAAAAAACAGCAACACCCTTCTTTAAATGTTCTTCTTGGAATCACATTTTAAAATCATTTGTTCTTCTAGACGCAAAATCTGCCAAAACTGTGACAACAGCGACACCACAGTATCCAAGAGATTTCACATCTTATCCAGAGATGGAGGTGGATGATAAAGGTGAGACCATAATGAAAACTGAAGTTAAAAAGAAAAGTAAAACCTTTCAGGGTTTGTGAATATTCTCAGTTGTCATGCCATGGGTAAGAACAAAGGAATTTTGAGGAGTTTTCTTGAAGCCATTTCATACAGTTTCATCATCTTCAGTTTCTAAATTACTAGTTTGGAGTTTAGATTTTATTTCAGATCATCTCTGGGTGATGTCCTCCTGTGTTAACAACCCAGTACTCACCAATCAGAGGATGTTATGCAGATTAACCTGAGTTGCATAGTTTTTAATACCAGAAAGTGTGTCTCAGTCCACCTGCCCTCTTGTGTTTTTTGACAGTATGTGAATATCTTTGGTAAAAATGTGTACAGACAAAGTATGTATGTGTATTTTTATATAATGTATGTGCACGCCTCTCTTTGTGTAATCTTCTACATGTATTTAGATGTAGCAGTTCTCAGTTTTAGAACATATAATTTTAATAACACAATGATCAACTCATGTTTTTTCTAACTCACCTTAAATACTTAATGTGTTTGTTGTTATGCTTAAGGAAAAGAGCTGTTGATGGCGGTTTAATATTAAATATAGGTCAATTTAATGGGTCTTTATTCAGAAAGTCCACATCAGAATGGTCTGATATTTCCTGGGTGACTTCCTGAGTGTTGAACTTTAGTAGCAGTTGTAACTATTGCTTTATTACTATAAGTGATTGTGTTCTTGATTGTTGGGTGTTTTTTTTGTTTGTTTCTTGAGCTATGGGCTGTGTGTGGAGTGTGAGCAGTTTGTTGCAGGGTGCAGCTGAACTGATCATCAGGACCGGTAGAGTGGACGGTCAGTGATGATAAACCAGTATTGTTAGTGTTGCAAAACAAGAATTAATGTTACATGAAAAATGTAAAACTTTGTTAGTTAATTCTGGGTTTCGTGTTGGTGATTTCATTGCAGGTTTACAACCAAACTAACATAATTGACCAACTGAGTTCAACAGACGTGTGTGTGCAATAAAACATGAAAAGAGACAAGTTGTATCTGTTGTACTTTTTCTGGTAACCCTTTCAGAGGGGAGTTTAAATAGTAAAAATCTGGACCCTGAGGTTGTGTATTATCAGGGTGAAGTGAAATTAGTCTGTAGAAACTGGCTGTTTCCTGTTAATTGCAATCTGAACTGGTATGGAAAAGATCTAAAATATAAAACAATTAAAGGGGCTCTTATTTTGAACTTCCATATCTGAATAGTCTGATATTTCCTAGGTGGCATTCTGAGATTGTATACTATCAAGGGGAAGTGGAATTAGTCTGTGGAAACAGGGAGTTTCCTTTAAATGTTAGATTTTATTTACATCTTATTGACTAATTTGACACAGTCCCACATTTCTATAGTTAGTTACCCTTTCATTGTAATTCAGTGTAAAATTATTGCAAATAATAATTTGTCATTATTTTTTGTTTATATTTTTCATTAGATTTAATTTGTTACTGATGCATGAATGACATCGCACGTGGGGGCTGGCCTGACCATGTTCTCCATAGTGGAGGCTGGCTTTACCGCGGTGATTAACTGGTGGAGTAACAGGCTAGAGGCGCTGCGGCAGCCAATCCAGAGCTACTATAATCTCATGTTCACCGTAGATAATAAGACAACGTCTTTGACTGGTAGAGGAAGCATATTCCTGCCAAATAATTAATTCATCCATTGACCTGAATACTGTCTCAATCCAAATAAAGGAGCAGTTACAATAATTCTGTGAGCAATAAAATTTATGGAATAAAGCGCACCAATAACTGCTGGGAAACTTCCCTGCATGTGTTAAGATCTGTTTGCAGATCTCATTTTGTTATTCCGCCCCGGCAGCTGATCTTTAATCAAAGACATGCTTGGGTTCAGAGAAGTGAAATAAGTGGACTGTAAGTTCGTGATACACAGTCAGTCGTCTGTGTCTGCTTACAGTTTTTTCCAATTCCTTAAACACAATTCTGCAAACTAGGCTGATTTTATCAAAATACTAACACAATTCACCAAACCACACACCCAAACTGCAAAATACCTCATAAATCCCGCAAAATGACGCACTGCAAGCAAAATCAAACTTTTGTACCAGATGGCACACACTTTATTCGTATTACAGATTTTTGTCTAACCAACTACACACTGTTGGGCATAATGAAAAGCACTCTCATCTTTAGTATGCTTTGCCATAATACTAACATAGTTCAAACTGTAGAGAATTCTTCAGATTGTTCACATGCACAGGAATCTTTGCAGATACACACACGTGCTATTGAAATATTTATTTTTTTATTTTTCACCAAACAAGTCAGTGCAACATATGCACAGCAGATATATTTACATTGGAGTTAACTAACATATGCTCACAAAACAGTAAGCTGAAAAATACAATTGCAGAAAAAAAATAAATGAATAAAGAGGAAAGCAAAATAATTAGACAGCATCCTGCCGGCCAGCTGGGTCTGGCCACAACGCCTCGTCCACATCACAGGCAATATCTTCTCCTGCCAGACATCGAGGGAAGAAGTGCCTTGAGTGCCTTATCCATCCCTGAATCATACCCAAATCAACTTCATCACATGCCTCTTCCATAGCCTGCACAAGAAGCATGCGCACAAAGGGCTGCTGGTCGTATATCTTTCACCGCCATGCTGAAAAGAACTCTTCTATAGGGTTCAGAAATGGTGAGTATGGTGGGATGTATTGCGTGAGAAATGGTGGGTGGTCAGCAAACCAGTTTTGGACTGGGGCTGCACGATGAAAGCTCACGTTGTCCCACACTACGACATACCGGTTTCTTTGATGGTCTGCATCATTCTTACGCTCTGGTGGAATGAGAATGTTGTGAAGTCTGTCCAGAGATGTGAGCATATGGGCTGTGTTGTATGGTCCAAGGTTGGCATGACGGTGGAGGACACCATGCGTATTGGAGATGGTGGCGCACATTGTGATGTTCCCACCACGTTGGCCAGGAACATCTATAATGGCTCTGGCCAATGACGTTTCTTCCCCTTCTCCTGGTCTTTGCCAGGTTGAACCCAGCTTCATCTATAAAGATGAACTCATGTGGTATTGCATGAGCATCCATTTCCAGTACTCTCTGAAAACAAAGAACAGAAATGAGTCAAAATGGATGTTACAGTATCCAGTACACTGGGAAACAATGTTGCGTGTAGTGTACTGCACTCAATATTGTACTTGCATCCACATATGCTCGTCTGAGGTCTTTGTTTCTTTGAGAGTTTCTCTCAAAAGGCACCTTATAAAGTTGTTTCATTCTGATGTGGTTTCGCTTGAGAATGCGACCCAATGTGGACAGACTGACTCGTTGAATGTTGTTGAATATGATGTTGTCTTGGATGATGTGGCTTTGAATCTCTCGTAATCTGATTTCATTATTTGCCAAAACCAAGTTTACAATGGCAGCTTCCTGTACCCCAGTGAACATTTGGCCCCTTCCTCCACCATGGTTGAGTCTCTCAGTCCTTTAGAGAAACAAACAAAAAATATATATATATGGCTTGGACAATGCAGCCTAAAGATATTTCCCCCACAGTAGAGTAACTTGTACAGGAAAGTAAACAGGTCTCACCCAGCTGATACATTATGACATGTGGTGTACTACATAGTGTGAAAGAAATGTTGGTTACATAACTGTGCTCCAGTCTAAATGTCCGGATTACAGACGCAACAGTGAAACGGCTAAAGTTGGGCTGCACTCTGTCCAGCCTCTCGTATTGTCAGTCCATGGTTGATTACATGATCAACTAACGTTGCTCTTATTTCATTTGAAAGTTGCCTTCTTTGGCCACGAGCTCCTCTACCTGCTCTACCCCTACCTCTCACTCTTCCTCCCCCTCTCATTCTCACCCTTCCTCTCAGCAATGTCTTCCGTTGTTGTTGTAAAAGAAAAAATGATGCTCACCTGTGGTCTTTTGTTGATTGAAGTGTTAACAATTACATAACACCTGTTTGGCCAGGTGGCACATATAGTGGCCAATGAGCTCATGTAGTGTCATTTTAAATGACAGTGTTTTGAAATTGCAAACATGTGACTTTATGTCAGATTGTTGTGTCTTAGGCAGAGAACCGCGTTCAGTACACTTAAAAAGTGCCATTTCGAATTGAAAATAGTGAATGTGTTTAAAGTTTTGGAGATTTGAGATGATGTTTTGCTCCCTGTGTGTCAGTTTAAATATTTGTGCTATCCATGTCATTTTAGTGTGTTAGCAACTGGAAAAAACTATAATAATTGTATGGTAATTTGTCTCCCTCTAGTGGCCGTCTTGTATATCTTTCTCGTCGCGTTATGTCTTTGCAATTTTGTGCTTTTTATGGTCATTTGTTGATTTGTTGTCATTTGTTGATTCATTTTTCAGATCTGTTCTATCTCTTTTCTATCATTGTGCACCTACTTGAGGTGCACAATGGCCGTATTTCCTCAGGAGGCTAAGGTCGTTTAATATCTGCCAGAAGCTGCTGGACATGTTCTACCAGACTATCGTTGCCAGTGTCCTCTTCTATGCTGCGGTGTGCAGGGGAGACAGCACTAAGAATGAGGGCAGAGTTGGAGTCCCTGACATCAGTGGCAGATGCAAGGACCTTGAACAAACTCTGGTCCATCATGAACAATCAGATGCAAGGACCTTGAACAAACTCTGGTCCATCATGAACAATGTCCACCACCCTGACACCATATTCAGGCAGAGAATCTCATTCAGTGACTGTCCATGGACAATTTTTTAAAATGATAATAATGACATATTCATTCATCTTCTATACCCGTTTAGTCCTGTTAAGGGTCACAGGGGCGAGAGGCAGGGGTACACCCTGGACAGGTCTCCAGTCCATCACAGGGCTAACACAGAGAGACAGACAACCATTCACACTCACATGCACACCTACGGCCAATTTAGAATCACCAGTTAACCTAACCAGCATGTCTTTTGGATGGTGGGAGGAAGCTGGAGTACCCGGAGAGAACCCACGCAGACACAGGGAGAACATGCAAACTCCACACAGAAAGGCCAGCCGGCCCATGGATTCGAACCAGTGACCTTCTTGCTGTGAGGCATCAGTGCTAACCACCTCGCCACTGTGCCGCCCATGACAGATTCAATAACATTTAATTTTCATTCATTTTTAATTAATATTCAGTCCAAACAAGTTGAACCGAGAATCCACACCGTGGATATACACATCAAGCAGATGAATATATGTAGGATAACTTTTTCTCTGCAGGGACAAAAACAGCTGACTGTGGCACCAGTAGCTACATATGCTGCTCTTCACCACCAGAGGTCAGGGGATGCCTGAAGCATGTTCTTTCACATGATATGATGTATATTATTCGTATGATTCCTTTATTCTGAAGTCTCATTCTATGTGATATCCTGTCATGCACTAGTGACAGGAGTGCAAATTGTATAGTTCATTAAACACAGAAATACCAAAATAAATAAATAAATCACATTATTATAAAGAAAAAAGATGTCTTATTCAATTTAAGCCAATCGTAAATCATTGCTAATATTGATTAGCAGGAAAAGAAACATTGTTTTGCAGACATTTTGATTTGTTATAATCATGCTACTATGAACAATAAGGTCACCTATTGTCCAAAAAGATAATATTAAAAAAAAATATTATAGCAAATAATAGGAACAAACCCAAAGGAATATTATTTATTGTAGGACTAGGTAATAGCAAAATAGGCCTTCTTTACTCATTTGTTTTTATTTTGTATCATTTCCTCACCACATGTTTTCCATCACAACGTTTCTGCAGATAACAGAGCTGCTACATGATTGAGTCTTTAATCCAAGATGTGTAGCACAGAAAAGGAGAACTGGTTTAATCACATGTACAGTTTAACTGCATGTGATGCCAGCGTGACTTTGTGCAAACAACACAGACTTCCTACATGTCCTTAATTTGCAGCTAAGGAAATTCATCGCCAAAAAAGCTCAAACAAAACTTCTTTTCATCCCACACAGACAAAATATAGGGTTTTGTATTGTGTAGGCCCCGTGCCATAATGGTCCTGACCCAACAATACAAACTGAAATGCCACTGTTGCAATAAATATACCAGCAGCAAACAAACAAATTGTTGCATTTTTTTATACACCGGCATAAAAAATAATCTAGATCCATCTTGTAAGTGTCTCTGGCCAGGAGTTGTGTGTTTCCTGTTGAGCTCCATACTACATCTGTTGTCGTGGTCTCATCAGCCTGCCCAGTCTTCATGGAATCCTGCAGTTATCCACTCCTACCTGAATGAACAATTCTCCAACCTGCCTATGATTCCTCTTACATTTTCAAACTGTCATGTAACATCATCAGCTGTATGTTGTATTTGTATCATCATCAGATTCACATGTACGCTTTAGTCAGATGTATGTATCTATGACAGATGTTTGTTTATGTCGTTCCTCCTGCTGTTCTCTTCTCTCTTTCTTCTGTCTGTACCCGGCTGGCCTTAGGCAGATGGGTCCCTCTGTATGAGCTTGGTTCTGCTTAAGGTTTCTTCCTGTTAAAAGGGAGTTTGAGGCTGGATGTTATAAAGCGCCTTGAGACAATTTTTATTGTAATTGACGCTATATAAATAAAATTGAATTGAATTGAATGAAAAGTACAGTAAGCCTCAAATGGGAAGTGCTTGCTCCATTTAGTGAGTAATTTCATCTAAACCAGTTTGTTAAGACTGTTTCCATTTCTGTCATGGAAAAGGGATCCATTCTTTGCTGTTTTTCTTGAGGTCTCCATATTTTAGGTGTCTAAGGGTAGAGATGTTGTGTGAAGAGATGAAAAGGATCGAAGAAAGGACATGAAAAGGGTCAAGGGGAGGACACAAAGGGGGAGGAAAGTGTAGACTGATAATAGAAGAGAAAGTGAGACTCAGAGTGGAGGCACATCTCAGGAAGCTTCGGATCCATGTCCACTGGTTCCTTTAATGAAAGGTGGAAGAGGAAGAAAAGAAAAGAAAGGAATGCAGTGGGTGGTAGTTGAGAACTGAGACAAACAGAGAGAGAGACAGGGTTAGGACACACAGTTATGGGTAAGCCTGGGAAATAGAATGATATGGGGTGTGGTCTAGTTCCCTAACTTAAGTCACAATAACTTCATCATAACAGACCAGACAAGTTTTAGGAACAACAATAGCTGGTTGGTCGTTGCTTGAATGAGAAGTGGGAGTTTTAGAAGCAAATACAAAAGCATAGTTGATTAGAGGGATATTCAAAAACAAATATCCTACTCCCAGTGTCAAGCCTGGTTGCTCTCCTTTTTGTGTATCATCAAATTTCTTCTTTTTGGTTGTAGTGGTTATAGCAGTGGCATATGTGGTACCAACAGGGCCAGATGTAAAAAAAAAAATGTTGGTGTTTTAGAAAAAAACAGATGTGGCACAGGGACAATCAATTTTGTAGTAAAGGGAGTAGATGCATTTGTTAAAGGGCCAGATGTGCCACAAGGAAGAGAAGATGTGGTAGAAGGTGGGGCAGATGTGGTAGTAAAAGGATCAGATGTAGCACTAGGAGGAGTGAATGTGGTGGTCAGTAAATCAGACGTGGAAGTACAAGACACGGATATAACACCAAATATGTAAAGATGGTTGTAGATGAAGCAGGGGAACTGAGTGGTGAGCAATGGCAGGCTCTTTTAAGGTCTCGGTCAATGTTTGGGTAAAACTCCGTAACAGTTGTGTGGAGTGGACATTGTGTTCCAGGAAACACTTGAAACTGTCCTCCCAGTTCCATGTGGAGCTCCTCCAGAGTCTTAGTCTGCAAGTATCTGTTGTTAGATTCAATGTTCTCACCCCAGTGTGCGCTTGCTAGCCATCTCCTCTGACTGCTGCTGTAGCAGCAGAATGCTGACCAGAGCATGGAAGGAATATTAATCCAGCTGTTGAGGATGTTGTTGTTGCTGGGCTGCGCTCCTATTACTACAAAGCCTTCTATTTTATTATTGTTGTTGACGCAGTATTTATCCAGAACACATCTGATGCATTGCTCCATGTTGTTCCAGCTTCCAGCGTTGAATTGGTGCTTTTGTGGAACAATGTTAGTCAGGGTAAATGTGGATTTCCGGTCATTTTCTTTAAATCCATAAGAGCTTGGCAACAAATGACCTCTGTCAAAACTTTGGTTGTTTTTGTAGTCGGTGTTCCCAGCCTGGTAGTTGTAGGTTATGTCATATCTTGAAGGTGACATATTGTCGTTTCCATTAATGTCCTCAAGCTGTAACAGTTGAAAGACTAAATTACTGGTTTCCTACAAGGCAGCAAAGTAGACTAAATGTAGAGTTAATATTTGCTTGCATATAATTATATAATTAAAAGAAAATAAAGGGAATGCTTAGGGCAACACTTTTATTCACTTATTCCTATTTTATAAGCAAACTTGGACTTAAAAATTGTAATGTAATACTACAACAATGTCCCACATGTTTAGCCAGTGCAGTCAGCTAGTAATTAGTTATGATTACAACATTAAAATTTACACTAATACTACTGTTTTCGGTTATATAGCAGTGTTTTTCAGCATGAACGATGACTGTATTGCAAATAAAACCTTTAAAAAAAATTTAAAAACACACTGTGTGGATATAGCTCTGTTATGCGTATAAAAAAAAGACCAAAATACAAAACAATAGTGTTTTTTGTTAAAAAAAAAAAAAAAAGCTCACCTGTGGCTCAATATTCCACTTCTTATTTTTAGGTCTCTTGCCAAGGCTCCCTCTGTACTTTGCAGCAGAAAACACTGAGATCTTGTTGTGAGTGTCATAAAGCGTCACAAAGGTCCGGTTGTTATTGAAAGTCTGGCAAATGGGTTTGTATCTGTTCTGGTCCAGGATGTTCCCTCCCTCCAAGATTCCTGGGACATTTGGTGGAGTTTGCTCAAGAAAAAATTCTGCACAGTCTGGCATCGACCTCACCACTTTAGTTTCTGCAGGAACGCTGGCGAGAAGGAGGAGAGCAGCGAGGGGCAGTAATGTCATGGTGGAACACTGTAGAACAAAAAAATCTAATTAGAAAACATCACTGTTAGGTCACATCTGTCCACTGAATCACAGAGAAACGTCCACTGTTGCATGTCAAGTTAAATCAAATTACTGAGTAAAGTCCTGCCTGATGACCCTCAACAGTACAACAAGGTTGTTCACACTATGCAGTATGTACATATATGTTTTTGAGAGTGACAAGATGGAAGCTTTACTCACCTCGGGTTTCATAATAGTCAGCTGAACTGGTCTCCTTGTGTTCACAGCAGTAGAAACAAGAAAGTCATTGTGAAGCAAGAGTGTCCTCCTGAAATATAGCTTTAACCTAAAGAGGAAGTATTTTTATGTTGTCAGCAGTCTTTAAAACTGATGAATTCTTAGAATCGTTTTAATGTGACCGAAACTTCATTTGAAATATTTTAAAAATGCGTCCTGCACTAAATCTTAGAGTTTCATGACTGTTTGAATATTCAGTTGATGCTAAAACAGCTGTGATAATTCAACTGAATGATTATTTGGAGGAGGTAGTTTGTGGTTCTGTTAAGCTCCATTGAATTAAAAATATAATATAATTCAATATCCAAAAAATCATTGAAGAAAGGCAACTGGACTTGTAGAGTTTCTTGAAGACCTTTTGCCACTCATCCAAGTACCTTCTTCAGTTCCAAGGGACTGGTGATTGAGTTTTTTGTTTAAACAAGAACACCTGTGGGCGTAGCCCATCAGAAACCTGCTTGACTAGTTTCTATTAATGACCGGATGCTGGCACGACTGGTGTCTGTTCACGGCTTGATACTTACCTGTCTTTAAAGGGGGACTGTTTGTCCCTGTCCTCTTCCTCCAATGAATGGTGCTCTGACAATCAACTGTAAGTCAGAGGTTCCAGTCTCAAGGTGCTTGGGGACAGAAGACTATGTTGTAGATTGATGGCATATTATATATCAGTCCACCTCACTTGTTCAGAGAGGGATTTTCCAATTTGAAATTGGTGGCTTTTTTTTACTCCCAAGCATCTGTCTTCTCTGGCTAAGATTTGGACGTTGTTTTCTTCAAAGGAGTGTCCTTTGTCCTTCAGGTGAAGGTGGACCGCTGAATGGTTTCCTGATGAGCTGGCTCTCCTGTGTTGGTACATGCGTATGTGGATGGGTTGGTAGTGTGTACAATCCTGACTGCACTGAACACCGCACACTCTGTTACTCTGTTTTTGCCTGGGCGTTTTGTCTTTGGGGTGAGCACGTTTCTGCCTCAGCATGTCACTAGTCAAGCAAGTTTCTGATGGGCTACACCCACAGATGTTCCTAATTAAACCTCAGCTCCTCACCAGACCCTTAGAACTGAAAGAAGCTACTTGAATGAAACATCTTCAAGAAACTCTACAACACCATGACTGAGAGCCTTCACAGACAATATATTTCAACACTACTACAAACAACAGATGTTTTAAAACTGTTTTATGACAGCTGTTTTATTTTAAAACAATGCTGAATAGCATGACCTTCATGAAACTTAGGTTTAGTGCAGGACTATTGTACCTAATAAACTGGCAAGCGAGTGTATGGTAAAATATAGAAACAAGAAGGTAAGGACTATCTGCTAATAGTAGAGGTGTAGATATATGCAATTTATGGCAGAACTTTGCAAAGACAAGAAACTAGTGGTGGCTGGAAGGTGATTTGGAGATTGAAGGAGTCACCACCAGAGGGAGCTTTTACTACAAATGCACAATGTAACATTCAGATGTCACATAGATGCAACTAAAGATGTATATGAGCAAGAAAAGAGACTTTGACAAACTGCAGACATCGATAAGACAGCTGTAAATGCCGTATACACTAATGCAATAATAAAAAATAAGGAGACATACACCAATCAGGCATAACAGTATGACTAATACTGTGTAGGTCTCCCTCTCCTCCAAAACAGTTGTGACTCATCAGAGAATAGACATGGGCTTTCTGAGAATGTTGTTAGTGGGGGCCTTTGGGTCCTATGTGTTGAGGGGAGGGGCCTCTGTGGATCATCCCACTGATACTTGATCAGATTGGGATCTAGTGAATTTGTCCGTTTCCCTCTCAGTCAAACATATCAGGCTGCACAGCTGGCCAGTAATAGTGGAATACATTTTGGTTTCCAAATACACAACACTGTCTCATGGATAAAAACAATAAGGAGAAACACACGAGCACAGAGTTTACACCAGCACAATTGACACTAATAATATTCTATTTAATCTAAACAGACATTTTGCTTGTACAGTTTTAGGGACAGTGCACATTGAGCCAGTTGGCCCATTTTCAGCTTCAGTTCCTGGACAGATGTAATGAAGACATGTCCAGTAAAATACATTAAAGCAGAAACAGCACTACTGCACATGTAACAGTCGAAAACTCTTAATATTTCAGACAAGCAGCGTGACATCAAAACTATTAATTTCTAGTATTTGGTCACACACTTGATTGTCTTTTAATCTAGATTAAATTACTTTCAATTCAGTCAGTTAGTTTGACTCAGAGTATCAGCTATGTACAATCAAATAATGACCAATGTCCTGTTGCGGCAAACGTGTTAAACGTATATAGTGAAAGAATTCCAAGAAACTGATCCTTGTCTTTATCTTTTATTAAGCTGAAACAATGATTAGTCAAAGCTTTCTCTGCTGAAGATGAGACACATGGAAAAAATGAAAATTCTACAGCCTAAGACACTTCACATCGCACCACCCTCTCTTATCAGAAGCCGATTAAGAGAACAAAGAACGTCTGTAAAAATAACTGAAAACAGTCAGGCATGTGACAAGTAACTACTCCAAAAGAATAAACACCAAAGCTGTTAGAAAATAATGAGAACAACTTGAGAGTATATGAAATTTCCTGTTGAATTCTAAGTTTATCTGTACATCCATTTGAACAACAACAAAACAACAACATGTGGTCTTCAAATCAATAAATGTCAATTTAATTCAGATTTCTTTCTTTCCAAAGTTAGAACTAAATCTCATTAAGGAGCACCAATCAAACAAAGTTCAACATCATGATGCTGAGCTCAGCTATAATGATGGAGAGCACATCAACTGGTGACTAAAAGGCACATTTTAACCTTCTGTCGTTAAAGTGACTTTTGGCTATTTGATTTTAATGAACTCAGCAGTGGTATCAATATCTAAAAGGAGTCCAGCATAGAGCGGCTGAGTGAATGTGGTCTGTACTCTGTGGAGGAGAGTCATGGTTTCAGAGACGCTGTAGAAAGACAGAATACCTGCTCTGTGATCCAGGTACACTCCTACTCTGGAGGACGGAGGGCCAGAGACTGCAGTGGTGACATCGTTGTGGGTAAAAAAAAGTTTGTTTGTTTCACAATGCAATGCCCAAGATTTGTCATTCAACCCAAATGCACATTCACGTGATTTCCCTGCTCTGCTGATGTTCTTGTATGCGACTGCTACACCAGCTCTTCCTCCTCTCCACTCCACCTCCCAGTAACAACGTCCACTCAGACTCTCTCTACTCAGGACCTGAGCCCACCCTGTGAATCTGTCTGGATGATCAGAACAAAACAGTTGTTGATTCATTACTGTTGCTTTTCTGTTCTCTTCAGATAATACCAGATATGTGTGTGCTGTGTTTGGATCCAGTGTGATTTTACACGAATATTTTAAGAATTCATCTCTGGTCTTAGGCTCTGGTTGTGACAGTAAAACGTCCACTTCAGTCACTGCCAGGGAGATGTCTGTCCATGTCTCTTTCAGAATGTCCTGTAGTTTCTCTCTGGTCTCTGACACAGCTGCTGTCACGTCCTCAAAGTAGCTCAGAGGACGAATCTTGATGCTGGATGAGTGTGTAGACTCACTGGGTGGTGGCAGTGAGGGGTAGCTGTGTAGAAACTGGTTGTGATCCTCTGTGTTTAAGAGCTGCATCAGCTCGGAGCCCTTCCTCTCCAGCTCAGTGGTCTCCTGCTCTAGCTTCTCCTGAACCTCTTTTACTCGACTCACTTCAGTTTCCTGCTGGGATCTGACCAGCTGCTTCACATCAGAGCTTCTTTTCTGGATGCGACAGATCATGTCAGCGAAGATCTCCTCACTGTAAGCCACTGTTTTATCAGCAGAGCCATTGATGGCCTTTACCTCCTGTAGAAGCAGCTCCACGTCTTTCTTATTCTTCTGGATTCTCTGCTGGATTTCGTGTAGCATCACCTCCACCTCCTTCTGCTTCTCAGCCCTTTCTGTTGCAGCTGGGACTGTGTCGTGGCCTTTATGTACATCCATTGTGCAGAGATAACAGATACTCTGCTGATCAGTACGGCAGAAAATCTTCATCACCTCATCATGACGGGAGCAGATGTTCTCCTGGAGCTTCTTGGAGGGGTCGATCAGCTTGTGTTTCTTGAACTGAGCTACATCATAGTGAGGTTGGAGGTGTTTCTCACAGTAAGAAACCAGACAGACCAGACAGGACTTGACGGCTTTCAGCTTCTTCCCAGTGCAGACAGCACAGGCCACATCTTGAGGTCCAGCATAGCAGTGATCAGCTGGAGCAGCTTGGAGTCCAGTCTTCTTCAGCTGCTCCACTAGCTCTGCTAACATGGTGTTTTTCTGCAGGACAGGCCTTGGTGTGAAAGTCTTCCTGCACTGAGGGCAGCTGTGGATTCCCTTCTGGTCTTCTTCATCCCAGTGGCTTTTAATACAGTTCGTGCAGTAGCTGTGTCCACAGGAAGTCGTCACAGGATCCTTCAGTAAATCCAGACAGATGGAACAAGAGAAGGTTTCTCTATCCAGCTGAAATCCTTTCTGCGCCATTTCACCTCTCAGCGTCGATGACTGAGGGAATTTCTGTTCGGTGGAAGTGAAACTAGTCAGAGAACTGATCTAAACAACATGTTTCTGCAGTGAATGTGTCTCTCAGCTCTAATACTTCCCCTGATGCTGGTTATACCCATCTTCAGTGCAGAGATCTAAAGGGGAGGGGACAAGGAAATATGAGAACAGAGTAGCGCCTCTATGTTTCAGAGCAGCAAGAAGAGGCAGGGCTTATAACACTTTGACTTCGTCCAGGAAGAGGAGCAGTTTGAAGCAGATGCTGCAGCTGTTTTTTACCACTCCTTTACAGCAGAACACATTTCTGACAAACTTTGGTCAGCTCAGTTTTTATTTCTAGACTGTAAATTCTCCTTAGAATGTCTGTTTAGAGATGGCTGACTGGTTTTTATAATTAGCTCCTCTGTTATCCTAAAACGCACTTGATTCAACATTTCATTCATACTTTATTACAGAGAGTTTCTATCTTAAACAACACTGACAAAGCTTCATTCAGCAGTCCAATATACGACAACAAACAAACTAAAAATATATTAACATATTACCTGAAGCTGAGGGCTGTTGAAAGACAGATAACATGTATTTTAGCACTTTTACTGAAAGTATTTCAATATTACATTTGTTGGTTTACATCTTTGTCTGAGAAAGAGACGCAGCCAGATCTCTATTGTCCACTGAGCACAGTTGCACATGGAGAAGTGTGACAGGAGGAAAAGTCACGTAATGTAGAAATATATAAAAGTTGTATGTTCTGCATCACGGGTAGAGAGAACTAACCCACTATGCAGCTTGTGTTCATGGTGTCGGTTCCTCTAAATAAAACTTGCAAAGATATATTTCTCAAACAGAGTCTCTTTATTTCACAAACTCATAGTTAAGGAGAAAAGAAAACCAAACAAAAGCTGCTGCTCTATAGAATCCTTAAATTCAGTTCATTTCAATTAAATTTTATTTATATAGCATCAATAACAATACAAATTGTCTCAAGATGCTTTACAAAACCGGGCCTGAAACCCCCAGAGCAAGCCTGAAGGTGACGGTGGCAAGGAAAAACTCCCTTTTAACAGGAAGAAACCTCGAGCAGAACCCAGCTCATATGGAGGGACCCATCTGCCTAAGTCACGCTGTCTTTTAGAATGATGACACAAATGACCCATTCATTCATGAATGTCCTGCAGGATGTGTCTGAGTTAGCTCCATTTGACACAAGCTGCAATTCAATTATCATTTGGAGTTTTGTTCAGATGTAATGTAATGTTACAGCTTTGGTTATCTGAAGTTTATTACTTCAGAAGAAATCTCTACAAAGCAGTCAGAGCTTCAGTTTCTACAGCTTCCAGCTTGTTAGCTCCATTTCCATTTGAATTTTGTTGGTGATTTCATTCTGTTGAGTTCTCCTGAATTTGATTTATTCATTCATTCATTCATCTTCTGTAACCACTTATTCCTTATGCCTCGCAGGGTCTGCTGGAGGCTATCCCAGCTGTCATCGGGCGAGAGTGAATTTGATTTAAATGGCTTAAATATAAATTGTCTTAAAATGCTCGAGAAAAAAAAAAAAAAAAAAGCCATATTTTGAAACCCTCAGATCAAACACAGATGTGATGTTGAAGAACAGGCGTTTCTGCTTACTAAAGCAGCTGCATCTGCTTCAAACTGCTCCTCTTCCTGCAATGAGTCCAAGCCTGATAACTCCTCCCTCTTCTTCTTTGTCCCCACCCCTTTAAATCTCTACACTGAAGATGGGTGTAACCAGCAAAAGGGGAAGTGTGAGACTTAGCAGGCCCCATTCACTGTAGAAGCACATGTTTTTTAGATCAGAGCTGAAACTAGTTTCACTTCCAACAAACATAAACTCACACAGTCATCGACACTGAGACGTGAAATGGCGCAGAAAGGAGTTCAGCTGAATAGAGAAACCTTCTCTTGTTCCATCTGTCTGGATCTACTGAAGGACCCTGTGGCTATTCACTGTAGACACAGGTACTGCATGAACTGTATCTATCACTATCATGGAAGCGCAAGAGCGAGACAGACAGTTCGCGCCAGGTAACGAGAGCAAAACAAGTGAGCCCAGTACGAGAGCTGCTTTTAAGTTAAAGGCGATCGATCTGGCTGACTTTTCTGGTATAGTATTTCCTGTCAACTTTCAAAAGAATAACAGCTAACTCTGCTTTGTGATGTATTTGTGTATGTATAGTATAAAATATACATACATAAATACATACATATACAATTAACTTAAATAGTAAAACACACTTCTGTTTTGTGTGATCAGTCAAATTAAATCTGGAAATAAAAACAGAAAAAAAAATGGAAAACCCACATCTCACTTCTCACTTCTGAGTGTCTCAATTCTAAATTTCTAATAGAAAATATTGCTTTGTTACAAGTATGAGTTTCACACATATTAACATCTCAGTTGATGGAAAAGTTGCAACATTGTCATTATCTATCACTACCGAGATTTTGAATGAATAAAAATTACTTTTTTTGTATTGGTGTTGGACATTTATTTAAATGTATTCAAATTCACTTGGCTTCACTCTCAAAATTGTGGCTCTGTTTTATTTATTTACCACATGAACCATACAACATTTTGAATTGCAGCTGTGCTTAAAGCTTTACAGTTTTTTTCAATCGGTAACAAGCGCTTACCCATACTTCAGATATTTTTTCTAAACTCTTAACACAGATTCACGCCTACAAAACACAATTGGCCAAATGGATAATTTTGTTCTCAAAAGCACATTTTGTTAAATATATACTAACTCTTCATTTCAAAATAGAACACATCTTTCTCTGTACACACCAACTTTATACCAAAACACTGGAAATATGACTCAAAATGAAATTATTCTGTCAAAGAATAACACTTGTTTTCACTTCACAAGGTACATGCAGTGAATCAAAGTACACCAGGTTTCAAAATACTGGCTATTGTTGACATTACAAAAACTGCATAGACTTTTATGCTTCAGTTTTACAGGTATTTGCATGCAAAACATGCAATCCACTGTTTTTTACACAGAATTTCTTGGTTGGGAACTGTATGTCCACATGTATTCACATTCAAAAGCATTCCAGTAAAAAGCAAATCATTTTTTTTTCCTTTACTGTTTACAGTTTTTTCCAATTGCTTAAATACAATTTTGCAAACTAGGCTGGTTTTATCAAAATACTAACACAATTCACCAAACCACTCACCCAAACTGCAAAATACCTCATATATCCCGCAAAATGAAGCACTTCAACCAAAATCAAACTTTTGCACCAGATGGCACACACTTTTTTTGTCTTGGCACATTTTTGTCTAACCAACTACACACTGTTGGGCATAATGAAAAGCACTCTCATCTTTAGTATGCTTTGCCATAATGCTAACATAGTTCAAACTGTAGAGAATTCTCCAGATTGTTTACATGCACAGAAATATTTGCAGATACACACACATGCTATTGAAATATTGATTTTTTTTTCATTTTTCACCAAACAAGTCAGTGCAACATATGCACAGCAGATATATTTACATTGGAGTGAACTAAAATATGCTCACAAAACAGTAAGCTAAAAAATACAATTGCAGAAAAAATGTGCAGGTACAACAATACATTTCAATGTGCATTGTACTATGTATAACTGTGCATGTGACAAATAAAACCTATCTATCTAATTATCTATCTAAAAAAAAAAAAATGAAGAGGAAAGCAAAATAAAAAAAAGCACAAAATTACTGTATCTAATCTCTGTGATCTTCACGGTTAGGCCACATGTTTTCATCAACATCGTATCTGATATTATCCAAGGTGATGCACCTGGGATAAAACCACTTGGTATGTCGGATCCACCCTTGGCAATCATCATCTGTGATGTTCCTGCAGCCAGCATCCATGGCTTCAAGGAGGGACATCTGGTCATGTGGCTGACGGTCATAAACCTTCCACCTCCATGCAGAAAACAACTCCTCTATGGGGTTGAGGAACGGTGAATAGGGTGGAAGGAAGAGACGTACCAGTCTTGGGTGGTGAAAAAGTAAACTTTGAAGGGACATTGAAATTGACACGTCTGGGGCAATTCCAGCCATATGTTGATCTCTCCTGCCTCTGCTCCCCTGCTGATCAGAGTTTCCTGATCATACTACCTGAGTGTCACTCCTTTGTTCTTTTGTCCTTTTGTTCTGACCACGTCTGGGAGCCACCTCTGCCCCTCCACTGACTTCACCCTCCTGTGTAAAGTTGCCCTCGACTGACCAATATGCAACCACACCTGGGGACAGGGTATATCTGTGCTCTGGCCCTACATTCAGGGTCAGTCTCCGGTCTCAGACCCACTCTGTGTCAGTAGGCTCACCATGACCTGGAACTCCAATAAACTTGAACTTCAGCAAACTTGGAACTAGACTTGGATTGTTTTTTTTCTTCAACAGTGGACTTCAAACCATGTTGTTAGCAATTGAAAAAAACTATTATCAGCTGAGATATGTTGTTTTTGAACTGATATCATTGCAGAAGAAGAGGTTTTTATACTGTATCTAAGGTTTGGAATATTGTTTTTGCTATTGTTGGATGTTGTGTTTTAACATACGTAAATAATACAAAAACAATCCATAATTTTGTTGGGAGGTACAACTGGTCTGTAAAGAAAATGTAAGCATTGTGAAAATGTGTTCACTGACTGCATATTGTGTGAAAACGACATGAAACGTGTGAATGGTATGGCCACAAAAGTCCGATGCTGTGCTAATTGTGTTTAGAGTTTTGAAAATGTGACCACTGATTGGACAAACGCTTGTTAGCGACTGAAAAAAACTGTAAGCTCCCTCTCAAGGTGCTCAGGAACTTTTACACCTGCACCATCGAGAGCATCTTGTGTGGGAGCATCACCACCTGGATGGGAAACTGTACCAGGCAGGACTTCCTGGCCCTCAAGAGGGTGGTCCGTTCAGAGGAGCGGACCATCAGAACCCCCCTCCCCAACCTGCAGGACATCTACAGTGGGTACGGAAAGTATTCAGACCCCTTTAAATTTTTCACTCTTTTTTTCATTGCAGCCATTTGCTAAAATCAAAAAAGTTCATTTTATTTCTCATTAATGTACACTCAGCACCCCATCTTGACAGAAAAAAACAGAAATGTAGAAATTTTTGCAAATTTATTAAAAAAGAAAAACTGAAATATCACATGGTCATAAATATTCAGACCCTTCGCTATGACACTCATATTTAACTCACATGCTGTCCATTTCTTCTTATCCTCCTTAAGATGGTTCTGCTCCTTCATTGGAGTCCAGCTGTGTTTAATTAGGTCATTGGACTTGATTAGGAAAGGCACACACCTGTCTATATAAGACCTTACAGCTCACAGTGCATGTCAGAGCAAATGAGAATCATGAGGTCGAAGGGACTGCCCAAGGAGCTCAGAGACAGAATTGTGGCAAGGCACAGATCTAGCCAAGGTTACAAAAGAATTTCTGCAGCACTCAAGGTTCCTAAGAGCACAGTGGCCTCCATAATCCTTAAATGGAAGAAGTTTGGGACGACCAGAACTCTTCCTAGACCTGGCCGTCCAGCCAAACTCAGCAATCGTTGGAGAAAAGCCTTGGTGAGAGAGGTAAAGAAGAACCAAAAGATCACTGTGGCTGAGATGCAGTAGGGAGATGGGAGAAAGTTCCACAAAGTGAACTTTCACTGCAACCCTCCACCAGTCGGGGCTTTATGACAGAGTGGCCAACGGAAGCTTCTCCTCAGCATAGAGTTTGCCAAAAAACACATGAAGGACTCCCAGACTATGAGAAATAAGATTCTTTGGTCTGATGAGACCAAGATTGAACTTTTTGGCGTTAATTCTAAGCGGTATGTGTGGAGAAAACCAGGCACTGCTCATCACCTGCCCAATACAATCCCAACAGTGAAACATGGTGGTGGCAGCATCATGCTATGGGGGTGTTTTTCAGCTGCAGGGACAGGACGACTGGTTTCAATTGAAGGAAAGATGAATGCGGCCAAGTACAGAGATATCCTGGAAGAAAACCTCTTCCAGAGTGCTCAGGACCTCAGACTGGGCCAAAGGTTCACCTTCCATCAAGACAATGACCCTAAGCACACAGCTAAAATAATGAAGGAGTGGCTTCAGAACAACTCTGTGACCATTCTTGACTGGCCCAGCCAGAGCCCTGACCTAAACCCAATTGAGCATCTCTGGAGAGACCTGAAAATGGCTGTCCACCAACGTTCACCGACAGAACTGGAGAGGATCTGCAAGGAAGAACGGCAGAGGATCCCCAAAGCCAGGTGAGAAAAACTTGTTGCATCATTCCCAAGAAGACTCATGGCTGTACTAGCTCAAAAGGGTGCTTCTACTCAATACTGAGCAAAGGGTCTGAATACTTGTGACCATGTGATATTTCAGTTTTTCTTTTTTAATAAATTTGCAAAAATTTCTACATTTCTGTTTTTTTCTGTCAAGATGGGGTGCTGAGTGTACATTAATGAGAAATAAAATGAACTTTTTTGATTTTAGCAAATGGCTGCAATGAAACAAAGAGTGAAAAATTTAAAGGGGTCTGAATACTTTCCGTACCCACTGTACACCAAACGTTGCAGGTTAAGGGCCACAAAGATACTGAAACAGCCCAGTCACCCCGGACACTCTCTCTTCTATCTACTGCCATCACACCGGCGTTTCCGATGCCTGAGGACAAGGACTGAGAGGCTGAAGAAGAGTTTTTATCCCCATGCCATCCGCCTGCTCAACTCTGAGCCTTAACTGGACTTTAAATATCACTGTACTTTATTCATGTAGCTACTGTAAATGTATGTACATATACAACTACCCCCCCCCCCCCCCCCCCCCCCAGGTTACTAGTCTATATTTTTATTCAGTCTATATTATTTTTTATATTTATTTCTCTATCGGTGTACATTACACTTACATTGCTTACCTTGTGTGTAACTACTGTTTACTGTAGTACTTATATATTATTATTTTATTTTTTGTACTACTGGCTGCAGGTACAACAACACATTTCACTGTGCATTGTACTATGTATAACTGTGCATGGGACAAATAAATCTAAAAGATCTAAAAAAAAAAAAAGGAATTATAGGCCTATATTTATAATATTATGAATGAAATGTGCGTTATATGGAAGAAAGTCAAGGTGTGACTGACTTTAGCCCTTTTATACAGTTCAACTAACATCTTGTTTGTTCAGGAATTTGGCATTTATTTTATTCAGGCCATTTAGAGAGGAGGACATTACAATTTGAACCTCCAAAAACCAGCCACTTTGTAGAGTCGTATGGCCTAAGAGACAAATGACCTCCAGAGACAGCAGCCTGTCACTGAACGAGGTTCTCTGATTGACTCAACTCAAACTTTAAAGATTCTGTATGAGTAAAACGAACATTAACCACAATACTCATAAGAAGTCAAGACAATGGATTACTAAAATTTTGAAAACTTGTTAATTTGAGTTCATTATCAAAAACTTGTCATGACTATGGAGTTAAAGAGAATAAAAACATTCTCATAGTTTAACGGGGCTGAAATGTTTTACAGTGTATAATGAAACTAAAGCTACTTAACAATAAAAAAATAAAAAAATGCAAAAGTGATTTCCTAGAGTTCTCTTGTTCCTATATCTTTCCTTTGCTCTTAGTCATGTCTGCAGGAGTCTGTACCCACACCCAACAAATTTTACCAGTCGTCTGACAAAGATCTTGGCACATGTCAGAAAGAGTACAATAGCCATAGAGATGATGGTTAGAAAATAAATCGAAAACAATCAAAGTGAGAGGGATGACATTTAAGATCAATAACCTTTCTCGGAATAGCCAGGAAAAGTGAGATATTACACTGCGACTGGATTGAGCCATTAGAAACATAGACTGGTGAAAGTGATTTAATGAGATTGTTAAGGCTGCTTTTTTTTGGCAGTTACAGTTTTTTTCAGTCGCTAACAAGAGTTTGTCCAATCAGTGGTCACATTTTCAAAACTCTAAACACGATTACCACAGCATCGGTCTTTTGTGGCCATACCATTCACACATTTCATGTCGTTTTCACACAATATGCAGTCAGTGAACACATTTCCACAATGCTTACATTTTCTTAACAGACCAGTTGTACCTCCCAACAAAATTATGGATTGTTTTTGTATTATTTACGTATGTTAACACGTTTGCTGAAGTGGTGCAAGTTTATTGGAGTTCCAGGTCATGGTGAGCCTACAGACACAGAGTGGGTCTGAGACCGGAGACTGACCCTGAATGTAGGGCCAGAGCACAGATATACGCTGTCCCCAGGTGTGGTTGCATATTGGTCAGTCGAGGGCAACTTTACACAGGAGGGTGAACTCAGTAAGGGGGCAGAGATGGCTCCCATACGTGGTCAGAACAAAAGGACAAAAGGACAAAGGAGTGACACTCAGGTAGTATGATCAGGAAACTCTGATCAGCATTGCTGTTGTATTTTTTGTTCAGAATGCTCTTGTGTGTTTCATGGATATTTTGTTGCTGTACTGTAAGCAATACTGTAAAACTTTTTCTGTTCTATCATACTGTAAACAGTATTTCTACTGTGCCTCCTGTAGTAAACAGTAAAGGAAAAAAAATGATTTGCTTTTTACTGGAATGCTTTTGAATGTGAACAATACATGTGGACATACAGTTCCCAACCAAGAAATTTAGTGTAAAAAACAGTGGATTGCATGTTTACATGCAAATACCTGTAAAACTGAAGCATAAAAGTCTATGCAGTTTTTGTGATGTCAACAATAGCCAGTATTTTGAAACCTGGTGTACTTTGATTCACTGCATGTACTTTGTGAAGTGAAAACAAGTGTTATTCTTTGACAGAATAATTTCATTTTGAGTCATATTTCCAGTGTTTTGGTATAAAGTTGGTGTGTGCAGAGAAAGGTGTGTTCTATTTTGAAATGAAGAGTTAGTATATATTTAACAAAATGTGTTTTTGAGAAGAAAATTATCCATTTGGCCAATTCTGTTTTGTAGGCGTGAATTTGTGTTAAGAGTTTAGAAAAAATATCTGAAGTATGGGTAAGCGCTTGTTAGCGATTGTAAAAAACTGTAAAAGTAATCTGTTACGTTACCTATGAATAAAACGCGTTAGAGTACTCATGCCTTACCAAAAATTAAAAGCTGTTTGCATCGGGTGAGAGGCGGGGTACACCCTGGACAGGTCGCCAGTCTATCGCAGGGCTAACACAGAGAGACAGACAACCATTCACACTCACACTCAATTTAGGCTACCTTTACACGGAAACGATCTGAACCAAAAGCGCAAAAGTGGCGTTTCGTTTTCACTTTTAACTCCGCATTTAGACGAGCGTTTCTGAAACAAATCTGTGTTCAAACGGAAACGCAAAAGTGTGTGAAATTTCATACACATAGATGCAGTATACCGCCAGATGGCTAGGTGGCAACACTCCCAAGAGTGCCTGCGTAGAGGTATTTACTTTTCTTCTACTTTTCCACGCTTAGCGCGAGAAATACATTAACAAAAACAACCACTTGGATACAAATTATTGCGGCTAGGGCCTGTTGAACCTCCATCGCGGAGCTCGACATGTTGTTTACTTGTTTTTCCGGTCCTGTCGCATGCTTGTCACGTCATTTCTATTCGACGAGAAACGCAGTTTTGCGTTATTCACCCTTTGCACGGTGACGCGAGGGTGGAGCGTTTTTAAGATTTCCACTCTGGAGGGTGGTTTCACTTTTTTGCGTTTTCAACCCCCAAAAACGCCGTCACCATCTAAACGATATAGGACATCCGATAAAATGTTTTGCGCTTTTCACCTCCAATCGTTTCCGTGTAAAGTGCCCCTTAGAATCACCAATTAACCTAATGAGCATGTCTTTGGACGGTGGGAGGAAGCCGGAGCTCCCAGAGAGAACCCACGCAGACACAGGGAGAACATGCATGGATTCGAACCGGTGACCTTCTTGCTGTGAGGCATCAGTGCTAACCACCTCACCACTGTGCCGCCCTAAACTTAAAACAGCCATATTTTAATAAACAGTACAGCATTACCTCACATTTGAGAACTGATTATACTCTTGTCCAGTTTGTTGTTTCTCGGGTCATTTTTCATGTACTGCATTCAGTATTCAGTATAAGGGGTCAAACATACACTGTAGTCAGTGTGAAAGCAGGGAATGGTTAAAGGGGAAGTTCAGCTCACAGTGGGGTTCAGCTCTGTCAGCTTTCTGGAGATAGCGAAAGGTCAATACAAATTGAAATGATTCTAAGAATCCGTTCTCTTAAAACACAACGGATTGAAAAAACAGACTTCCTCCTTTTTTGAGTTTGTATCTGAGGAATTCACTTTTGCTTCACAATGCCCTGCTTCTACTGCTATGAACACAAGCAGACCAGTTTATCTCATTTTCACGATACCTGAGGGGCGGTGAGTTTTTCTTAAATATTTACTCTTGACTTCCTTCCTCTTTGCGCCTGTAATTTAGTGAATACAAACACAGAACAGAAATAGACTGCAAAATGTTCATCTTTAAGCTCCATTATTTAGCATTTTCTGAACATTTAACTCACAATGTCATGTAGCTGCAATCAATGAACTGATTAACTGATTAATATTTTTTTTTCTGCATGAATCTCTTAAACCACTTCAGCACTTTACAAAAATACATAAATTCATAAATAAACATACATAAATAAATTTACATAAATTCCATCATTTTGAGGATTTTAGCCCTTTAACCCTCTGAGGTATATAATTGCCCGTTTTTTACTACTTTTGGTTTTACCTTCATATTTCATCTTAAAAACAGTTTACCTTGCCTTGTTGCATTCGTTTCAGGATAACTTCACATGTGTGATTTTACAGTTATTTTTTCATTCGGACGTATTACAGTTTTTTTCAGTCGTTAACAAGCGTTTGTCCAATCAGTGGTCACATTTTCAAAACTCTAAACACAATTAGCACAGCATCGGACTTTTGTGGCCATACCATTCACACATTTCATGTCGTTTTCACACAATATGCAGTCAGTGAACACATTTCCACAATGCTTACATTTTCTTAACAGACCAGTTGTACCTCCCAACAAAATTATGGATTGTTTTTGTATTATTTACGAATGTTACAGTTTTTTTCAATCGCTAACAAGCGCTTACCCATACTTCAGATATTTTTTCTAAACTCTTAACACAGATTCACGCCTACAAAACACAATTGGCCAAATGGATAATTTTCTTGTCAAAAACACATTTTGTTAAATATATACTAACTCTTCATTTCAAAATAGAACACATCTTTCTCTGCACACACCAGCTTTATACCAAAACACTGGAAATATGACTCAAAATGAAATTATTCTGTCAAAGAATAACACTTGTTTTCACTTCACAAAGTACATGCAGTGAATCAAAGTACACCAGGTTTCAAAATACTGGCTATTGTTGACATCACAAAAACTGCATAGACTTTTATGCTTCAGTTTTACAGGTATTTGCATGTAAACATGCAATCCACCGTTTTTTACACTAAATTTCTTGGTTGGGAACTGTATGACCACATGTATTGTTCACATTCAAAAGCATTCCAGTAAAAAGCAAATAATTTTTTTTCCTTTACTGTTTACTACAGGAGGCACAGTTGAAATACTGTTTACAGTATGATAGAACAGAAAAAGTTTTACAGTATTGCTTACAGTACAGCAACAAAATATCCATGAAACACACAAGAGCATTCTGAACAAAAAATACAATAGGAAAAAGCCCAGATAAAAAAAGGGGGGGGGGGGGGGGGGGGGACTAAAAAAAGCACAAAATTACTGTATCTAATCTCTGCGATCTTCACGGTTAGGCCATATGTTTTCATCAACATCGCATCTGATATTATCCAAGGTGATGCACCTGGGATAAAACCGCTTGGTTTGTCGGATCCACCCTTGGCAATCATCGTCTGTGATGTTCCTGCAGCCAGCATCCATGGCTTCAAGGAGGGACATCTGGTCATGTGGCTGACGGTCATAAACCTTCCACCTCCATGCAGAAAAGAACTCCTCTATGGGGTTGAGGAACGGTGAATAGGGTGGAAGGAAGAGACGTACCAGTCTTGGGTGGTGAAAAAGTAAACTTTGAAGGAACATTGAAATTGACACGTCTGGGGCAATTCCAGCCATATGTTGATCTCTCCTGCCTCTGCTCCCCAGCTGATCAGAGTTTCCTGATCATACTACCTGAGACTCACTCTTTTGTCCTTTTGTCCTTTTGTTCTGACCACGTCTGGGAGCCACCTCTGCCCCTCCACTGAGTTCACCCTCCTGTGTAAAGTTGCCCTTGACTGACCAATATGCAACCACATATGGGGACAGGGTATATCTGTGCTCTGGCCCTACATTCAGGGTCAGTCTCCGGTCTCAGACCCACTCTGTGTCGGTAGGCTCACCATGACCTGGAACTCCAATAAACTTGCACCACTTCAGCAAACTTGGAACTAGACTTGGATTGTTTTTTTTCTTCAACAGTGGACTTCAAACCATGTTGTTAGCGATTGAAAAAAACTGCATTATCAGCTGAGATATGTTGTTTTTGAACTGATATCATTGCAGAAGAAGAGGTTTTTATACTGTATCTAAGGTTTGGAATATTGTTCTTGCTATTGTTGGATGTTGTGTTTTAACATTCGTAAATAATACAAAAACAATCCATAATTTTGTTGAGAGGTACTGCTGGTCTGTTAAGAAAATGTAAGCATTGTGAAAATGTGTTCATTGACTGCATATTGTGTGAAAACGACATGAAATGTGTGAATGGTATGGCCACAAAAGTCCAATGCTGTGCTAATTGTGTTTAGAGTTTTGAAAATGTGACCACTGATTGCGCAAACGCTTGTTAGCGACTGAAAAAAACTGTAACACACAACATCCAACTACAGCAAAAACAATATTCCAAACCTTAGATACAGTATAAAAACCTCTTCTTCTGCAATGATATCAGTTTAAAAACAACATATCTCAGCTGATAATAGTTTTTTTCAATTGCTAACAACATGGTTTGAAGTCCACTGCTGAAGAAAAAAAACAATCCAAGTCTAGTTCCAAGTTTGTTGAAGTGGTGCAAGTTTATTGGAGTTCCAGGTCATGGTGAGCCTACTGACACAGAGTGGGTCTGAGACCGGAGACTGACCCTGAATGTAGGGCCAGAGCACAGATATACCCTGTCCCCAGGTGTGGTTGCATATTGGTCAGTCGAGGGCAACTTTACACAGGAGGGTGAACTCAGTGGAGGGGCAGAGGTGGCTCCCAGACGTGGTCAGAACAAAAGGACAAAAGGACAAAGGAGTGACACTCAGGTAGTATGATCAGGAAACTCTGATCAGCAGGGGAGCAGAGGCAGGAGAGATCAACATATGGCTGGAATTGCCCCAGACGTGTCAATTTCAATGTCCCTTCAAAGTTTACTTCTTCACCACCCAAGACTGGTACGTCTCTTCCTTCCACCCTATTCACCGTTCCTCAACCCCATAGAGAGTTCTGATTTTCAAAAAAATGATTTGCTTTTTACTGGAATGCTTTTGAATGTGAACAATACATGTGGACATACAGTTCCCAACCAAGAAATTTAGTGTAAAAAACAGTGGATTGCATGTTTTGCATGCAAATACCTGTAAAACTGAAGCATAAAAGTCTATGCAGTTTTTGTAATGTCAACAATAGCCAGTATTTTGAAACCTGGTGTACTTTGATTCATTGCATGTACCTTGTGAAGTGAAAACAAGTGTTATTCTTTGACAGAATAATTTCATTTTGAGTCATATTTCCAGTGTTTTGATATAAAGTTGGTGTGTGCAGAGAAAGATGTGTTCTATTTTGTAATGAAGAGTTAGTATATATTTAACAAAATGTGTTTTTGACAAGAAAATTATCCATTTGGCCAATTGTGTTTTGTAGGTGTGAATTTGTGTTAAGAGTTTAGAAAAAATAGCTGAAGTATGGGTAAGCGCTTGTTACCGATTGAAAAAAACTGTAACACAGTGGACCTAAAACCACACTAACAACATAAAATCCGAGTAGGAAAAACTTAGATTTTTCACTGTGAAAACCACAAACATATTTTATAACTTAGAATGCAAATCTAAACTGTAAAATTCAAAAGCTTATATAAAAATTTAGCAAACAACAAAGTTATTTACAACTATTTACACTGAAATACAGGAAATGCATCAGGCATTTTTTGTACAACTATTTACAACCATTTGCAAAACTATTTTTCACCGTATCTTCCTGCACTAACTGGCACCAAACATGATGACAATATTCAGGAAAAAGCATGCCGTATATTCGTTTTAATAAGTCCAGTTTTACTTGGCCTATCAACACAATTTAAAAACGGGTATATAGTTTGAAGTTAGCACTTTCTACACAAATTGAAACGGAGTCTCAGTGAGATTTCGTCTTGCTGCTACATCGTCTTAAACTGGTCATGTGATTTGGACGTGCCGGCGTGTCCGTCGACTCCAATGCCAGTTGGATTATTTGAAGTAATCACACTACACTGTTGTTTTTTATTAAAAAAAAAAAAACACTAAAAATCTGTTATTTTCTATGAAACTAATGGATATGACCAAGATTATCTAAAATACTGACTTGATTGCATTATTAGTTTTTATTTAGCATCAGATTTAAAATTTAATATCCAAACAAAAATGTCCCATTGACTCCCATTATATCTCACAGCCATGACACAATATGAATATATCATTCATTCTGCAATATTAGTCAAATTTGTCATTTTTAGTGTTCAACACTAAAATCAGCCACTTCCCACTTATGCATAGGCCGTCATAGAGCCTATTCATTAAATGTTTTATTTATTTTATTAGTTTTTGTGCTTGTGTTATTGAATTTAGCAGGATATTTTAAGGTCTCTGTGTGGGTGTGTGTGTATTACTGCATTTCACTGTGGAGAGTTTATAGTGAGTTTATGCACCTGGCTGGAGTCCTGTTTGGAGCTTGGCTGTCTGGTCATTTCATTCCTTTGACAACCAAGAAGCAAGATGAAGATGTTCTTCTCTGTGCAAAAGGGTCAGAATGAAACTCCCAGAGAGATGCAGGGAAGTGAAACATCCCCAGAAAGAGAACCTGATGCGGACTTTGTGGTGGAGTCAGATCATTCTGCTTCCTCAACTTCCTCTCTGACCTCTCCACTGTGAGTGGAGATGACGCAACCGATCCCACAACAGAATGGATTTTAAAAAGTGGGCAGGTCTAGTTTCCTACTATTGCATGGATTACCCAATATGTTCCTGTTACCAGAGGTTGGATTCTAGGCCGACACTGTACCCTCGAGCTATTCAATTGGCGGCCCCCGTGCCGGGTCCAGCCCCTGAGGAGTTTTGTACCGGCCCTTACAGTGTAGTGTAGTTATTACATATGGATAGTCTGATACAGCGCATGACTATGGCTAATTGTACATTCTCTCGTATAGTAGGAGGTGGTATGCACACGTTTAATGTGGACCTATATTTTAAGGGACCACACATGACCAATCAAAGTCACTGTTCACCGTTCGCGCTCTAGTGCAATGCTCTGACCGCTCTGATATCTTTCTTTCTTTCAAGCACTAAGGTTGGCTTACAAGACAAAATGTCTCTACTTTCAAAAAAAAAAAAAAGTTGACTCCGAGAACAGGTAGTTTAACAATGAATGGACAGAGAAATACACGTTTATTGCTGTTGATGCGAATCCTGTGTGCTGTGCGTAAAGAGTATAATTTGAGAAGGCATTTCAACACAACGCATGCTAACTTTAATGCAACTTTCCCACCGGACTCTACCGCTCGGAGGCAGAAGATATCGGGGTTTGCTATGAGCAAAGACGTCGCATCATTACAAGTGGCTGTACGAGTAGTTAACTTAGACTGATTATTAAGGTGTCTGATTTATATTCAAAATAGACAGAAGTGACTTCAGGAGTTGTCCACATAAAGAGGGTAGCCAACCGTCCCTTGAAAAACGTAATCGTCCCGTTTTTAGAAACAAAAGTACATGTCCCGTATTCATCTGAAACAGGACGCACTTTGTCCCGTATTACCGCGAGAATCAAAAATAGTTTGTAAAATGTCAATGGAATGAATGAATAACAGGACGCTTTATATGAAATTTTTTGCTAAACCCAGGCTGTCTTCTGCTCTGTGACCAATCAGCTGACAGCGAGAATCAGGTTTCTGTTAATTTTGTCATTTTGTATTAAAATAAATTGTTGAATAATAATTTGTTTTCCACGTGTTCATATCACTCAAAAATATGCATCTAATTCAATTCAGGTTCAAGTCAAATAGTTTCACCACACCGGGAAGGGTGAAGGCAATTGGGTCAGCCGGCCCTGCCAATGAGGTGTCCCTTATTTATTTTTCAGGGAGTTGGCAACGCTATGTGCATATCTTGTTCTGCATTTACAAAATAGAATACACTGACTCCTTCATTTCTTTAGTTGTTACCGTGATTACTTTTATTCTCTGGCCCCGTAGTTTGCCTCAGTTTTACTAGTGCAGTGCCCGTCGGAAGTA
Source organism: Chelon labrosus (assembly GCF_963514085.1). Classification (NCBI taxonomy): domain Eukaryota; kingdom Metazoa; phylum Chordata; class Actinopteri; order Mugiliformes; family Mugilidae; genus Chelon; species Chelon labrosus. Next base: position 2,140,336 of record NC_140337.1, on the reverse strand, counting down.
TGTATTCCTATAGTGGGAGCCTACAGGTGCTGTGTATGAGGATTAGTGGAAATATTAGAGCGGAGAAAACCTATTTTACCGATATATTTTACATTTCTTATCCAAACAACGTCAAACTTAGCAGTGCACATCTTTGTGCCCGTAGCGAGACACCTGCCCAGTTTCAAATCAATCGGGCCAACGGTTCGCGAGATATGCGTGCCACAGACAGACACACAGACAGACACACACACACACACACACACACACACACACACAGACGCTTCTTGATTTATAGATAGATGGCAGACTACATGCTAGTTTTCCTGCTGGAGAAGATATTGAGCCTATTAGGGTTACCAGGGCAAAATATAATTTCTCCTTGAGTTTGGTTTCTTCTAAAGCCGATTTGTTAACAGTGCTCAAGATTTGTGCGCATGCTCCGCCTCTTCCTCTCCGTTTTTGGTGAATTTCTGAAAGTGGCTGTTTTTGATGCCATGGCAACTGGAGTAGTGGAAATATTAGAGCGGAGAAAACCTATTTTACCGATATATTTTACATTTCTTATCCAAACAACGTCAAACTTAGCAGTGCACATCTTCGTGCCCGTAGCGAGACACCTGCCCAGTTTCAAATCAATCGGGCCAACGGTTCGCGAGATATGCGTGCCACAGACAGATAGACACACAGACGCTTCTTGATTTATAGATAGATGAGCTGGCCCCAATTCCCAATTAACTGAATAGCCCTGCTGTACACTCTCACCAGGATGGCATGTACTGATGAAATGTGCAATGGCCTTTGAAAGGGACAAACTGATCATCAACACACAGATCTGTGTCCCAGGGTCAAAAAGCAATAGGAGGCAATGTTTTAGTGTTTTGTCTCAAAAATTAACCCTAATATTGCAGAATGAATGATTATATTGTGTCATGGCTGTGAGATTAAAAAATGAGGTTGTAATGGCTGTCAATGAAACATTGTCAGCTAATGACTCAAGAGGATAGTAAATTTTAAATCTATATAAAAATTAATAATGCATTCAAGTCAATATTTAGATAATCTTGGTCATATCCGAGACTGATTTGAAAAAAATGCCCCAGCACCCTAACATTAGTTTTATGGAAAATAACAATTTTTTAGTTTTACAATACAAATCCATTTCAAGATGTGATTAGTCATAAATAGTTAATGCAATTTATGTGGATTAGGCAGAAACTGGCTCCATAAAGACTGATCAACTTGGAGGTCAAAGGATTTTATTTTCAACATTGTTAGGCCTAGTTTTACTGTTGTGGATCATCAGCCAGTTCATCAATTAATAAATTTAGCTTAACTTGACATGCAGCAAAGTGTAACGCTGGATCGTTTTTGTTCTCTCCTAACCTGATGATACAGAGTTCCACCATGCCATTACTGAAGGCGCATTGCCTCCTGCCCCTCGCTGCTCTCCTCCTTCTGTCCGTCGTTCCTACAGAAACTAAAGCGGTGAGTTCGATGGCAGACTGTGCAGAATTCTTTCTTCAACAAACTCCTCCAAATGTCCCAGGAATCTTGGAGGGAGGGAACATCCTGGACCAGAACAGATACAAACCCATTTGCCAGACTTTAAATAACATCAGGACCTTTGTGACGCTTTACGATACTCACAACAAGATCCCAGCGTTTTCTGCTGCAAAGTACAGAGGGAGCCATGGAAAGAGACCTGACCGCCCCGCATGGATGATTGAACCACAGGTGAGCTTTTCGACAAAAAATAAATAAATAAATAAAAGCCATAATAGTAAAGTACAGTTGAGTGGTTTTGACCTGTCACATCATTTTGCAACAGCGGTCATTCATTCTGAAATAATGTGGTGGAATACTATAACATGTGGGACACTGTCGAGGTTAAATTATCGTCTAAACTTTTAGTCCAAGTTTGATGTTTAAAGTAGGACATGTTTAAACTGAATGATTTTGAGAAACCAGGTATTACTTTTACATTAAATCTACTTTGCTGCAACCCTGCATGCACTACTAATTTAGTATTTTAATTGTTTGCAGCTTGAGAACTGCAACGACAATATGACACCTACAAGAAGTGACAGGATCTACAACTACCAGGCTGGATACATTGACTACAGTAACAGTCAAAATTTTGACAAAGGCCATTTGTTACCAAGCTCTTATGGATTTACTCAAAATGAAATCAATTCCACCTATACCCTGACTAACATTGTTCCACAAAAAAAACGATTCAACATTGGAAGCTGGAACAACATGGAACAATGCATCAAATGTGTTCTAGATAAATACTGCATCAACAACAATAACAAAATAGAAGGCTTTGTAGTAATTGGAGCACAGCCCAGCAACAACAACATCCTCAACAGCTGGATTAATATTCCTTCCATGCTCTGGACAGCATTCTGCTGCTACAGCAGCAGTCAGGGGAGATGGCTAGCAAGTGCCCACTGGGGCGAGAACATTGAATCTAACGACAGATACCTGCAGACTAAGACTCTGGAGGAGCTCCACATGGAACTGGGAGGACAGTTTCAAGTGTTTCCTGGAACACAGTGTCCACTCCACACAACTGTTACTGAGTTTTACCCAAAACTTAAACGTAACTGCAACTGCCCACCACCTACTTCAACTACTTCTGCTCCTTCTTCAACAGCTTCAGCACCAACATTTATGTCTTCTACTTCCACATCTGATTCACAAACCATCACATCTGGCTCGTTTACAACCACACCTGTCCCAACTTCAGTCACATCTACTTCTTTCAGTAGCACATCACAAGGTTTTACAACCACATCTGGAAAGTCTACACCAGGCTCTCTGAGTACCACATCTGGCCCTTTTACAACCACATCTATCCCAACTTCATACATGTCCACATCGCAAGTTTTTACATCCACGTCGAGTAGTTCTACATCTGACCAACCCGGTAGCACGTCTGGGCCTTTTACTACCACATCTAGCCCATCTTCTACCACATCTAGCTTTTTTACTACAACACCAAACACTGCCACCTCTGGCTCTCCGAGTACCACGTCTCAGGTTTTTACAACCACATCTGGAAAGTCTACACCTGGTTCTCCCAGTACCACATCTGGCTCTTTTACAACAACACCTGTCCCAACTTCAGTCACATCTACTTCTTTCAGTAGCACATCACAGGGTTTCACAACCACATCTGGAAGGTCTACACCTGGTTCTCCCGGTACCCCATCTGTCTCTTTTACAACCACACCTGATACCTCTACATCTGGCCCTTTAACAACTACGGTTAGTCCCTTTACTACAACATCTGTTTCTCCTAGTGCAACATCTACCAATCCCCTAGCTTCCACTTCCAATTATCCAACAACAAAATTTCCCACAAGTACTAAATCCCATACAACTACAAATCCACCAACTACAGTCCTTACAGCCACCACCAAAAGTACAACTGCTACAGCAACTACTTCCATGACCACAGTTACCACTACAACTACCACGAATGCAACCACAACAACCAAAACTACGAAGAAGAAAGATGAGGAGGAAAGAAACAAAGAAGGTCCCCCTGGCGATGGTCCCCCTGGCGATGGTCCCCCTGGCTGTCCACCTGGCGGTCCCCCTGGCGGTCCCCCTGGCGGTCCCCCTGGCGGTCCCCCTGGCGGTCCACCTGGCGGTCCCCCTGGCGGTCCCCCCGTTGATCCCATTGGCGATGGTCCCCCTGTTGGTCCCCCTGATGTTCCCCCACCTACTACTACAGCAGGTACTGCTACGACTCAAACAACAAAGGAAAACACTTCAACCAAACTACCTGTTGCTACTACAGTTGTTTCTGCTACAATGCAAACAACTGAGGACACAACCAGTACCACATCTGGCTCTTTTACAACCACTACTGTCCCAACTTCCGTCACATCTACTTCTTTCAGTAGCACATCACAAGGTTTTACAACCACATCTGGAAAGTCTACACCTGGCTCTCAGAGTACCACATCTGGCCCTTTTACAACCACATCTATCCCAACCTCATACACATCCACTTCTTTAAAGACCACATCACAAGTTTTTACAACCATGTCCAGTAGTTCTACATCTGACCAACCTGGTAGCACGTCTGGGCCTTTTACTACCGCATCTATCCCATCTTCTACCACTTCTAGCCCTTTGACTACCACATCTGGCTTTTTTACTACAACACCAAACACTGCCACCTCTGGCTCTCCGAGTACCACGTCTCAGGTTTTTACAACCACATCTGGAAAGTCTACACCTGGTTCTCCCAGTACCACATCTGGCTCTCTTACAACCACACCTGTCCCAATTTCAGTCACATCTACTTCTTTCAGTAGCACATCACAAGGTTTTACAACCACATCTGGAAAGTCTACACCTGGCTCTCAGAGTACCACATCTGGCCCTTTTACAACCACATCTATCCCAACCTCATACACGTCCACTTCTTTAAAGACCACATCACAAGTTTTTACAACCACGTCCAGTAGTTCTACATCTGACCAACCCGGTAGCACGTCAGGGCCTTTTACTACCACATCTATCCCATCTTCTACCACACCTAGCCCTTTGACTACCACATCTGACTTTTTTACTCCAACACCAAACACTGCCACTTCTGGCTCTCCGAGTACCACGTCTCAGGTTTTTACAACCACATCTGGAAAGTCTACACCTGATTCTCCCAGTACCACATCTGGCTCTTTTACAACCACACCTGTCCCAACTTCAGTCACATCTACTTCTTTCAGTAGCACATCACAGGATTTCACAACCACATCTGAAAGGTCTACACCTGGTTCTCCCGGTACCCCATCTGGCTCTTTTACAACCACACCTGATACCTCTACATCTGGCCCTTTAACAACTACGTTTAGTCCCTTTACTACAACATCTGTTTCTCCTAGTGCAACATCTACCAATCCCCTAGCTTCAACTTCCAATTATCCAACAACAAAATTTCCCACAAGTACTAAATCCCATACAACTACAAATCCACCAACTACAGTCCTTACAGCCACCACCAAAAGTACAAGTACCACATCTGGCCCTTTTATAACCACACCTGTCCCAACTTCAGTCACATCTACTTCTTTCAGTAACACATCACAAGGTTTTACAACCACATCTGGAAAGTCTACACCTGGTTCTCCGAGTACCACATCTGGCCCTTTTACAACCACATCTATCCCAACTTCATACAAGTCCACTGCTTTAAAGACCACATCACAAGTTTTTACAACCACGTCCAGTAGTTCTACATCTGACCAACCCGGTAGCACGTCAGGGCCTTTTACTACCACATCTATCCCATCTTCTACCACATCTAGCCCTTTGACTACCACATCTGACTTTTTTACTCCAACACCAAACACTGCCACTTCTGGCTCTCCGAGTACCACGTCTCAGGTTTTTACAACCACATCTGGAAAGTCTACACCTGGTTCTCCCAGCACCACATCTGGCTCTTTTACAACCACACAAGTCCCAACTTCAGTCACATCTACTTCTTTCAGTAGCACATCACAAGGTTTTACAACCACATCTGGAAAGTCTACACCTGGCTCTCCGAGTACCACATCTGGCCCTTTTACAACCACATCTATCCCAACTTCATACAAGTCCACCGCTTTAAAGACCACATCACAAGGTTTTACAACCACGTCCAGTAGTTCTACATCTGACCAACCCGGTAGCAAGTCTGGGCCTTTTACTACCACATCTATCCCATCATCTACCACATCTAGCTTTTTTACTCCAACACCAAACACTGCCACCTCTGGCTCTCCGAGTACCATGTCTCAGGCTTTTACAACCACATCTGGAAAGTCTACACCTGGTTCTCCCAGTACCACATCTGGCTCTTTTACAACCACACCTGTCCCAACTTCAGTCACATCTACTTCTTTCAGTAGCACATCACAAGGTTTTACAACCACATCTGGAAGGTCTACACCTGGTTCTCCCGGTACCCCATCTGGCTCTTTTACAACCACATCTGATACCTCTACATCTGGCCCTTTAGCAACTACGTTTAGTCCCTTTACTACAACATCTGTTCCTCCTAGTGCAACATCTACCAATCCCCTAGCTTCAACTTCCAATTATCCAACAACAAAATTTCCCACAAGTACTAAATCCCATACAACTACAAATCCACCAACTACAGTCCTTACAGCCACCACCAAAAGTACAAGTACCGCATCTGGCCCTTTTACAACCACACCTGTCCCAACTTCAGTCACATCTACTTCTTTCAGTAGCACATCACAAGGTTTTACAACCACATCTGGAAAGTCTACACCTGGCTCTCTGAGTACCACATCTAGCCCTTTTACAACCACATCTTTCCCAACTTCATACAAGTCCACTGCTTTAAAGACCACATCACAAGTTTTTACAACCACATCCAGTAGTTCTACATCTGACCAACCCGGTAGCACGTCTGGGCCTTTTACTACCACATCTATCCCATCATCTACCACATCTAGCTTTTTTACTACAACACCAAACACTGACACCTCTGGCTCTCTGAGTACCATGTCTCAGGCTTTTACAACCACATCTGGAAAGTCTACACCTGGTTCTCCCAGAACCACACCTGTCCCAATTTCAGTCACATCTACTTCTTTCAGTAGCACATCACAAGGTTTTACAACCACATCTGGAAAGTCTACACCTGGCTCTCAGAGTACCACATCTGGCCCTTTTACAACCACATCTATCCCAACCTCATACACGTCCACTTCTTTAAAGACCACATCACAAGTTTTTACAACCACGTCCGGTAGTTCTACATCTGACCAACCTGGTAGCACGTCAGGGCCTTTTACTACCAATTATCCAACAACAAAATTTACTAAATCCCATACAACTACAAATCCACCAACTACAGTCCTTACAGCCACCACCAAAAGTACAACTGCTACAACAACTACTTCCATGACCACAGTTACCACTACAACTACCACGACTGCAACCACAACAACTAAAACTACAAAGAAGAAAGATGAGGAGGAAAGAAAAAAAGAAGGTCCCCCTGATGTTCCCCCACCTACTACTACAGCTACTAAAGCAGGTACTGCTACGACTCAAAGGAAAACACTTCAACCAAACTACCTTTAGCTACTACAGTTGTTTCTGCTACAATGCAAACAACTGAAGACAAAACTATGACCAAACCTTCTCTAACTTTGTCACCATTTTCTGCATCAGCTTCAATACCTGAGGAAAGCACTATGACTGAACCTTTTTCGTCTCCCTCCTCACCTCCTTCTCCAGCCTCAAATGTTCATTTTCCTATTTCAAATTCCTCCTTATTGTGTGCTTCTCTTACACAGGTCTTTCACCATTACCAGAATGTCCTTGCCTACTACCAAATTTTATACCAGTACCAGACTAGTGGCTAGAGATTCTTTCTCCTGAAATACTTCCAAATAGCATTAAAGTCTGTACCAAAACAAAAACAGCGGGGAAGATTTGGACCACGTGGTTGTACCAAATAAATGAAAGCAATAATCTAGGTCTGGCTAACACACTGCCATGTGGAAAACAACAAACAAAAGGGCCTAACTATATTTTCTCCTAAAAATTGTTACCAAAACTACATGGTAGAGATGTGATGCTTGAAACAGATGCTCAAAACAGTATCAAGCGTTCAAAGCAGAAGTATCGCGCCAAAGATGTTTCAATGCCTCGCTTCATCAGTTGAAAAAAAAAAAAAAATCACGTGATTCCCCAAATGAAGCTTCATTACGTCACACGCATATCGGCCATCATCGGCAACGTGTCACGTGATTGTCAAACTCACAATGCTTATAAAATGAGCACAATCCCTCAGATGGTTGTGGGTTGTTGAGAGGAGAGTTCTGCCTATGTTACGTAGTTTCATTCATTGATTTAAAATGAGGGAGAGTGAAGTTTGAGGTAAGATTAGTATAACATTAGATTAACTTGCATACTCACATCGGCACATAGGCATTCACACACTATACATTGATTTACATACCTGTATACATACATAGAAGAGGAACATACTAAAGCCTAACTTTAAATAAAAATCTCTGAACCACCCAAATCCCCTTCCCAGTTCCCCCACAAGCATTTTGTACAACTACTATCATCACCGTCCCTAGATGCACAAGCATTTCACTTATTTTGCAAATATATTTTTGTATTTCTATCAATCTTTTATCATTTGTCGTGGATTTTTCACAACTTCGAATAAAAAGATCTCAAAACAAAGGTTTTGCCTTTGTGAGTTTTATTGCAGAAAACAAAGGTATGCCGTTCATGAAGGGGGAGGAATCATCTGTGAAAAACTCCGCAGATTCTCTTCACAGTTTTAGTTTTGCAGACGGTTTTTATCTTTGAAACAAGGCGTTGTACAAGTACTTTCTGCTCATTGGTTCTTGTTCCTCTCGTAGGAGGTTTTGTCTCTATCAGTTTTTTCAACAACCGTGGGACCTTGAGAAGGTTCTCACAGAAACGGCTGAGCAGGTGCAGATATGTTTTGGTTTGTGTGAGCAAAAACAAGACAGTCAGTGCTTAAGGAATTTCCATTACAGGAGTGAATGGGGCATCGAAACACAGCTTCTAAATAACACACTATCTGCTAAAAAACACATTCATTTCATCAATATTTTGTTATGATAGTCAGTACTTAGAAAATTTCCACTACACAATTCAAAACATACGGTAATATATGATGTATAACAAAGGATCAGCTACGTGGTGGGGTGTAAAGGGTACCCCAATCTTCCCTCTGGTCCGCACCTTCCACCACAACTGAAATGAATCAAACAAAAAGGGTCCACACATCTCAATACCACGGCAGGCGAAAGAAAACAAAAGAACAATCGAGCAGGGTAACAAGCAGAGGGCAGAGACTGAACCATGTGGTTCCCAAAACAAGCAGCAAGCAGTCAGCGCAACTAGCATACAGCAGCAGGAGGTCAGGTGCAGAGGAAGTAGAGAGTGAGGAACCTGTAGCTGGATCCTTTTAAAGTATGTCCTGTGGTGGTAATTGGATGAACCAACCAATCAGCAGGCTTTGCAAGGCTTCCCAGGTGGAATCACTTGCAGTATCACCTGAACACACAGGGAAGAGAGAGAGGGAGAGAAAAACAAGAAAAATACACTGCCCCTGCCTGGCTCGTAACAAAGTCCTATAAAGGAACAACTTGACAATGTTTTCTATATCTATGTCAATACAATATGCTCAATTATATAGTAATGATAGAAAACACAATTTTTTGCGACCAGTTTATATTGTGTTGTATCTCAAAATATAAATTTAATACAAAAAAACACACTTTTCAGAGTCTTTTGCACTTGAGGATACAGTATTATTATGAATTAATAATGAATATGAATGTCACGTATATTCAAATCTTGACTGATGGAAAATTTGTGACGTGTGTTAAAAAAAGTCATGGATAGTATAGCCTTCATATTGCTTAAGGAGTGGACATATTTATTCAAATGCATTCTACTCTGATTAAGTTTGATGTTCTATTTTATTTCTTTACCATTTAAAACACAAAACATTTTGAATTGCAGTTCATAGCTGTTCTGACAAGGTTATGCATGGGACTACTTTCACTGTTTGTTCCACTCATTTTCAGTTGTGTTCAGCTGATATTTCTGAATATTGTTCTCTTACTGAAAGGTGTCAAAGTCCACATCAGACTACTGGTAAAAATGTGTTTCTGCTACATACAGATGCCTGCAGACAAGACTCTAGAGTCTAGAGCCTAGACCACAAGGCCCACCACGTAATTTTTTGTGGCCCACCAGGACATAGCATGCACTGTGTGGGTTCTGTCCAAGTACTCCAGCTTCCTCCCAAAGCCATGCTTGTTAGGTTAATTGGTGATTCTAAATTGTCCTACGGTGCTGTAATATTTCTGTCTTGCCTTAAACTTATAACATACTGTAATGGACACTGGTATGCTTTATTGCGCCATCTTGATATGCACACTTCAATTGTGACGTTGCATGAGACTATGGTGGCGCTTCAAGATGTTACATCTCACTTCTTAAAAAAAAAACAAACAAAAAAAACAGAATGATATTCATTTACTGAACACAACACTTGTTGTGACTCACATCAACAAACCTCATATTATTGAGCCTTGACAAAACTTATGAAAGGGTCATGAGTGAACTTTGATGTCTCATAAGGACATCACACATTAGGAATAAGTTAACAGGTGCGTGGAACATAAGAGGTAAGAGGAATTATATCAATACACTAGCATTTTCAAGAGTAACAGGCGAGTATGTGTTTCCTATATTTTCTTCAACATTTCGTAACAGGTATACAACAAGTATGTATGTTGTAAGTTATGTCTAACACTTACACTCACTTACAACAGGTAAGTGAGCATTTTTTCATGTATATGTATATATATAAAGGCAGCGGTCCGCCTACACCCTTTACTATTCACAAGTCAAGGACTCGCCTTGGCCTGATTATGCAGCCAGATCTTGTTGTGTAGCCAGACTGTTGCTGCTATGGCTGGCTCTCTGGTTGTGGGTGGTTCTCAGGTCTGAGGGCTGTGTGGGGCTGGCATGGGTGTTCATATACATTGTCAATGTTTGGAATCTCTCTGCTTTTGTGGAGGTGCCAGCGGTTCCGTCGGAGAGTCTGTCCATGTCTTGTCTGAATGTAAAAGCTCCTGTATGTGTCTGCATGCTGTGTCACCGTTGCAGGTCTCAGGATCCATCTTCCTGGATGGGGTGCCGACAGGTAAGTGAGACAGGTGCCTGGTGGTTCATATTACTGTCTGTAATATGTCTGCTGACGGTGTTGGCAGGCCGTTCCCCTCTTACAAACAGTTGTCTGCGGTGCTACTCCGGGCTACACCTCTTCCCCAGTCATTGGGAGAATGTAATGCAGATGTCGGCTCATCAGTACCTGGGCAGGTGATTGCAGATGTGTTTCTGTATTCAAAGAGAGCAAGGTAGGCTGAAACAACCAGTGCAGGGTTCCAACGTTTGGCTGGATCTGCAGCGTTTGCCAGGGTTGTGGGCGGTATTGACGGCTGCCACATCCGCATTAAGCCACCAAGTGCTGATGCCCAATGTTACTTTAACAGAAAACGGTTTCACTCCATACAGCTCCAAGCAGTGTGTGACCACCAGTGCTGATTTCTGGACATATTTGTTGGCTACCCTGGCTCTGTCCATGACGCCAGAGTTTTGAAGAACAGCCCCCTTTATGTCCAGAAGTTCTACCCACCTGAAGGCTTCCAGATTCTTGGAGATGGTGGGTATCCCTGCACCTCGCGGAACCAGTCGCCCTCATCACCCCTTACAGGGAGCCTGTCAGAAACCCTGTTGAGGCCAGATTTAACAGGCACCACGCCGAGGCCCGTTCCGTGGTGGAGAGGGCATTTGGCATCATGAAGGCCAGGTGGCGCTCAGTTTTTTTCAAGGCCTTGGAGGTGAAGCCACACTTTGCTGTGAAAGTCATCTCCTGTTGTACCATCCTCCACAATCTCTGCTTAAAAGATGGAGGCATTCTGGAGCCTGTGGAGGAGGCACTGGGGCCAGATGATGGCGGCCATCAGGTCCAGACAGATTTGGCAGATTTGGCTTGTGGAGAACGGCTGCGTGGTCACATTGCTGCTGCTGTTTCAGCACCAATAAACAATCCTCCAGCTCTGAAAGACCACAATTATTAAGAGACAAAGATCACAATCAGTTGTTAATAGGTTAAGTTTAGATGTTCTCTCTCTCTCTCTCTCTCTATCTCTCTCTCTCCCTCTCTCACTAATTAAATTCTCTTCTCTCTAACCTAATTTCACTCTCACTCTCCTCTGCCCTCTTATCTTCTCTTGGTTCAAGTTGTGATTCATGTAAATAGTTTCAGTAGCGTTTGAACTGTTTTATATGTTCTCTGTAATTTTGTTTGTTCAAATGTTCATATGTTATAATTTAGTAGTTACGTTGATAAAGAACTGAAAACAAAGTGAGACATGTATTTCCTTTTTGTTATTTATTAATCTAATTTACATTTTCTCCACAATTTTTTCGAGGAGGTTCAAAAGCCTCTCCTCCCTCTCCTCCTCCTCCCTCTCCTCCTCCCTCTCCTCCCTCTCCTCCCTCTCCTCCTCCCTCTCCTCCTCCCTCTCCTCCCTCTCCTCTTCCCTCTCCTCCTCCCTTTCCTCCCTCTCCTCCTCCCTCTCCTCCCTCTCCTCCTGCCTCTCCTCCCTCTCCTCCTCCCTCTCCTCCCTCCTGACACTCTGTCTCTAGTGGCCCTGAATCAGGGGAGGCTGATGCTGAGACTGGTGGGTTCTCCCCCCAGGCTGAGGCAATAAGACATGGAGGCCCAATAGAAGGCCTCCCACCTATTGCCTCATCCATGAGGGAGAACCACTTCCAGTCTCTGGCAGTGGACTCCCCTGACTCAGTGCCACTCCCTGTTGGTGGCTTCCTCAGCTCCTGCACACATTGCAATATACACACATTTGATGTGTGTAATTACTGGTAAAAGTCACTGTACTTTCATCTATGCTTTCACAAAATACAGCTGCATCCTTACCTTGTATGTTTTTTTTTTAAATTTTCCCATTTTTTGCCCCCCGGGCAGGTGTCACCACACCCGTCAGCCCCATCTCTTTCAGAATAGCTCTAAAAAATGCAACACGTACAGGATGATAAAAACAACAACAATTAACCTATCATTAATGCTGTCAGTATCAAGTGCTGAAGATATTTTGTCAAAAGTCCGTGTCATTTTACAGTTGTTCTCAGTTTTCATCTTAATAAGATAACGTCACTGTTTCACAAGAATGAAATAACCTTTACTCACTCCCAACCGGCTGCGGAGGCGAAGCGTTTGCCTGAAAAAAGGCGCTCGTTCTCCTTTCTCAGGCGGATTAAACTTGCCACATCGTCCTCGGTCCCTGCGAGATTAAAATAAATTCACGAGCTTCTCCTCTGCTGATTTGACACTTGAATGTAATTTCGCTAACGTTACTTATTAATTATAATAGGCTGTAGTACATTTTTACTCCAGCTTAACATGAAAAACAGCATTAAATTACCCGTAGTACTGACCTCGGTCGCTAGCCACGATTGGTGCCGTAATGGCTGTGTACCCTCCAGTAAGTTGCATATTAACAACCTATTAACAACCTGTTTTAAAACTCGGGAATCAAACGTCAAACAGAAAAATACTTACATTTGTACACAGTCTCCCGTCCGTCTGCCATATTTAATTTACTTTCCGCGCCAAGAGAACTTCTGGCAATGCATGATGGGACATCTTGCTCCGGTTAGTGACCATCGGATGTTCACTACATTTCGCGGTGAATTGTGGGATACATGCAGTGCACTATATGGTGGACACTAAACATTCGGACACCACTACAAAATGGCGTGGTCACTATATAGTGGTTAGGGAGTGATTTCGGACACAGCCATGGACTTGGAACTTAGCTTGTGATTCTAATGAGGAAAGAAAAGACGGACATTTTGACGCATTAAGGAGGGAAGCGAAGCTCCTGTGAGCTACAGAGGAACTGCGACCATTCCTGCTGCGAGTGTGAGCTGTGGATCGAGTTGGACGTGAGGATTGTGTATCGCTGCTGCGCCCTGTCGGTGACATTGTCGTTCCCTCTTTACACCGCTAACTGTCGGTGACATCGTCGTTCCCTCTTTTCACCGCTAACTGTCGGTGACGTCGTCGTTCCCTCTTTACACCGCTAACTGTCGGTGACGTCGTCGTTCCCCCTTTACACCACTAACTGTCGGTGACGTCGTCGTTCCCTCTTTTCACCGCTAACTGTCGGGAGCCGTGAGGACATGATTTTGCTCGTGCATTTTATTTCCAGCTTGTTAAAAGTGAAGCGGTCAGTTTGTTTCAGGCCTCAACGCACCCAAGCTACGACACAGGCCTGCACCAGGGGTTTGGGTCATTAGTAGAGACTGTTGTGGACCAAGTGTGTGTGTGTGTGAGAGTGTGTGTGGGTCCATTATGTTTTTTCTTGCTTCATATTATTTGAGGGTTTTGAACATAAGAGACTGAGTAATACCAAAACCAGGTCCCATCTCTGTTAATAATCAATACCCAAGTGTTTATTTCATTTCATATTATTCATTTTGGAACTTAAATTTAATTAGAACTAAAGAAGAGTTTTTGCATTTCCAGTTTTGTTGTGTGGTGTTTTGTTCAAATAGTTATATTTTATTTAAAAGCATAAAACAAAGGGAATATCATCAGAGTAACCCAGGCCCCGCCCCATAGCTACATGAGACGGGTGGTACATTTATTAATCCCACGTATGGAAATGACCTCGTCGCAGTAGCGCGCAATTTGGCAAAAATATCTACAAAAAATAACAACACTCTGAAAAATCTGGAGAGAAAACTATAAATGTAAAGACATTACATCCAGTGTGGTGGTGGAGAAAACTTTCCAGATAAATGATGGAGATGGCATGGAGTCTTCTGTTGAACAGAGACTTAATATCCATGCAGAGCCTTTTGTACCACATCAAGATGGAAGGGATGGAGGAGGACCACCGCCCCAAGTAAGAAGCTTCCATCCATATTTTGGGGGCGCGAGGTCAAAGCAATCTGAAGGAGCCAGTTATTTACAACAGGGGCCCTCGGTGCCAACAGAACCACAGAGCACAGCTCCTAAGGATGCAGCACCTCCAGTGTCTCATCTCAAAGATGCAAATGTACCCTCTTTCAGGAACATCAGCAGTGAACATAACATGCTGTCTAGAATGGAAAACAACATGAAATAACATCAATGCTGGTGCAGCAGCAAAGTCTAGCATCACTGCCAAAAAGGGACGTTCAGATCTTTGATGGCAGTCCACTGCAATATCATGCCTTTATGCAGTCATTAGAACAAACACTAGAACAAAAGGCCAACAATGGGGTGGACTGCCTTCACTACCTGGAGCAATACACCAGGGGGCAGCCACAACAGCTGATCCAAAGCTGTCAACATGTGACTGATGGAAATGGATATGCTCCAGCAAAGGCTTTGCTCCAGGAACATTCTGGAAATGATCATGTAATTGATCTGATACATGAATAAAATATTGTCATGGGCAGCAATTAAATCAGAGGATGCAAAGGCTTTACAAGCATTCAGCTCTCCCTACTCAGGCCCTGGGTAGTCCGGTCCCCTTTCCCCCCACTACCACGCCCATGGTCATGAAACGTTTGTGTTGACTCCTCCTCCAAACACCTGGCAGGTAGTTTCCTGGATTCAGTTTAGTTTCTCTTTCACCAGAATCGTGTCGCAGATATTTTTCTCTCCGTGTCAAACTCCGTCTGAAGGTAATGAAGCAGTTTTGAATGTTTTCTTGGTTAACATCAGATGTCAGCAGCTCAGCTCCAACAGAAGCAGCAGAAATCTGCAGCTCCATAAATTCACGTTAATCTGAGTCACAGCTGAAAGTCCAGAGTCTGGAGGAGGACTAGTGTGAAACTGATCCGCCATTTCTAGTCTCTGCGTGATCAGCGCCAGACCTGCTTCCTAAATATGATTTCAACTTATGTGATTATTTCCATCCATGACACAGTCTTTGATTTGAAATCTGTCTCTAGAAGTTTGATCTGCTTTTCTAACGGGAAGCGCTGAAAGTAACTAAGTACTTTTACTCAGTATCAGGTCATGTATTTTCCACCTTGACCTTTATACTGTGGTCATGTGAGCCGTCGTTGTCAGTTCAGCCTCGCTCTGATTTTTCTTTATTTGGTGGATTCTGGTTCAGATTTAATAATCTGGTCTCCTTCATAGATTACCACGATTCCTGACTTGATTCTTGTTCACAACATCCCTCTCTATTACTGTCCAACATTTCAAGTCATTTTACTTTATAATGTGGAAGAAAAATACCTCAAGGCGTCCTGACAGTTCGGTTCTTCATTTTCAAACAGTCATAAAACCCTTTCCTTCATAGGTTTGCTCAGATATTTTCTTGATTCTTGTTCATAGTGACCCTGACTACTACTGTACAATAGTTCAAGTCATTTTATTTTATAATTTGGAAGAAAATCAGTGACAACAAAGTAAGAAAGGAGGAAATATTGAAGTTGATCAACTAATATCATCAGACAGGCTCTAGCACAGTTTTGTAGCCCATTAATCATTAATATCTTTAATATTACATTTTACATTGTTGATCCTTGAAGTGGTACAGTTCTTTATTTTTTAGGAATAGTAGAAAATGGTCATGTTCATGTTTAGATAATATTCTTTGATAGTTTTTATTTGATTCTCTTCTTTTTAGCAGACAGGATGAATTTATTGAATGAAGTGACAGTTAAAGACCCCCTGGGATATTCAGGGCAACATTTAGTCTTTGGGAGTTTTTGGCTGAACATGTTGTTTAGAAAATGGGAGAAATCCATGATGGAGAGGACTTTGGACAACGTCCTCCTCTCCATGGACATATGCAGACTGTCCAGCCTCAACCCAGGACTGAGCTGAGCAAGCTTTTAGAAAAAGGCACTGGCTCCCAGTGCCACAGACGCATTCAGATTCAGTAGCATGGTGCAACATTTCTCCCTCCCACATCCCACACAAAGACAACAGATAAGGAAACTAATAATATATATGTATATATGTACACTACCAGTCAAAAGTTTGGACACAGCCTCTCATTTAATGCTTGTTCTTTATTTTCATGATTATTTACGTTGTAGATTCTCACTGAAGACATCAACACTATGAATGAACACATATGGAATTATATCATTTTCACCTTCTTAAAGTAATGATGGACTGTTGTTTCTCTTTACTCAGCTGATTGGTTCTTGTCATAATATGAATTCTAACAGTTGTCAAATAGGGCTGTCAGCTGTGGACCAACCTGACCGATGGTCCCAACCCCATTAAGAAGACAAGAAACTCCACAAAGTAACCCTGACAAGCCACACCTGTGAAGTGAAAACCATTTCAGGTGACTACATCATGAAGCTCATTGAGAGAAGTCCAAGGGTTACATTAGATTAGATTAGATTCAACTTTATTGTCGTTACACATTTACAGGTACAGAGCAATGAAATGCAGTTTAGCATCTAAGCAGAAGTGCAATAGGGAGTAAGTGCCCGTTCAAGGTTCAAGGTTCAAGGTTCTTTATTAGGCCATTTGTGCATAAACCAACAGTCCAGGCACATTGGAATTCTTATGCAGGGCTCTCACAGAGTCAACAGTTTAGTTAAAAAAGAAGTAGAAATATAGAAATCACTTACAACAAAAAAATATAAATACAAAATATAGAAGCACTATGCAACTGTAATATTACTATAAACAAGTATGAAGGTGAGAGGGCAATGTTGGTGGCATAAATAGTGTGGTGTATAGTAGTATGGTACAGGTTGTTTTTAGAGCATATGGACAATATTTACAGATCAAACCTAAGTACAGGTGAGACCATATATACAGGTGAATGAGCAGGATATACACAATGATTGAATGAGGTACTATGAACATATTATACAGATGTATTTGTTCATTAAATGTGAGTAGACTATAAACAGGAACTATAACATCATTTATAATAAAGGAGATGGACAGATGATAAATGAGTTGATACAAAATACAGATAAAGTGAACAATTAAGTAGTGAATAAACAATAAGCAGTAGCTACCTAATGTTACTAAACTAATGCTGTTCAGTATATAGTACTGTACAAACAGATTGTTTAAAGTGTGTGTCTGCAGAGCAGTCCAGTAGTGCAGTGGTGATGGTGTAAAAGTCTTTGGTCAGTGAGGGAATGAGGAGTTAAGGGCTGTGAGTGAATTGGTGTGTAGGGGTCAGCAGGGGGAAGTGGGGGGCAGGGGTCAGCGGGGGTCAGTAAGGTCACAGCTCTGGGGAAAAAGCTATTCCTCAGTCTGCTGGTCCTTGTCTGGAGGCTTCTGAAACGCCTGCCTGAGGACAGGAGGGAGAATAGTCCATGTGCCGGGTGGGAGAAGTCCTTCAGAATACTGAGAGCTCCACGCAGACAACGCTTCTTCTGGACGTCCTCAATGGCAGGGAGTGGAGTTCCAGTGATGCTCTGGGCAGTTTTCACTACCTGCTGTAGTCCTTTGTGCTCCAAAACAGAGCAGCTCCCATACCAGACTGTGACACAGTTGGTTAGGATGCTCTCAATCTCACAGTGGTAGAAGTTCACCAGGATGGCTGAAGACAGATGGTTCTTCAGTGTCTTCAGGAAGAAGAGGTGCTGGTGAGCTTTCTTGACCAGGCTGGAGGTGTTGGTGGTCCAGGACAGGTCCTCTGAGATGTGGGTCCCCAGGAACTTGAAGCTGGAGACACGCTGGACGGCCATCCTTTTGATGTGAATGGGGTCATGCGTCTTTTTCTCTCCTTCCTGAAGTCCACAATGAGCTCCTTGGTCTTGCTGGTGTTAAGGAGCAGGTTATTGTCGGCGCACCATGTGGCTAGGTGCTGTACCTCTTCCCTGTAGGCTGTCTCATCGTTGTTGGTGATGAGACCAATCACGGTGGTGTCGTCTGTGAACTTGATGATGGAGTTGGATCCATGCACAGGTCTGCAGTCGTGGGTGAAGAGGGAGTAGAGAAAGGGACTCAGCACACAGCCTTGTTTGCAGCGCTGTCAACAAAGCAAAGGGTTGTTGTTTCTATTAGTACAGAATCTTATTCCTTTCCTGACAAAACTGCTGTATTTTCTTACAATGCCACAAACAATGTGTAAACTACCAGTTTCTATTTTACACTTGGGGCATAGTGAAGATGTATTGGGGTTGAATTTATAACGTTGGAGGGAGAGATATGTTCCCTGTGGAAGAGTTTAAGTTGCATGGCTCTCACTCGGTTACACACACTCAGTGTTTTTTCACTCTCCTGAATGTGACCCTCGCTCACGCCGCCATCTTGAAAACCCCCCAGGAATCAAGACAATATTTGAGCAAACCTATTAAGGAAAGGGTTTTATGACTAAACTGAATATGAAGAACTGAACTGTCAGGACGCCTTGAGGTGTTTTTCTTCCAAATTATAAACAGTAATAGAGAGGGATGCTGTGAATCAGAATCAAGTCAGTAATCATGGTAATCTATGAAGGAAACCAGATTTTTAAATCTGAACCAGAATCCACCAAGTAAAGTTTTTGTTTGTTTGTTTCTTTTTGCATTTTGGCCTGTCCCAGCACCTGTATCATAAGTAAACAAGTAGAAGCGCAAGAAAAATCTGACCACGACTGACTTGACTCGTTTTCTGTAAATGACCTCAGACCTTCAATGACCTCCAGCCTCATTAAAAGACATCTTAATACGATGGTTATGACTCCACTGCAATAGAAACCATCAATATCATCCAGATACACAATAAAACAGGACATACCATCGTAGACAGGTATCTCATATAGAGAGATGAATGTCATTAGAAGAAAGAAACTCACTTAGAACAATTCATAAAGTCTCCTCTCACTCTCTGCAGCCACCAGCGCCACATACGTCAAATCCAGCAGAAGCATCAATGTTGACCCAATAAAATGACAAAAATATACATAACAGATGTAAATATAATTCATTTTACTCACCAGAACTTTAGAAACTATTCAGTTATCCTCAGAGCCTGTCAACCAAGGGTAGCGCTCATAGTTGCTGACCTGAAAGTTTCCCCGGCTGGGTCAGGCTAGCTAGCTCCAGGGTTGGGCGGCCTTTCCTCACAATATCCAGCTTTTCCTTCAAAGTCCGCCGTGAAAATGTCTTTCTAAGAAGATCTGCAACCAAATGGATAGCCTCTCCTCCTTCCTCCATGGTGGCTTCAACAAATAGCTATCAAAACGTTAACGTTGTGCAGCTAGCAACAGATGAACGTGAACCGCTAGCTTAGCTTAAAACAGAGCGGCTCTCTGACCGTCCAATCAGAGGACGGTAAAACGCTGACGCTACCGTAGGCCACAGAGAAGGACTAAGAATACCAACTAGAAATGTGATTGGTTAAAGGAACAGCGTCATTACAATGTGTTTCAGTTTTAATTGTGAAGGCCCAGCAACATGATGATGAAATATGATTGGATAAAAGCTCTGATGCTAAGCTACACTGACAGAAGCACCACAGCTGAGAGACAGACAAGACAGAACATGAAAAGAATAAACTATTGGAATAATTTAATAAGATTAATGGGAAAATATTAAAATGGAAGTCAGTGATTTAGATAAAGTTTAGTCCAGCAGAGAAGGATTTACTGGACCTGATGAACCACCACTGGTTTTACTCCAGTTCAACATAGAGACGCTTTCTACATGATAGACACATTTCTATCTAGAATATAGAAGAGTTTAAAACATGGAATGGACATGAGATATGTTGTGTTCATATGTAAATCTATGTCTGATATCTAGAGTTTTCTATCTAGAAGGTAAATCTATTAAAGACTCAAGTGGTGTTTCTTGTCACCTCCTCAGTATATGAATGAAAACATATTAGTGTGAGATTGTGTTTCTCCTGGTCCCACTGTGCTACATATCTGCTGACAAGACACCACAACATGTTACAAGACAGAATACAAAAGGAATAAATGAACAGAAGGTTTACTAGTATATGAAGAATGTGTCTAAAAATATATACAAGATATTTAATGTCTGTATAAAATATAGAAAGTCTATGAACTGGAAGATAGTATAAAATATATGCGTTGATCATGATGGACCTGAGTTTGTTGAAAGTCTCAGTGTCAGTGAACGCATCATGTGTGTCCTCCATGGCTCCATCTAGTGGACGGATAGTAGAAGTACAGCAGCTGATGAATAAGAGCCAATCAGTGGAGGATCAGCTGATCTGTTTACAACATGAATGATTAGTGTTTCAGCAGCATGGACCAGAGAGAGGACAGACTGGAGGGACCTGGACCTGGACCTGGACCTGGACCTGGAACTGGAGCTGGACCTGGAGCCAGCTCTGTGTCCTTGAATAGCGACCGGTCAGAGGGAATTATTACTGAATGTAAACAGTGGCAGCGGTAAGTTGTTAATATTTCATCAGAATTAAAGGATTTTAATCAAAGAGAATTTTCCTGAATAATTGATCTAATTTAATCAGTGATGTTTTTCTGTCAGGACCCGTCAGAGACCAGAGTCTGATCACCATGAACCCAGCTGTGTGTCCTTGAAGAGCGACTGGTCCAAGGACTTTAATACTGATTTTAAAGGAGGACGTGGTTCTGGTCCAGAGAGGTAAAGTGTCAGTAAATCTGTCTGACTTGAGGAGCTGATGGTTCTACTTTCATTCATTCAGATTCAGATTCAGAAAACTTTATTTGTCCTCAGGGGACAATGTAAGACACAAGTGAGCAGCATGACGTGGAAGAACAAGACACTTTTAAGGAACAAGAAACAAAAACTAGAACAATAGAAATGATATCCAGATAACTATGCATTAAATCAGTGGTTCTCAACTGGTCTGGCTTCAGGACCCACCATCAGCCCTTAATGACAAGCTGTGACCCAAATCAAAGACAATGTTCAACTTCTCAAATGTATTGAATGAACAGATTCTGTAGTTTGAACCTGAGATAGTAGAATAGAATATGACAGGATGAAAACACAATAAAACAAATGTAATGACAAACCACAATGACCAGAGAGGGAACTATTCCCTTTTACACTCAATGAGCAGCATTTTCATTCAAACCAAAACTCTTCACTTCAGTAACTTCAGTCTTTTTTAGCTGAGTACCCACTGATTGAATATATAACAATGTCCTATTAAAACTATTCAGTCACTTCTTCAAGTATTAATCATAAGGCTGACATGACAATCAGAACATTTCAGTAACAGCAGTCGTCTTCTGAAGTACTCAACAGGTTCATCTTTGGTGTTTTGTTTCCAAATGCTGCTTCAGTTTTGAGGCTTCCTGCTTTCAGGTGCCAACACCTCGCTGCACTAAACACACTGAGGTGTTTGTCCTCCTTTGTCCTCAATATAAGACAATCCATATCTCATATAATCTGCGTCGTACCTGCGTTTAGCCATGCTAAATTAGCATATGGAAACAAACTTTGTGGATCTTCTTCAACAGAGCTCCAGGCATCACGTGATGTTTTTTGTTGACACCTCCATATTGGCAGGAAAACTCTGAGTTAAAATGAATGGAGCCAGAGCTGATTTCAGGCCGTCAGAGTTTACTGAGCACTTTAAACAGATAGAAACTGACCAGTACAAGATAAACTCCACAGATTAGATATCACAGACCCTTATCATGTCCCAGGTGTGCTTCTCATTATGAGTACTTTTAGTGCTGAATGATCAACAGCCCTTTGTAATCCACGTTATAAACATTAGCCTAACTTGCCTTTATGAAAAGAAATCTGTTGGACATGGTGTTAAAAACATGCTAAATAAACAAGACATTACACTTGGAGAATGCTGGATCCTGTACCTGATAGAAAGTGATCACTACACAAGACAAACCCGTTTCTTGAGGGAACCCCTCCGCTCCGTTTTCTCCTTCCTGCTTCTTAAGCATTTTATTGCAGTATTCCACATCTGACGTCTTGAGGGATCTTTGGGAATCATATAAAATGATTTCCTCTTTGCTTCTCCCTGACTATTCTGGCATCCTGGGACACAACAGCTGTCCACCATTTTTGGATAGAACTGGTACAAGGA
This sequence comes from Chelon labrosus, assembly GCF_963514085.1. Lineage (NCBI taxonomy): Eukaryota > Metazoa > Chordata > Actinopteri > Mugiliformes > Mugilidae > Chelon > Chelon labrosus. The sequence goes on along the minus strand of NC_140337.1, from coordinate 2,117,742 downwards.
CAAGTTAGTTAGTTGCTGCAGTTGTCAACTGAATAGTAATTAGAAAAGCGCACTTTCCATCCAGTATGGTGGTGTTGCGATTGCTGGTGCAGGGTGACGGTGGACTTGCACCCTGCACCGACCAGGATGCCAGAACAGCAACTCATTAGCACTCAAATGCTGAGTGGAGGACGTGTGAGGAGTCTTTATGTTTCCTGCTAAGATGAGTGTCTGTTGGTCGTGTATGTGTGATAGAGTTCTGACAGACAGGCCAATGATCTTAGAGCAAACCCAGACAGTGCTCTGCAGTTGGTTTCTGTTCTGGAGGCTGATGGAGTGGAACCAGCAGCTTATGGAAAAAGTGACCATGCTCTCAATGAAACTGGAATAAAAAGTCTGTAGAATGTTTCTGCTCCAAAGGAGCTGAGTTTCTTAAGGAGGTATTGTCATTGCTGACACCCCCTGAGAGTCTCTTCTGGTGGTCTTTCATCTCTCTTCCTCTTTGGGTTAAAGCTGGTTCATCACTCTTGCGTCACTGAGTTTATACAACACGTTTGTTTCATCCTTTTACTTCTGACGTCTCTGCTTTGAATTTATTCTCATCAGTTTTTATCCAACATGCACATTTATCTGTGGTGGTTTAGTTTCAGGATCCAGCAGCAAAGACCAGACTCTCCTGGATCTGGACCTGGACCTGGATCTGGATCTGGATCAGGATCTGGAGCCAGCTGTGTGTCCTTGAAGAGCGACCGGTCCAAGGACTTTATTATTACTTTTAAAGGAGGACGTGGTTGTGGTCCAGAGAGGTAAAGTGTCAGTAAATCTGTCTGACTTGAGGAGCTGAGGATAAATAAACGTTGACTTGCTCATGTCTGTTTCATCTCTGCTGCTTAGATGTTGTAGATGTTTCCTCAGAAGATAAACAGATGTTGATCTAAAACAAAACAGACACACTGGAAGAAGAAGATAGACAACATATAGATATACAGTAGAACAATCACTAACTTTATACAAGTCACATGGTTTGAGTAACTTGCTGAATTCTTGCTTATTTTACAAAGATCTTCTAAAATGGCCGACACAGTAAGTGTCAGGCCTTAGAGGAGGAGACAGATAAGAGACTGATCTTTGAAGCAGAGTAGTGTCTTCAGTCTTTAATCAGCTGTTCAGTCTGTTTCCATGGAGACAAGTCTTCATTGTGTTTGACTGTGGACCAGAGAGAGAGAAGATGAGATCTGTCTGAGGAGAGGAGGAGCTAAACTAATGCTAAGCTAACCAGAGATCATATAGACACAGTCTGCACATTAGTATGAAACATTGAGGAAGAGAGTCAGCAGCTCCACGTCTGAGGCCTCGGCCTGCAGGTCTTCTTCATTGTAGAGACTCAGATGAAACTCATCAGCTGTAACGCTGCAGAGGAAGTGGAGCTGGAGAATAAAAACTCCTGGTTCATCTACGTTCTAGTCTTCATGGACACTCGTGACCTTTGGTTTATTCCTGGAAGAGTGAACATTGTTATGTCCAGAAACTAAACTGAGACAAAGATGTCTGGACTAGAAGACGTTTCCTCCAAGTGTTCAGCTCTAAATGACTGGTGGGGAGTTTAGGTTTTTATCAGCTGAAGGTCACATGACTAAAGTCTGTTAATGACCTGATACTCACCTGGACCTGGACCTGGACCTGGAGGAACCTGTTTTGATGAACCTGGTGGTTCTCTGATGATCCATTAATGTCCAGAGACTCCTCAGCTGTTCAGAACATGTGGACATTGTTGTCCCTTGTCCTTCAGGTGTAGGTGGACAGCTGAGTCCTGACCTGAAGACCTTGTTTGAGTCGTAGAGAAGATAAACTCAGGATGAGTTGGGGGGAAGGACATCCAGGCTATTTTGTGTAGACACTTTGTTTCTAAGTGTCCAAAGTTAAAATAGTGAAATATGTTTGAGGAGACAAAGAAACAGCTGATGGCTCTGAGGTGAAGAACATGTGCCTCGCTAGGATTATCATCTCTAACATGATCAGTCAGAGAGTCTGAGGTTTCTTCATGTTTCTGTCTGCTTTGTTTTCTGTGTGGCTGATAATGGCCTGTCAGTCACTCACTGTGGGCTGGTGGACGTTTTACAGTCTTCAGTCTCTGGCTCTGGGTTCCTTCTCCAGCTGATTCATCAGGGAGGCAAAGCTTTATGAAACAGCTGCAGACTGAGCTGTTGATGGTCAGTGGGATCAGCAGGACTAGTAAACTTTTACCACTACAGAGACTCATCTGATTCACTCTTCACATCCACATATCACTCCAGGGACATTTACCTTGCGTTTTTCTCTGTGTGGACAGACATGATGACAGCTAATTGTTGATGATTGGTCCACAGAGTCCACCAGCAGAGCTCAGAGGTTCTCAGTGGTCAGTCTGCCCAGCAGCATCAGACACAGCTGGACTCCATCTTTCTGGTCTGTACATGTACAACAACTACTTTCCATCATCTTCATGCTGCACTTTGTAGACCAGTGGATTGTCAGTGTGTCCAACATGGATTTCAGTCTGCTTGTGTCATTCATATGGTATTCTGTTCCAGCTGCTGGAGGACAACATCATCACTTTTGTGAAGAACCAGCTGAAGAAGATCCAGAAGGTTCTGAGTCCAGATTACCCAGAATGCTCAGAGAGACAGAGGGAGGATGAGGAGGTGTTGGAGTGTGAGGATGAAGAGCAGAGGAGGAGCAGCAGAGATTTATTTGTGAAGATCACAGTGAACTTCCTGAGGAGAATGAAGCAGGAGGAGCTGGCTGACTGTCTGCAGAGCAGTAAGAGGATTTCTCTAAACATTGAAGCTGCTGGAGAAATGGGACATTTACTAATGTCTCCAGAGATGAACCAAGATATATTCACACACTCATTCTTTAGAGCAATGACATGTTGGAATATTTACAGGAGAGTTTATTCATTCATCTTATTTCTTGTTTCTTCATTCAGGACTTGTTGCTCCAGTTTGTGGACGTGAAGTTAAATCTACTCTGAAGGAGAAGTTCCAGTGTGTGTTTGAGGGGATTGCTAAAGCAGGAAACTCAACCCTTCTGAATGAGATCTACACAGAGCTCTACATCACAGAGGGAGGGACTGCAGAGGTCAATGATGAACATGAGGTCAGACAGATTGAAACAGCATCCAGGAAACCACACAGACCAGAAACAACCATCAGACAAGAAGACCTCTTTAAAGCCTCACCTGGAAGACATGGACCAATCAGAAGAGTGATGACAAAGGGAGTGGCTGGCATTGGGAAAACAGTCTTAACACAGAAGTTCACTCTGGACTGGGCTGAAGACAAAGCCAACCAGGACATCCTCTTCATATTTCCATTGACTTTCAGAGAGCTGAATGTGTTGAAAGAGAGAAAGTTCAGCTTGGTGGAACTTGTTCATCACTTCTTTACTGAAACCAAAGAAGCAGGAATCTGCAGCTTTGAAGAGTTCCAGGTTGTGTTCATCTTTGACGGTCTGGATGAGTGTCGACTTCCTCTGGACTTCCACAACACTGAGATCCTGACTGATGTTACAGAGTCCACCTCGGTGGAGGTGCTGCTGACAAACCTCATCAGGGGGAAACTGCTTCCCTCTGCTCGCCTCTGGATAACCACACGACCTGCAGCAGCCAATCAGATCCCTCCTGAGTGTGTTGACATGGTGACAGAGGTCAGAGGGTTCACTGATCCCCAGAAGGAGGAGTACTTCAGGAAGAGATTCAGAGATGAGGAGCAGGCCAGCAGGATCATCTCCCACATCAAGACATCACGAAGCCTCCACATCATGTGTCACATCCCAGTCTTCTGCTGGATCACTGCTACAGTTCTGGAGGATGTGTTGGAAACCAGAGAGGGAGGAGAGCTTCCCAAGACCCTGACTGAGATGTACATCCACTTCCTGGTGGTTCAGACCAAAGTGAAGAAGGTCAAGTATGATGGAGGAGCTGAGACAGATCCACACTGGAGTCCAGAGAGCAGGAAGATGATTGAGTCTCTGGAAAAACTGGCTTTTGATCAGCTGCTGAAAGGAAACCTGATCTTCTATGAATCAGACCTGACAGAGTGTGGCATCCATATCAGAGCAGCCTCAGTGTACTCAGGAGTGTTGACACAGATCTTTAAAGAGGAGAGAGGACTGTACCAGGACAAGGTGTTCTGCTTCGTCCATCTGAGCGTTCAGGAGTTTCTGGCTGCAGTCTACATGATCCACTGTTACACCAACAGGAAGACAGAGGTGCTGGAGGACTTCCTGGGAGGAAACTACAATAACTCACCTCTGGATGAATTTCTGAACAGAGTCATGATTAAATCCCTGGAGAGTAAAAATGGTCACCTGGACCTGTTAGTTCGCTTCCTTCATGGCCTCTCTCTGGAGTCCAACCAGAGACTCTTAGGATGTATGCTGGGTCAGACAGAGAACAGTCCAGAAATCTTCCAGAGAACCATCAACAACCTGAAGAAGATGAACACTGATGAAATCTCTCCTGACAGAAGCATCAACATCTTCCACTGTCTGATGGAGATGAACGACCTCTCAGTTCATCAGGAGATCCAAGAGTTCCTGAAGTCAGAGACCAGATCAGAGAAGAGACTCTCTGAGATCCACTGCTCAGCTCTGGCCTACATGCTGCAGATGTCAGAGGAGGTTCTGGATGAGTTGGACCTGAATCAGTACAACACATCATGGGAGGGACGACGGAGACTGATTCCAGCTGTGAGGAACTGCAGAAAGTTTCAGTGAGTCCTGATGTGATCATTAACAGAATCAATCAGTGGATATTAGTAGTTTAGTTCTTCAGACGTTCTCATTCTTCTTCAGTGTTCCACTTATTCACTGCAAACATCACAGTCAGTTGTATTTAGTCCCAGATGTTCTCCAGCTGTTTAAAGCTGTTCTTCTAGTTATTGACTCTTTTCTTTCTATTTCTCTGTCTTATTATTCTCTCCATCAGTAAGTTAGTTTAGCTGAAGCAGCCTCTGAGGCCTCACGTTACAATGATGAGAGGATATTGAAGGCTGTTTCTAGAGTACAGAATAATGCTGAAGTCAGTGAAGTGGCTCCACATCAACATCTATCTAAAGCTTGTTAAGATCAACATGAACCACCGTAAACTACTGATCATCCCACACAGAGACTGACCCATCAATGGAGCATTTTATTGATTGAGTTCAACGTTTCATTTTAAGGAGAGAAGTCGAGTCATATGGTCTTGTTTTTACGTCTTTCTTTCTATTTGTTTCCTGTCTTGTTTCTGTAGAGAAGAGTTGAAGCAGGAAATACTCAGAGGTCTGAATATATAAGAGCAGAACGGTAGAAGTCTGACTTGTTAAAGAGATCTGAAACACACAAAGGTCAGAGTTTAGTTTGACAGATAAAACACTGAGAACATCTGTGTGATGACTTGATGGTGAAAAGAATTCAACCTGATTGTTTGTTCATTGTGTTTGTGCTGAACAACTAAAGTTGAGCCAGTCCTGTGTCCTCCACATGGAAATATTTCACCATGTTCATACTGAATGATGTCCAGGTCTGAGGTTGTCAAGTCATGGTTTCATTTTTTTAAATTTTTATTTTTGCACAGTTTAAAAGAAAAAAATACAAGATTGACAAAGAATAAAAAAAGTAACACACAGTGCAGGAAGAAGCAGAAAGCCTAATGGGCTTATTTGAAGCCTCTACCTAAGTAATGTTAAAATTTTACAATATTTAAAAGAGAACACAAAATTAACATACAAAAAAAACAAAAAAAACAAACAAACAAACATTTAACATAAAAACAAAAAATGTGAGTGTGTAATGTGTGCGAGGTGTATGTATGTGTGTGTCTCCATGAGGGAAATATTGGTTTATACCCCTAAATTATTGATTCCTTGAGCATAAGTGTCAAAGATAAAACACAGAGACATGAACAACAACATATGAAGAAAAGCAAATTACAAAACAACCGTTAAATAATCTTTTAAGTGTCTTTTGTAGAGTTTTATAGAGGAACAGTTTTTTGCCAAATGGGAAAAGTCATTCCACAATTTAGTACCCCTAAATCTTATTGAAAATTGACCTCTGCAAGTAAGAAATTTAGGAAGATGAAGATCTGACGATTGACGAGTTGAGTAGGAATGGACCTGTGAATTTGATTTAAAATATGTCTTGAAATGCTCAGGAATATTCCCTTCACTTGAATGTATGTTATACATAAAGACACATATTTCAAAAATATTGATGTTAAAAACAGTAAGAATTTGTAGTTTTTGAAATAATTTGTGTTGGACTAAAGACTAAATGTTCCACTTGTGGACTGAAGCTGACGGCAGCAGGTCAACAGCAGAGATCATCTTTCCAACTGGAACTGTTCACTGAGCTGAACTCAGTCAAAAGATCCAGAGTCCATTAAACAGTGAAGACAGTCCAGATGTTTGTCTCATCCAGATGTCCTCATGATGGGATCAGATTAGGGCTGCCAACCGTCCCTTGAAAAACAGAATCGCCCCATATTTAGAAACAAAAGTACGCGTCCCGTATTGAGCTGAAACAGGATGCACTTTGTCCCGTATTACAGTGAGAATCCAAAATAGTGTGTAAAATGTCAATGGAACGAATGAATAACAGGACGCTTTATATGAACATTTTACGGTAAACTTATTCCCAGGCCGTCTCCTGCTCTGTGACCAATGAGCTGACAGCAGGAATCCCTCTCATCTCATTGGTCGAGGTACTGTTACTTGTGAAGAAGATACCAGAAAACAACAAAGCAACAACTTTTCCTCACACTTTCTGTTTGCACTTTTCTTATTGCACTATTACAAGAGGAATGTTCTGCTTTCTATTGTTTTATATTAATTTATACAGTTTTAAGTTAAGCAGGACAGGTTTCTGTTTTATTCTGTTCATCTGCACATTCAACTAAACAAAGGTCTGACAGAGATGATGAGAATGATTGTTTCCTGTCAAACACAGTCAGAGAAGATGAGCTGAACCACTGATGTGGAGACAAAATGTCCAACAGGATGTGTCCAACTGTTCACTCATCAAACCCATCATGTTCATAGAAATGTCTTCTTCCATTATAACAGATTTCATGTATTTGTCTCATGACAGACTTTATAACTGTTGGCTCTCAGAGAGTCACTGTGAAGTCGTGGCCTCAGCTCTGAAGTCCAACCCCTCCCATCTGAAACATCTGGACCTGACTGGAAACTACCTGGAGGATTCAGGAGTGAAGCATCTGTCTGCTGGACTGGAGAGTCCAAACTGTAAACTGGAGACTCTGAGGTCAGTTTTCATTTATTTTCTTCTCAGGCTTCTGAAGAATGGAGATCCAGTTTAGATGAGTTCTCTTGTCAGGACTGTCAGATAGAAAAGGAGCTCAAAGAGTTTAAATGAAGGAGCATCATGTTCCTGAACATCAGCAGGTATCTCCTCAGTCATCAGACGTGCACAGGTACGGGCTATTGTTGCTCAGGAAACAGCCCGTTTGCCCTTAGTAGCTGAGCTGCCCCTCTGGAGGCAGTGTCTTTTTTTTTTGCTGTTGTGTCTACATCAATACAATGAGCCCATAACTGGTAAAGTAGAAGTGTTCATTCATTCATTCATTCATCAGCTGTAACAGCTTGTTCCTGTGGTTGAACAGGAAGTGATAATGTGATCACCAGTGTTGGGTATAGTTACTTTGAAAAGTAATTAGTTCGTTTACTACGTTACATCCAAAAAAGGTTCAAAAAAGGCAACTGGACTTGTAGAGTTTTTTTCCAGAAGACGTTTCACCACTCATCCGAGTAGCTTCTTCAGTTCTGGTGGACTGGTGGGAAATCCATCCATAAACGCATGTGCCAACACAGGAGAGCCAGCTCATCAGGAAACAATTCAGTGGTCCACCTACACCTGAACGACAAAGGGCACTCCTTTGAAGATAACAACGTCCAAATCTTAGCCAGAGAAGACCGATGGTTTGAAAGAGGAGTAAAGGAAGCCATCTATGTCAGGCTGGAAAAACCTTCACTAAACAGAGGAGGTGGACTGAGATTTAATCTGCCATCTATTTACAATACAGTCTTAACTTCTGTCCCCAAGAAGTTTCAGTCTCATTCACACCTTGACACTGGAACCTCTGACGGACAAGAGTCGTTAGAGAACCATTCATAGGGAAGAGGACAGGGACAACACAGTCCCCCCTAAACTACAGGTAAGTACCCAGTCGTTAAGGGAAATTAGCTGCACCACTTTCTGGTTATTAGCATAACAAGCAAGTTTTTTCAGGAGGAGTTCCCATTTAAACCTCAGACTTCCCTCCCCCAAAACTGAAGAAGCTAGTGGTGAAACGTCTTCTGGAAAAAAACTGTACAAGTCCAGTTGCTTTTTTTTTTTTTAAACCTTTTTTGGATATACCATGACCTGGATGACTGAGAACCTTCACAGACACGTTACTACGTTACCATCAATTAAAAGTAATCCGTTACGTTACAGCGTTACCTATGAATAAAAGTAAAGCGTTAGAGTACTCATGTGTTACCAAAAATTAAAAGCCGTTTGCAGCGCCTCACACATGCTGCAACTCAGTGACACAGACACACAGCCTCCTTTAAATGCACAGAGAAGTCCTGACAATGAATAACGTCAGTCATCCAACCAAATTAACTCTGCAGGATAACAATACCAGGAAAGACAGTCAGCAATATGCCACATAGCGTTTTATTAATGAATTATTTTTTGGTCAGTTAGAACATATGATCAAAATTCAGGAGTTCATTTTGTTTGCTACTCATATACACCTACCCAGCCCAGGTAGCCTATATATGAGCACCTAACAAGATTAGGAAACTCCTGAATTTTTTTTAACCCCAATGCAGTTATGAAAGTGCATTTAATTGCGCTTAAGTAAACACAATCTGAGGTAAACAGGTAGCAGATTCAGATCCATTTAGAAATGAACGACTAGTCAACGATCTAACAGAAATTTTTACAGCTGCCTCTATGTCAAACAAAAATGATAACAGGCCGAATAACACAAACAATAAAATCGCTCACTGGCACACAGGCAAATGACAAATAGCCTAATAGCTGAACTATGAAAATAATATTCAAGTGTCACAAGCCTAAATTCACTTTACCATCGTCCACTTCCATTTACTCTTCAAAGTAGTGATTAAAACGTAGCAGAAGAAGATTTTAGAAATGTCTGTCTGACAGTCGACTTCTCTGAGGAGTAAGAACGAGACTCCTGAGGCTGAAAAGCCTCTCCACGGGTGCACTGGAGGGTGATAGAGTGGTGCTTGGCTTGGGGAAGTACTTGTGGGCGGGTTGGGGACATGTTCAGGTTCATGGGTTTGTTTGAGTGTGTTACCTCAGGTTACAATGTATGTTCTTCATGTGTCTTGTTTTATTAGATTTTGTGCACGTTTGAGAGGATACCAGCTTTTTTTACGGAGATAATGTCAGTATCTGATAACATAACATATGGCAGTATAAACAATAAATTTACATTGGTCTCATTGAATGTTAAGGGGTTGGGTCATGTCATTAAAAGGGGTCGCGTCTTCTCGCATCTCAAGTCATAAAACCAGACGTAATTTTTCTTCAGGAAACATTGGTGTAAATGAGCAGCGCAGGTTGAGAACAAGTTAGATTTCCTAAGTTTATCAAGCACCTTTTACCCTCAAATCTAGGGGGTTGCTATTCTTTTCTGAAAAAATCTACCATTTCACCTTGATTGTATGACAGCAGACCCATATGGAAGGTATTTGATGATATCTGGGAACATAAACTCCCTTCTGATAACGATGCTTAATATCTACGACCCAAATATTGATAATCCTGATTTCTTCTGAAAGGCATTTGATTTGATACTGGACTCTGCCCTGAATGTCATTATTGGGGGTGATTTTAATTGTCATCTTGACCCAGTCCCAGATAGACTTTCTACAAAACCACCCCCTGCTATATCTTCAGTAGGAATTCTGAATGATCTAATCAAAACAAGGAATATGGTTGATATATGGCGACTGCAGCATCCTACAGATGAGGAGTTTTGTTTTTATGCTCATGTCCATAAGTCTTACACCAGGATTGATTACTTTCTGATAGCTGCTGAATTATTGCCCAGTGTTACTGATTCTACTTCTCATAATATTTTAATATCTGATCACAGTCCAGTTTCTCTCAACTTCAGAAATATCGTGTCTTGTCTAAAATATAGCTGGCGCTTCAACCCTCTTCTTCTGGAGGATCAGTCTTTTATTGAGTATATGACTGCACGCATAGACCAATGATAATGGGGAAGTCTCTGATTCTATATTGCAGCCAGAGATGACTTAGATGCCCCAGTTTCTGACACTGACCTCTTGAATGCTATTGGAGCCTTCCCCTCTGGAAAAACATCCGGCCCAGATGGCTTTGGTTGTGAATTTTATAAATCATTTCATGACAAAATAGTTCCACTGATGCTGAGGATGGTGAACGATTCTATGAGAAGTAAGACCCTCCCCAGTTGATTATAATTTTTGATTAATTTGGTTAATTATATTTTGGCTGGCACTTGAGGAAGCATCGTGCCAAAAACAAAAGAAATCAGTTTAGACTTACGAAAGAGAATTGTTGATGCTCACAAAGCAGGAGAAGGATACACAAAGTTATCACAGCGTTTCCAAGTGTCAAGAAGTGGAGTGAGAACCATCATCAAGAAATTAAAAGAGAGCCACACTGTACGGAACAAGCCTGGCAGAGGTAGGAAGCGAAGTATTTCAAAGAGCCTGGAAAGAGAGATGTGTCTAAAGACCCCAGAACAACCGCCAAGACACCAGGGAATGACTTAACCTTGTCGGGAATTGTAGTCTCAAAGAAGACAATCACTAGAGTTCTGCACAGGAATGGACTGCGAGGTTGCAGACCAAGAAAAACTCCACTTCTGCAGAAGAGACCTTAAAGGCAGACTGAAGTATGCTAAGGACAACCTGGCAAAAGATGATGCATACTGGAAGCATGTCCTTTGGTCAGATGAGACGAAACGAGAGCTCTTTGGCCACAGAGACATTGCTTATGTTTGGAGAAAGAAGGGTGAGGCGTATAACCAACAGAACACCATCCCCACAGTGAAACACGGTGGAAGGAGTATTATCCTGTGGGGATGCTTTAGTGCATCTGGAACTGGGAATCATGAAGAAAGAAGGATATGTGAAGATTTTTAAAGAAAATGTCAAGCAGTCAGCAGCAAAACTGGGTCTGGGTCATCGCTTTGTCTTCCAACACGACAACGACCCAAAACACACGTCACTCCTGGTGAAGAACTACCTCCAGAAGACCAAAGTGAATGTTATTGAATGGCCTGCACAAAGTCCTGACTTGAATCCTGTAGAAAATCTGTGGGGTGAACTACAGACCAAGGTCCATGCCAGAATGCCATCAAATCTGGAAGAGCTTCAGAGATTTGCCAAACAAGAATGGGCTAGTATTCCTCAGGAGACGTGTCAGGGACTTGTTTAAAACTACAACAAACAACTACAGGCTGTTATCCAGCAAAAAGGATACACAATTGACAATTAACATCAGGGGCGCTAATAATTTTGACCCTGGTAATTTTTGGTTTTTGTGAAATAATTTCATTTCTGTGTGGAAAGTAAAATAATGTAAGCATCCAAAATAAAAGGCGGATGTTTGAAAGACGTGTGTTAAAAATTCTTTGCTCTGTTTAACAGCACTTGGGAAATATTTTCAAAAGAATCAAATTTCCAAAGGGGGGCTAATAATTTCGGCCTCAACTGTAAACACTACTTTTTATCTCTCATTTTCTCACATCACAGATATTTTATATAAACTTGATGAACTAAAAGACTTTTATACAAATGTACGATAGCCAAAGTAGTTCATTGCCTTCTCTCCTGGCACCGTCAGTGGTATGGATAAAGAACAAAACAAAGACAGGACAGAAAAAACACACACGCACACCCTGAGAGTCAAAATCTTGGTCAGTACAAAAAATAAATCCAGGATAAAAATGAAAACCACCACATAGCAGTCTAATTCACAAACTGATCATTTAGGTCTCATCAAGTAAGGCCAAAATGGCTTCCATGCTTTCTCATAAAAAGTTGGTGCACTCCATCTGCTAAGGTGAATCCGTTCCATCCTAGAAACAAAAACCATTTCATTGAGCCACCTCTTAAAGCAAGGCGCTGATGGAGACTTCCAATGAAGTAAAATCAGTTCTTTGGCTGCTACCGTGCCCGTTTTGAGAACCTGCTCACAGTGGGAAGGGATCCTTCCAGAAGAACCAAAGATAGCCAGGTTACAGTCCGGTTGAATATTTATTTTATATTGCCTAGAGAACCAGTTAAATATGTCGCTCCAAAGGTTGTCCAGTGCTGGGCAGTACCAGAACAAATGTGAGAGTGAACCTTCAGCTCTGTTACATCTATGACACATGGAAGACACTGATCCAAATATTCTATTAAGTTTAGTTTTGGAATAATGCAGTCTATGTATGACTTTAAACTGAATGAACTGATATCTGGAGTTCAAAGAACACTTCTGTACATTAGATTAGTTGTTTAAAAAAAATGTAATGGCAAATAAACAGGGAGGTTTTAAGAGAGATACAAGACCCTTGGAAGTGCAACCATTTTAATGGCATTAATGCAGCCAATCATTGAGAGAGGGAGCAACTTCCAGTTTCTAATACTGGCTTTAAGTTTATCCACCATGTCCAAAGAATTAAATTTCAGTAAAAGTTTGGGGTTTCTGGAGATCTTAAGGCCAAGATAATTAATATGAGTAGTACAGTTGAGGCCGAAATTATGATGTGTATATGCATCATATTCACTAACAAGATACAAGCATACATGCTTGTATCTTGTTCTATATCTAACTGTTCTAGTGTAAAGGGTTAGGGTTATAGTTATATGTAACACTTACAATAGAATATTCATATTAAACAATACACAATAGATATGAGGAATAAGAATAATTTGCTAGGCTACTATATGTAATTTTGGGCTATGGTTCGACTCATGGAGCTCTGTGAAGATCAATGAAGCACAAGACACAGTACTGATGTTACCGGTATTGTATTGAATATTCTTTGAACAAAAAATACTTGAAATGCATCAAGAAAAACAATGAGCAAAATGATAAAGCCAAAACAATAACACAAAAATCTCACAGTTGCAATGCAATAGTTTATATTCAGTCCTACTAGTAGTGGTTTCAGTAAAAGTTCATTAAATGCACCTCTAAGTCTCAAATTCAAACCTTTCAATCACTTAAATCAAAAGCAGTATGAAATGACAGTTCTTTGTTCATGAGGTTAACAGTGAATGCAGTATATGATGTGATGTTCCTACCACACCATTGAGAAAGGGCATGAAGCAGGTAGGCTTGAGGCCTGCCAATAGGTGGGGTGGGTGAATGGGTGAATCCTCGAATCCTTTCAGAAGTTGTCCAGGTCTTTCAAAGGGGTAGCTCGCCATCAATCTCGAATTTCTCCATCCATAAAAGCCTAACCTGTTTTGCAAACAGGCATCATTAGAACCATCATCATCATCAGTCTTTCCACATTCAATGTATGCGCTTTCCTCAGTCTCACCAGTGTTCAGCCAAATGTCATTATCCAGAAATCCAAGGCAGCAGTAGAAATGGTTGGGTACCCTTGTTCCTCAGGGTTCTGTGCTAGGACCAATACTCTTCACGTTATACATGTTGCCATTAGGCAAGATTATTAGAAAACATGGCATAAACTTTCATTGCTATGCAGACGACACCCAGCTATATTTATCTATGAAACTAATCAGTTGGTTAAACTCCAAGCATGCCTTAAAGACATAAAGGCTTGGATGACCTGTAATTTCCTACTCTTAAACTCAGACAAAACAGAAGTTATTGTATTCGGTCCTAAGCATCTCAGAGATTCATTATCTAATCACATGGTGTCTTTGGATGGCATTACCTTGGCCTCCAGTACTACTGTAAAAAACCTTGGTGTTATATTTGATGAGGATATGTCCTTTAAATGTCACATAAAGCAAGTGACCAGGACTGCCTTCTTTCACCTGCGTAATATTGTCAAAATTAGGAACATCCTGTCTCAGAGTGATGCTGAAAAACTAGTTCATGCATTTGTGTCGTCCAGACTGGATTACTGTAATTCATTACTGTCTGGCTGTCCAAATAGCTCTTTAAAAAGCCTCCAGTTGATTCAAAATGCCGCAGCAAGAGCATTGACAGGAATTAGCAAGAGAGATCATATTACTCCAGTTTTAGCTTCTCTTCACTGGCTCCCTTTAAAGTCTAGAATAGAATTTAAAATCCTCCTCTTTACATACAAGGCCCTTAAAGGCCTAGCTCCATCGTATCTTAAAGACCTCATTGTACCATATCATCCCAACAGATCACTTCGGTCTGAAAGTGCAGGCCTACTTGTGGTTCCTAGAATTTCAAAAAGTAGAATGGGAGGTAGAGCTTTCAGCTATCAGGCTCCTCTCCTGTGGAACCAGCTCCCAGTCTGGGTTCGGGAGGCAGACACTCTCTCTATTTTTAAGGTCAGGCTTACGACTTTCCTTTTTGATCAGGCTTATAGTTAGGGCTGGACTAAACCATCCCTTAGTTATGCTGCTATAGGCCTAGGCTGCTGGGGGATGATGCACCAAACACATGTCCTCCTTCTTTCTTCTCTCTCCACTCTCGCATCCTCCACTTTCTTTTCTCTGGCACAGAGTTCTTGCCCTCTAATTTCCTATATACGACTAGTCATACAATTCTGTGCTATTACTATGTAGAATGTTTACTGCTGTGTGCCCCCCCCCCCTTCTTGTGAAGTATCTCTGGCCTGGAGTGGTGTGTTTCCTGTGGAGCTCTATACTACATCTGTTGTCGTGGTCTCATCAGCCTGCCCAGTCTTCATGGAATCCTGCAGTTATCCACTCCTACCTGAATGAACAATTCTCCAACCTGCCTATGATTCCTCTTACATTTTCAAACTGTCATGTAACATCATCAGTTTGTATCATAAGATTCCACATGTATACTTTAGTCAGATATGTGTATCTATGACAGATGTACGTTTATCTTGCTGTTCTCTTCTCTCTTTCTTCTGTCTGTACCCGGCTGGCCTTAGGCAGATGGGTCCCTCCATATGAGCTGGGTTCTGCTCGAGGTTTCTTCCTGTTAAAAGGGAGTTTTTCCTTGCCACCGTTGCCTTCAGGCTTGCTCTGGGGGTTTCAGGCTGGGTTTTTGTAAAGCGTCTTGAGACGATTTGTATTGTTATTGACGCTATATAAATAAAAAAAAAATTGAATTAATGGAATGGTGGAGGCCTGTTAGCATTAGCATTTGTTAGCTCTGATACTGAACAGTTTCCAACTTGTTTCAGTTGAGATGTGACTCACCAATCCAAGGAGAAGTCATGTTTCCAAATTCCTGCTGGTTTACGATACAGATTCTGATGTTGAGTGATATGGTGTGATCGAGTGGCTGCTGTGTGTCTGAATGAAGCTGAGTTCACTTCAAACAAAGGAAGGGTTGAATACCAGGTGGAAAAGACTGCAGGTGATTAGCAAGACTGCAGGTGATTGTCTCAGGTGACAATGAGGAAGTCCAATGCTTTGAAGGTGTCTGATTGGCTGTTTCCTGTTCCTATTTTCCTTCAGGTTGTGATTTGCGTTGGCCAACAATAAACTATGGCAGAGTGACTTAAGTTACCAGTGCTACATATAGTTTTCAGGACCCACCACACACAAGCTTCATCAACAGGCCTGCAACGGTTAAAATCTCATTAATAGTGTGTTTTATAAATGAATGTGTGTGGGCCACAGGTTAATATTGAGTTCAGAGTTGTGAATTAAAGCACACTGTTTTAAAGGTGACTTGAAGATCCTAAAGAGATCAGAGTTAGTTTTGAGAGTATCTTACAGTTTTTTCTTTAAGTTAAAGGAAAGGTGTGAAACCAAGAGAACCTGTGAATTTTATTTTGAAAACCTCTTTATTTACATATTGCATTTTATTTTTACTGGACAATCAAAACCTTTACATTTTATTTCATTTCGTAAATAAATACCTGAGGAGGAGGATTATTGCATTTAAAGTAGAGCTGTGGCCATTTATTAAAGTAACCTATATTATTAGAGTTACATACGTTATAAAAGTGACATATAAAATAGTTGTATCTTTCTACAAGGAGCCCAGGCCCAGTCTCATAGTATTAACCACTCTAGCTTTATATTTATCTACATGGGACCTGGGTTACATATGTTTTAGTTCAAACTGTTATTAAAAGTGTTAAAATAACATTTCATGAAGGTTAAAATAGTTTGATGAATGTGTTAAAAATGTAATAAATAAGTTTGAAATGTTTTTTTAAAAGACACAGAAGTGCATTATTAAGTCTTTCATTTTATTTTGAAAGAGCTCATGGTGAGAGAGGAAGTACCAATGGAGAAAGAGGGTAATACTGGTCCCTGATTGGTCAAAGGTGTGTGATTGGTGGGGTCAGACCGGAAGAGAGAGTGAGTGTAAAAATGAATTAGAGAATGAACGAGAACGAGAGACGATCGGAACGAGCGCCGACGAGTCACCTGGCAGTAATGTAATTTAATGAGATAAAGTGGTAGTTTCAGCATCTAGAGGACTGTCTGCTCCACATTCTGGACCTGGATAGCTGAGCTACGCCTGATTGTGGACAACTAGGCTGCGTTCAGACTGCAGACGGATCTGATTCAAATCTGATTCCTTCTCATATCCGATTTTTAGGGCTGACTGTTCACACTGCCTTTAGCAAGTGTCCAAATCGGATATGGTTCTGTTCAGACTGGGCCACATTCTTCACCGGTCTGATAGGTTGCTGTAGCAACGA
This sequence comes from Chelon labrosus, assembly GCF_963514085.1. Classification (NCBI taxonomy): domain Eukaryota; kingdom Metazoa; phylum Chordata; class Actinopteri; order Mugiliformes; family Mugilidae; genus Chelon; species Chelon labrosus. The sequence continues at coordinate 2,100,914 of NC_140337.1, read as the reverse complement.
GCAGAAGCGTCATTCAGCACGTGTATTTGTCAGACGTCATATAATTGCGACAGCGACAAGCAAAACTAGACAATTCCCCTGCGGGAAATCGCGAGAGTGATGCAGTGGCCGCAGCAGTCTGCGATACCATGCTATATTGCTGTGACAGTACGATGCTACGATGCTATGATGATGCTACTATGCCAAGATGCTACTACAATGCTATGATGCTAAGATACTAAGATGCTATGATACTAAGATGCTACAAAGCTAAGATACTATGTTGCTACGATGCTAAGATGCTACAATGCAATTATACTAAGATGCTATGATGCTAAGATACTATAATGCATTATAGCAATGTAGCATCATTAAAGCATCTTAGCATCATAGCATTGTAGCATCTTAGCATCATAGCATTCAAATAGTCATTTAAGGCCTGGTTCCTACTGACTGGATGGGTGTGAGTTTGATGTCATGCAGGGTACAACAAACCAAACAGGATGAGGAGGATGCAGTAGGCCTGGCTGACAGAGAGAGACACTGAGAAGGGTCGTCCTTTATGCTTCGCCTTCTACAAACTGAAGGGCAGGTACAGGCAGCAGACCCCTCCCAGCTCCACCTGAAAGCCAGCATCAAATAAGGAAGAGAGTGGGAGGGATCTCACTAGGATCCCCAGACAAAGAACGAGCGAATCGTAACAATTGATCGTTAATCATAATAATTTTAACAATAAAACTCATTACTCCTACCTGAGCAATAGTTTAACAGTTTACGGCACAGTCTTACAGTTAGAAAAACATCAATATTAAACTTAACACATCCAGGCTGTAACAAGGAATCAGTGATGAAGTGAAGACCTTCAAATTGTCCTGCGAGTCCAGCTCTTTGTCTCATGTTGGACGTCACTGCAGTCTGTCTGGATCAGCTGGAGGAAAACTATAGGCAGACAAATAGACATGTCAAATAATGTTATGTAACATACTTAATATAACTCTTATGAGTGTTCAACAGCTCATTATTTATTTAATTAAAAACATCATATTATATTAAATTACTCCAATTATATATATATACTGTCATTAATGTTGTTGCAAGCCATAAATGTTTCCTACTTTATGTGGTGGAATAATATATTTTTCAGTTTGACACAGTTAAATTAAAAAATATCTTCCCTTTAAATTGTAAAACTTCAACATTATTACTGTACTGATAAGCACCCGCTAGCAACGCGGCGAATTAGCCGGCGGCTAACCCCACTAGCCTCCGCGTTAGCTCACGGCTAACTGCCGCGGCTAATTCGTGTTTAACTCCCGCGGGTCCGCGTTTGAATCCCGGTTAGCTAGCGGTTAGCTAGCGGTTAGCTCGAGGCTAACTCCGCGGTTGAGTCCGCGGCGTTAAGGTAGCGGCTAGCTAGCTCCGTTAGCTCCGCTAGCTTGCTAACATACATGAGCTATGCTGGAAGGCTAGTCGTCGGCTAAATCACCGGGCGGCTAGTCGTTAGCGTCTGTTAGCAGTTGAGCTATTCACTGACCTAATAAGATGAAGGAAACGGGTCAGGGATGTTGTGTCAGGAGTTTCAGCAAAGCAGCCAGATATAATTTGTGTTTAAAATAAAGGAAAAGGTCAAACCATAGCTAAGAGGCCCAGCAGCTGTGTGAAAGCACCATGGGAGACAGGGATGGTTTGGGGGGTTTTAATGTTTTGGCAGATCATGTTTTCCACTAAGAGCTCTTTTCCCGCCTCTCGTCCCCTGCAGCTGCGTGTGTAAGCTGGTTGGGGTCTGGTTGTCATGACTACCAGGGTCAACCGCTCCTGTTCGAATGTCAGTTGGAAGACGGGGAGAGAGAGAGAAAATGCTGAAATATCGCCTCGAACAGGAAGTACTTGTGGCCAAACCGTATTTCCAATCATTGAATCGACTTAACTTTGGGCATCTTGAGGCTTTCCTGAACGTCTACATATGCAGTTTGTGGGTAAAATGAAGAAATGTGACCTATTTAAAGCGATTCAAAGAAAGGTTACTTCTGCTTTCCTCCAGAAATTTCCCTGCCTTTTTAACATGGCAGTCTATGGAGCTGTGGGTGGGTGTTGCTGGCGCATCTTTGTGTCTGACACCAAAACTATAAGACTTACAGCTTTAGCAGACGAATTTGAGTGAGAAGACACATTTTCCTACGTTTCTATGTATAAATTATGTCTGTCGTGTGAAATTTGTGGCCACGGGAGCAGTTTCTGTGCAGTTTTTTGACTAACTTTCTTCTCCCCTCCTCACTCTAGCTGATGATGTCATCCACTCTAGCACAAACATTCCGCGCAATACACACCCATTATAAACCCTGAAATTTGAGTAAAAACCTACACAACTCTGAGGCTTCATAGTTTAAAAACGGTAAAAGTTGTCGATAAGTGAAGTGAATCTCTGAAGAGAAGGCAAGAGTACCTACGTTTTAAAGTTTAAATGAAGTCTCTCGGTTAAAGTATTTAACGACTGCGTCGCGAAAAAATCTTGTTTGGAAGAACTGTATAGAAGCATACCGAGTCCGATCGAGACGCACGTTTTGATGTATTTTGACCTGTGTGCGACGAACGGTATTTGAGTTGAAAAGTTTCGAAAATCGCTGTGGAAAAAGTTTAATAATAAGAAGAAAAACGTAGTGAAGAACACTGCAAACTATTGGCCCCCATAGCTTTGCTATGAGGGGTCAATAGTTTGCATTGCAGGCACTGCATCACTAATAAGAAGAAAAACGTAGTGAAGAACAATAGTTTGCAGTGCTTCGCACTGCAAACTATTGGCCCCCATAGCTTTGCTATGAGGGGTCAATAGTTTGCATTGCAGGCACTGCATCACTAATAATAATAAGAAGAAAAACGTAGTGAAGAACAATAGTTTGCATTGCAGGCACTGCATCACTAATAAGAAGAAAAAACGTAGTGAAGAACAATAGTTTGCAGTGCTTCGCACTGCAAACTATTGGCCCCCATAGCTTTGCTATGAGGGGGGTCAATAGTTTGCATTGCAGGCACTGCATCACTAATAAGAAGAAAAACGTAGTGAACGCAGCCTAAGAGACATTTCTGCTCCAAGTTTCTTTGTAGTTGTGCACGTTTCGCTAGCTTCTGAGCGTCATTAGCATTCGCTAGCTAAGTGAATGGAGCATTAGCCGCTGCGTAGCTAAAGCAGCTAACTCTGTGGCTGAGCCTTGCTGTTTCTACACGGGACCGTGAGGATTTATCTGGAACACTGCCGGTGGGACAAGTTGTCGGTCGGACGTCGTCGCGGGTTGCCTGTGGAGACTCCATCTTTCTTTCACCTGTCTGCTTCCATATTGGGCCATTACCTTCAGCCTCGCCCTTTCATCACAGACTCGGACTGGATCAACTTCATTTAAATCACCAGTGTGGGAACGCTTTGGTTTCCCGGTGCAACATAACGGTGATGGCACGCGAGTGGTGGACCGGACAAAGACTGTCTGCCGACGATGTTTGGCGGAGGTGCGGTACGTCGCTGGAAACACATCAAACATGCTAACGCACATAAGACGGCGTCACCCCAATATGTCTGTCACTGGTGCGAGGAAAAAAAACGTGTGTGCAACAAGTTAGTTGAGTTACCAAGTTACCAAAGTTGCCAGTTGCTACCTGACTACCTCAGTTTATCCCTACAAGAAATTGTGCTTTTTCTTTTCCTCTGTATGAACAAAATGAATGAATGGTATGAGAACCCTCCTAATGCATTTGTTTGATGTTTTATTCTAGTTTTTACTTTTAGAACAGGAGGTGGTTTTTAGTTTTTTCAGTCTATTGGTGTCTGTTCAAAATCAATGAATAAAGCTAGTTTTCTACATGTGTGAGTTTTTGTTTCTTTGTTCCTGTTGGACCGAACCGTGACCGAACCGTGACACCGTGTGTACCGTTCCACCCCTATCATTAACAGAGTTCTTGGTGTCACTAATCATTCTTTCTGTCCATACTGTCTGTGGAGACATCCCCTTCTAGTCTGACTCCAATGAGACAAGATGGAGGACAACATCCACAGTGTTGTGTGGATGAATGATTGTAAAGTTGATCTTCAACTCATCTTGTTCTTCAGCACATCCAGTCAGTATCTTTGTGTTTCCACAGTGTTTCCTGCTGAGCTGCAGTGGAGGGACAGGAACTCAAAGAGGAACTTTGATTAGTGTCAGTCAGACTGCTGAAGCTTCATATTAGTGTCAGCTGAACAGTGGAGTTGTGTTAGGAAGAGACAACTTCACAGTCAGTGTGGACAGCAGGAATCTGAAGAACTCTGTAATGTCCATATGACATGTGACTGTTGTTGGAAGACACACTTGAATATGTCAACTTGTCCTTTAACATTTGAATGACACAAACCTCCTGAGACACCAAATCCAGGAAGAAGAAGGTCCTGGAATCAAAGAACTAATCAACAGTTTGTAGTCCAACATGTGTGAGGAGGAGATATTGATCCTGTAATGAGCTCAGCAGCATCTTATTGATCTGTGTTGACATGAATAGTTGTCTGAATGTTGTGCTGACGTTTGGATGATGTCTGTAGAAGGCTGACATGATGAAGATCCACAATAACACAAGGACAAAGTCACTCTACTCATTTTAGAGAACAGCTCATTGATCAGGACACATTTCAGACCTCAACACATCTGATTGATCATCAATCATTTCATCTTTTATTCTTTATTCAGATTGTGGAGCTGCAGTTTGTCAGAGATCAGCTGTGATTCTCTGGTCTCAGCTCTGAAGTCCAACCACTCCCATCTGAAACACCTGAACCTGAATAACAACAACCTGAAGGATTCAGGAGTGAAGCAGCTGTGTGGTTTTCTGGAGAGTCCAGACTGTAGACTGGAGACTCTGGGGTGAGTTAACTGTCTGTTACTGTTGTAGATCTGATATGTTAATCACCAACTGAATCTAATTTATTTTAAATAAAACTTTATTGTTCCTCAAAATGAAGACAAATACAAACTCATTTAAATAACTGTATAATGTTGAGCTTCATTTATGGAGTGAAATTAGTCTGAAAATGGTCACAAATGCATGTTCCATGATCCACACGTGAAACATGACATTCACAAATGCGTACCTAGCTATCTGAACGTGTGTGATTGTTTTGCAAATTCACAAATCAGATGGTTCATCTTCACAAAGCGTTCGAGTGAACGCTGGTGTGGCTTGCTGCCGCTGCTCGCCGGTAACTTTTTTTAACTTTTTGTCTTGAACGTCATTATGGTCTTGCCACCTAATAGACTTTGGTTTATGCTGGTGCAGTGGCTTTGAAACAGTCTGATCTGCCCGTTTTGGTAAACGGACAACTGAATATAATAATAATATTGACTACACTACCTGTGGCGTGTTGCTGGACTCCCACTCCTCACCTGGCTGCCGCTACCTGCTAGCTACCACCTCCACTCGTCCATCATGTGGAATAACGGATTGGCAGTATGGTTTATCCTAGTCTGGATTGTCCTATCCAGTATACTAGGTCCATCAACAGCCCTTCACCAGTACACAGCTGCCGAGCTCCTCCAGCTGCAGATCCACCTGTCAGATCCTCCACCGGTGCTACATCTTCACTCGGACATTGCTCGGCTCCCCCGTCGGAAATACATCCACCGCGGGTCCCGCCTGAGACTCCACATCAACCACTCATCTGCCATCAACTCCATCTGGTCCAAAACTCGCCGTCCTCGCAGAAAACCCGACAGACGAGCGAACTGCGGCGTGTCGGCTAACCATGTCTCCACCTCCGTTTGCAGTGATGTCAACTTCGGACTATTCAACATCCGCTCGCTCGCGGGCAAAGGACTTCTTCTCCAGGACCTCCTCCTCGATTCCAAACTGGATTTTCTATGCTTGACAGAGACATGGCAGCAACCGAACGACTTTTCCCAGTTAAATGAATCCACACCACCTGGGTTTGTTTACCTTTGTCAGCCCCGCCTCACTGGTCGAGGAGGAGGTCTCGCGATAATTCACCATGAGAAATGGCGTGTCTCGCCTCTCTCTCTTGCCACATACTCATCGTTTGAATCAGTGGCTCTGCAAATTACTGGACCAACACCAACTGTAGTAGCTGCTGTTTACCGTCCTCCCAAACCCAACAAGGATTTTATTGATGAGTTCTCCTCTCTTCTCACTCTCCTCTGCACACACTCTCCCAATGCCATTCCGTAACATAAAGGACATTAATCTGACAACCCTTACCATGGCCATAGAATCACTTCCCAGCGTCACCTCCCCTTCCACATCTGATGAACTCGTTCTCCACTACAATAACAGTCTCCACTCACTGTTGACTTCACTTGCTCCCATAAAAACCCAGACTGTATCATTCACCCGCTCTGCTCCCTGGTTTACACCTCAACTCCGCCTCCTCAAAACTAAAGGACGACAACTGGAACGTCTCTACAATAAAACCCGTCTCACTGTTCATAAGGAAATGTATCACCTCCACATCCTCCATTATAAGGACTCAATCAACACAGCCAAATCACAACACTATTCAGGTCTCATCAACGCTGGTGACGGGAACACTCGGACTCTGTTTTCTCTACTTAACAACTCCCTACACCCTCCGGACAACTTCCCCCAACACTTCTACTCTGCTGAACAATGTAATTCACTCATGAACTTTTTCAACGGTAAAATTGAAACTATCCATCAGCAACTGGACTCTCACATCTCTTACAATGCATTCCCTCCTGTTCCCCCCCGACCCCCTTCTTTTCAACTATTCTCTAATTTCCACCTTCCTTCTGTTGCTGATGTATCGGAACTTATCAGAAAATCGAAACCATCCACCTGTCAACTCGACCCCCTTCCGACACCCCTGGTCAAAGCCTGTCTCCCCCACCTGTCTTCTCTGATCACCACCATCATCCACTCCTCCCTCACCTCTGGTTCTGTCCCACCATCTCTCAAATGTGCTGCAGTAACTCCGATTCTCAAGAAACCTGGTTCAGACCCCAGCAATTTCAATAACCTCCGGCCTATTTCCAATCTGCCATTCCTTTCTAAAATCCTGGAAAAAACAGTTGCATCCCAACGCCACTCTCATCTCTCTGACAATAACCTCTACGAACAGTTCCAATCCGGTTTTCGTCCCCATCACAGCACTGAAACAGCTCTACTCAAAATAACCAACGACCTCCTCCTGGCAGCAGACTCTGGACTCCTATCTATTCTCATCCTCCTTGACCTTACCGCAGCTTTCGACACTATCTCCCACTCCATCCTTCTCCATAGACTGGCATCCATTGGACTATCTGGCACACCCCTGGACTGGTTTCACTCTTATCTCACTGGCCGAACTCAATTCATTCAACTAAAAACTTTTGCATCCCAGCCATCTCCCATCTCCTCTGGTGTACCACAAGGTTCTGTCCTCGGTCCAGTCCTCTTCATCATTTACCTCCTCCCCCTTGGTCACATATTCCATAAATACAATATCCACTTTCACTGCTATGCGGACGACACCCAGCTCTACCTTTCCTCTAACCCCACGTCCATCCTCCCTCCCACCTCCCTCTGTGACTGCCTCCAGGAAATCAAGACTTGGTTCTCCTCCAACTTTCTCAAAATAAACAGTGACAAAACTGAGGTTCTTCTCATTGGTTCTAAATCCACCCTCTCCAAAGCTAACAGTTTCACCATCACCATTGACAACTCCTCTGTCTCCCCCTCCCCTCAAGTCAAGAGTTTGGGTGTCGTCCTGGACAGCACTCTGTCTTTCCACTCACACATTAATAACATTACCCGGTCTGCATATTTCCATCTCCGCAATATCAACCGTCTCCGCCCGTCCCTCACCGCCGACAACACCGCCATCCTGGTCCATTCCCTCGTCACCTCCCGCCTGGATTACTGCAACTCACTTCTCACTGGTCTCCCCCTCAAGTCCCTCCGTAAACTACAGCTTGTGCAAAATGCTGCTGCCCGGATTATCACCAGGACCCCTTCTTCTCATCACATCACCCCTGTTCTCCAGCAGCTTCACTGGCTTCCCATCACCCACCGCATCACCTACAAAATCCTGCTCTTAACATTCAAAGCCCTCCACAACCTCGCCCCTCCTTATCTGACAGAACTTCTCCACGTCAACACACCCAGCCGGACTCTTAGATCATCTTCATCCATCAGCCTCACCATCCCTCCTGCCCGCCATGGGGTCCAGAGCCTTCAGCCGTTCTGCCCCCCGCCTCTGGAATTCCCTTCCACCCAACATCTGCAACATTGACACTCTGGCAATTTTCAAATCCCATCTCAAAACCCACCTTTTTCTCCAATCATACTCTCCCTGACTGTCACTCTCTCCAGATTTTTGAATTTTTAAACCAAATTTTTTATCTTTTTATTGTATCTTTTAGTGTATTATAGTTTGTTAAATGTTTTGATGTCTGTTATGTATTTTAAACCCTGTTTTACCTGTACGGTGACCTTGGGTGTTTTGAAAGGCGCCTATAAATAAATGTATTATTATTATTATTATAAGGTTTTGGATAGATGGCGGTGTCTAATGCGCTGCTGATTCCATTCATGGGTAAATGTAACAACAACTGATATCAATATGAATCCTTTTGTTCCAAAGAACGATATATATTGTATAATCACCTTATTATCATTCCTATGTATATAATATATATTCTTCCATCTCTATTTTTTGTATATTTGTTCATATATAAATATGTAAATATTTTGCTGATACTATTTTTATTTATTTTACTCTGAAGAGACAAAAATGGACACAACGGAAGAGAAAGTTTGGTCAGAGCCAAAACCCTAGACAAAGGGATGTACTTAACATGTTCTTACAGACCTACATAGTAGCTCTGTATTAACTGTGACATAACATAATTAGCGTTAGCATTGATAGTCGTTACATTTATATACCTGATCTGTCTGTATCTGCTGATCCGTATGCGTAGGCTAAGACACTCGTAAGACAGGAAGTCTTTTGAAAACGAAAAGGATGAGCTTTGTGAAGTTGAACCATCTGATTTGTGAATTTGCAAAACAATCACACACGTTCAGATAGCTAGGTACGCATTAGTGAATGTCATGTTTCACGTGTGGATCATGGAACATGCATTTGTGACCATTTGGAGACTAATTTCACTCCATATTCATTCCTGGTCAACACACACATTGATGAGGACACATTTAAAACCTCAACACATCTGATTGATCATCAATCATTTCATCTTTTATTCTTTATTGAATGGGTTAAAAATGTAATAATAAGTTTGAAATGTTTTTTTAAAAGACACAGAAGTGCATTATTAAATCTTTGATTTTATTTTGAAAGAGCTCATGGTGAGAGAGGAAGTACCAATGGAGAAAGAGGGTAATACCATAGACATATATACATAGACGCCTCATTGAGCGGGTTGGCCCGCTGCTGCGATACGTCAACGTCGCCGCCATATTGGTAGAGGCGGCTCTCCCCCGCGAACCAATACGAGTCAATGGAGTGAACTTTATTAAGCGTCTGCTACTAAGTGCTATAAGTTAATTCCTCTCATTTACACATTCACACACGGACGTATATATCCAGAAAACCGTTAGGAATCTAAAACTACGTCTGTAATGGTCTCTGATGATTATAAACGTGAACTATTCTTGATATGTTCAGTGTACAGGTCGGCCTCAAACCACTCGATGTATTTTATAATGTTTTCACGAGTGTTTAGCTGTTACTGTGATGATACATGACAGTCAAAATACTGAATCTGTGTCTATAATAACCACCTGACATGGAAATGAGACATCTGTATTAATAAACAGCACCAGCATTTACATGGTACTGATTTTGATCAATCGTTTTTATATTTTAACGACTAATATTGACAATCATTGGGATTAAAAAAAAAACAAAATTAACAAAGTCTGCAAATCATAATAAAGTAAAATGAAATAATAATAATGGCATAAAATACTGCGATTGCCTGGTCTAAACCATACTCTTTTATTTATTTATTTTTTTTAGAAGGAAACAGATTAAAGAACATATATACATATACAGCAGTATGTGCAAGAAAACAGATTAAAAAACACATATATCAATACAGCTTTATTCATTCATTTTCTACACCCGGTTATTCCTGTTAAGGGTCGTACATAGTATATGAAAAATTAGCTAATCAACTTTGAACACTCCGAGTAGTTAGTTCGGGGCAATTTAGTTAAATACGACTGGCTTCTTGGTTGTTTGAAGGCTGGTTTTAACGCGGGACTTCATAGTATTATGCGCGGGACTTGTAGTATCAACAAAAGTATGCATATTCTGATCTCAAAATGATGTTGTAATGATCAAATACAATCAAAAGTAATTGTTCTGTCTTACTTGTGAAAAGTAATCCCGTGGAATCGGGTTTCGCTTGTCATTCAATTAAGACATTTCCAAGCAGCACACGAATGAGGCATCTTCCGACCGCTGATAGCTCCAGTTTGCCACCCCCAATATGGCGGCGACGTTGACGTACGGCACAGCGCTCAATGAGGCGTCTATGTATATATGTCTATGGGTAATACTGGTCCCTGATTGGTCAAAGGTGTGTGATTGGTGGGGTCAGACCGGAAGAGAGAGTGAGTGTAAAAATGAATTAGAGAATGAACGAGAACGAGAGACGATCGGAACGAGCGCCGACGAGTCACCTGGCAGTAATGTAATGTAATGAGATAAAGTGGTAGTTTCAGTATCTAGAGGACTGTCTGCTCCACATTCTGGACCTGGACAGCTGAGCTACGCCTGATTGGGGACAACTAGAGACATTTCTGCTCCAAGTTTCTTTGGAGTTGTGCACGTTTCGCTAGCTTCTTCTTGTCATTAGCATTCGCTAGCTAAGTGAATGGAGCATTAGCCGCTGCGTAGCTAAAGCAGCTAACTCTGTGGCTGAGCCTTGCTGTTTCTACACGGGACCGTGAGGATTTATCTTGAACACTGCCGGTACCGGGACAAGTTGTCGGTCGGACGTCGTCTCAGGCGGGTTGCCTGTGGAGACTCCATCTTTCTTTCACCTCTCTGCTTCCATATTGGGCCATTACCTTCAGCCTCGCCCTTTCATCACAGACTCGGACTGGATCAACTTCATTTAAATCACCAGTGTGGGAACACTTTGGTTTCCCGGTGCAACATAACGGTGATGGCACGCGAGTGGTGGACCGGACAAAGACTGTCTGCCGACGATGTTTGGCGGAGGTGCGGTACGTCGCTGGAAACACATCAAACATGCTAACGCACATAAGACGGCATCACCCCGATATGTCTGTCACTGGTGCGAGGAAAAAAAACGTATGTGCAACAAGTTAGTTGAGTTAGTTTCTTCTAATCAAATTACCAAAGTTGCCAGTTGCTACCTGACTATCTCAGTTTATCCCTACAAGAAATTGTGCTTTTTCTTTTCCTCTGTATGAACAAAATGAATGAATGGTATGAGAACCCTTCTAATGCCATACCTGCCAACACTCCCGATTTATGCGGGAGTCTCCCGATTTTTAAAAGTTTCTCCTGCCCTGCTCCCGATTTGTAATTTCTCCCGCTATCTCCCGATTTTAAAGTGAAATGAGTCGATGGTGTTTCATGTGTCCTGATACCTGACAACCTGGCAACCCAACCCAACCCAAACACTCTCACTCTGCGTGCCTTGTGTCCCATACGTCACTGCCTAATTCCCGGGCTACACAAAATGACCAAGATGGAGACAACAAACGAAAAATATGTTTCAAAGTTTCAATCTGCGTGGTGTGACACGTTTGTCGTCGCGAGTCACGTAAGCGTCTCCCATGCGTCTTGTAAACTGTGTCGGGGCGACTTCCGCGTGGAACGCGGAGGGAAAAACGACATTGTGCTAAACGCAAACAAGCAGTGGAGGCGCGGATAGAACGCCAAGCATCGAGTCGTTCTTGCTGAGGGGCGTGATGGCAATGCTGGTCGCGAAGAACAACATGCCTTTAGGCCACGTTTACACGTACGAAAACGATCTTTTCCCTCTCCGTTTTCGATGGCATCGTTTCAAGAAATATCCGCGTCCACACAGATCCGTTTCAGTACGACTGAAAACGCTACTTCATATTCCAGGCCTATAGGTGGCGCTGTTTCGGTTTCAGAAATTTACCAAAAACGGAGAGGAAGAGGCGGAGCATGCGCATAAAGCTTGAGCGCTGTTTACAAATCAGCTTTAGAAGAAACCAAACTCAAGGAGAAATTATATTTTGCCCTGGTAACCCTAATAGGCTCAATATCTTCTCCAGCAGGAACACGAGCATGTAGTCCGCCATTGTTGTTGATGTTGTTATGAGACGTCTCGCGGGATATAAGTGGTGGAAGGCTCGAGGGGTGTGGCGATGACATCATCGTTTTCTCCGAACCCCGTTTCTCCCAGTTGACACGGCAACGCATAACCGGCGTTATCAGAAATCTCCACTTTGGCCGGAGTTTTTAGAAATAATCGTTTTCTGTGATAAAAACGGGGTTTTCGTGTAAATGAGAGGCCAAACCGCAGGGAAATATCTGCGTTTTCCCTTTGTGTAAACGGGGCCTTAGTTTTCTGTGATGACTTCAGTAAAAGTGTGTCTTTATTTTGACCCCATTATTAAGGGGGTAACTATATTAATTTAACGCAAGTGCTCTACAGACTGGAAATTGCTATTTTGAATTTATTAATTCATTAATCCTCACAGCAAGAAGGTTACCGGTTCGAATCCATGGGCCGGATGGCCTTTCTGTGTGGAGTTTGCATGTTCTCCCTGTGTCTGCGTGGGTTCTCTCCGGGTACTCCGGCTTCCTCCCACCATCCAAAGACATGCTCATTAGGTTAATTGGTGATTCTAAATTGGCCGTAGGTGTGCATGTGAGTGTGAATGGTTGTCTGTCTCTGTGTTGGCCCTGCCATGGACTGGCGTCCTGTCCAGGGTGTACCCCTGCCTCTCGCCCGATGACAGCTGGGATAGGCTCCAGCAGACCCCCGTGACCCTTAACAGGACTAAACGGGTATAGAAGATGAATGAATGAATATGTTTGGTTTTCTTCAGTTACAATTAATAATGTACATTTATATTAGTACGTGTGTGGTTTAAAAACTGAAATTTTTGACAGCAAGGTTTTCTGTTATTATTGTATGTATAATTGTATATTGTATTTTATTGCGATTAAAATTACACATATTTGCCTCCAAGAAGGCTGTAGAGTCATTTCGGGACGTACGTTAGCACATTTCCGCTACCCCAGAAAATCTCCCTCATTTTCATAGCTCAATGTTGGCAGGTATGTAATGCATTTGTTTGATGTTTTATTCTAGTTTTTACTTTTAGAACAGGAGGTAGTTTTTAGTTCTTTCACTCTATTGGTGTCTGTTCAAAATCAATGAATAAAGCTAGTTTTCTACATGTGTGAGTTTTTGTTTCTTTGTTCCTGTTGGACCGAACCGTGACTTGTGTGTACCGTTACACCCCTATCATTAACAGAGTTCTTGGTGTCACTAATCATTCTTTCTGTCCATACTGTCTGTGGAGACATCCCCTTCTAGTCTGACTCCAATGAGACAAGATGGAGGACAACATCCACAGTGTTGTTGTGTGCAGGCCTGGAATTTTGTCATTTTAGGGTCAAGGCCATTTGGCCTTTTGTCTTGTCAATTTTTTGAGGGCACAAAGGCCAAAAGCCAGGGCGCCAAGGCCATAAAATAAAATAATGATTTTAAGTCCACGTCCATAATGAATTTAATGTAAGGACTAATGACGCTTCTGTGGAAGATTGGAGTCTCAGTTGAAACTGTCAAGAAGGTAAAGAAACATCTATTCTTTTTCATGTCTGAAGAAACTATCGAACCTATCTAAAAAGAATACAAAATGAACCGTATCAATCTGATTGTTGCTTGTGATTGTCTGTCTTGTTTTTACATGTGATTATGTTTATTTTATTATGGTTTTATAGTTGTCTATTTTTTTAACCTGTCTGCAAGACAAGTTTCCCTTAGGGGACATTAAAAGCAACTGAACTGAACTGAAGTACACAGGAAATTATGAAGTCTATCACTTACTTCAAAAACTTATTAAACCAATCTCCACCCACAATCTTTGCTCAATTGACACTAAATGTGCAAGAGCATCTTCAGACTGTCCTCAAAAAACTACTACACAGATTTTTGATTGATCAAAATTGAGCCTACAGTGCATCAGAATGTTTGACTGTAAACGGTAACGTAGCCAGCCACCAGTGTTAGACCTGTCTTAATTTCTATTTAACCAGAAAAAACCCACTGAGATAGAATCTCCCCCCATAGCAAAACTGGTCTGGCCCACTGGTGGGCCACACAACCCACTTGCACTTGGCCTACATGCATGAATGAATTGCGTCCCTTATGTGGCCCACATCCGGCATCCAACATGTGTGCCACATAAGGCCCACAACTCAGCCAAACTGCAACCAGAGCTGGCCCTAAGGTGGGCTAAACTATTTTCAGAAGTGAGAACCATCTTTTGATGGTCCAGTCGATTTGCTGGTCTGTGGCCCCAGATGTTAGGCCTTACAGCAACTGAAACATACACACACATAGCACAAATGATTGGAAGTTAACATTTTTGTATCATTAGGTAATTACAGTAGCTATAATGTAATCAATAAAAATAACTCTTTAAGATTCTTAAAAATAGAGTCTGTAGGTTTGTAAACACAACATTCAAACTGACCCGGTTTATGGTTGTTTACACAAACAATATTTCAGTATAAGTTCCTCAACCTCAAACTTCCTAACGCTAACCATTAGCTACATAGCTAAACGTTAGCGCCCCTTGTTAACATTCAGGCTAGACTTTTGCGATGGTGATCTGGCCAAGACGGCAGCAGTTACACGTCGGTTAAACAGCAAACACAGATTAAAAAGCGACTATGAACAGCCAGCACACGTCAGCCAACTGTAACTTACCAAAGTAGCAACACCAAGATCATAAATACATAAAAATTACACATTTCGGCAGGAACAAGCAAACAAAAACTTGACAGCAAGCTAGCAAGCGTTTGTTGGCGTTAATATTACAGGCTATGGTCGGCACGTTAAAAGTGGGCCAACGTTGTACTGATATAACGTCACTGTTCAATTTAACGTTAACTAATTTACACGCTTTTTTTCCTTAAAAGACGCTAGGTGTCAAAGCTGTGTTAACAGGAAAGAGGCAGACTAGAAACCCTCAAAACCAACTGGGGCAGTGCGGGCGGGGCATCAAGGCCACCGTGGCCTTAGGGCAGATATTTTTTTCAAGGGCACAAGGCCAAATTGCGAGGGCCATGGCCCTCGTGGCCCTCGTGAAATTCTTGCCCTGGTTGTGTGGATGAATGATTGTAAAGTTGATCTTCAACTCATCTTGTTCTTCAGCACATCCAGTCAGTATCTTTGTGTTTCCACAGTGTTTCCTGCTGAGCTGC
This sequence comes from Chelon labrosus, assembly GCF_963514085.1. Classification (NCBI taxonomy): domain Eukaryota; kingdom Metazoa; phylum Chordata; class Actinopteri; order Mugiliformes; family Mugilidae; genus Chelon; species Chelon labrosus. The sequence goes on along the minus strand of NC_140337.1, from coordinate 2,085,493 downwards.
AGTGGAGGGACAGGAACTCAAAGAGGAACTTTGATTAGTGTCAGTCAGACTGCTGAAGCTTCATATTAGTGTCAGCTGAACAGTGGAGTTGTGTTAGGAAGAGACCACTTCACAGTCAGTGTGGACAGCAGGAATCTGAAGAACTCTGTAATGTCCATATGACATGTGACTTTTGTTGGAAGAAACACTTGAACATGTCAACTTGTCCTTTAACATTTGAATGACACAAACAAAAGACACCAAATCCAGGAAGAAGAAGGTCCTGGAATCAAAGAACTAATCAACAGTTTGTAGTCCAACATGTGTGAGGAGGAGATATTGATCCTGTAATGAGGTCAGCAGCATCTTATTGATCTGTGTTGACATGAATAGTTGTCTGAATGTTGTGCTGACGTTTGGATGATGTCTGTAGAAGGCTGACATGATGAAGATCCACAATAACACAAGGACAAAGTCACTCTACTCATTTTAGAGAACAGCTCATTGATCAGGACACATTTCAGACCTCAACACATCTGATGATCATCAATCATTTCATCTTTTATTCTTTATTCAGATTGTGGAGCTGCAGTTTGTCAGAGATCAGCTGTGATTCTCTGGTCTCAGCTCTGAAGTCCAACCCCTCCCATCTGAAACATCTAAACCTGAATAACAACAACCTGAAGGATTCAGGAGTGAAGCAGCTGTGTGGTTTTCTGGAGAGTCCAGACTGTAGACTGGAGACTCTGGAGTGAGTTCACTGTCTGTTACTGTTGTAGATCTGATATGTTTAATCACCAACTGAATCTAATTTATTTTAAATAAAACTTTATTATTCCTCAAAATGAAGACAAATACAAACTAATTTACTACTATTTTTATTTTATTTTACTCTGAAGAGACAAAAATGGACACAACGGAAGAGAAAGTTTGGTCAGATCCAAAACCCTAGACAAAGGGATGTACTTAACATGTTCTTACAGACCTACATAGTAGCTCTGTATTAACTGTGACATAACGTAATTAGCGTTAGCATTGATAGTTGTTACATTTATATACCTGATCTGTCCGTATCTGCTGATCTGTATGCGTAGGCTTAGACACTCGTAAGCCAGGAAGTCTTTTGAAAACGAAAAGGATGAGCTTTGTGAAGTTGAAAACATCTGATTTGTGAATTTGCAAAACAATCACACACGTTCAGATAGCTAGGTACGCATTTGTGAATGTCTTGTTTCACGTGTGGATCATGGAACATGCATTTGTGACCATTTTGAGACTAATTTCACTCCATATTCATTCCTGGTCAACACACACATTGATGAGGACACATTTAAAACCTCAACACATCTGATTGATCATCAATCATTTCATCTTTTATTCTTTATTCAGTTTTTGGAGCTGCTGGTTTTCAGAGATCAGCTGTGATTCTCTGGTCTCAGCTCTGAAGTCCAACCCCTCCCATCTGAAACATCTGGACCTGAGACACAACAACCTGAAGGATTCAGATGTGAAGCAGCTTCTTGACCTTGTGAAGAGTCCAGACTATAAACTGGAGACTCTGATGTGAGTAGAGGGTTCCAGTCAGTCCATGCTGCTTTCATCAGTATTGTCCTAAACACAGTTAGTATCAAAGATCCAGTGTTTCCTGTAAACCTGCAGCTTCTCAGTGAAGCTGTGAGAGGAGAATGGAGACAGGCTTCAGGATTGGACAGAAAGACAGAGAGAGAGACAACTGTCAGCCAATCAGATGAGCCAGAAGCTTGTTGTGATCATGTGTTTGAGTTGATGTGAAGACGACTGTTGTTGTGTTGATGTGTCCAGGAAATAAAGCTGGATTCCAGCTGACAGCCTTCCAAGATGTATAGAGACAGTGGTGGTCATTCATCAAATCTGATCAACAACTGATCACAGCTCTGAGATCAGTCTGACTGAAGCCTACACATCACAGAACCAGCATTACATTTAGTAACCATGAGCAGAGTCATCACATGTGTCATTAGTTTGATCAGATCTCTTCAATGACAGCCTCCATGTTTATTAGTCAGCTGATCTTTGTTTAAATGGAGCAGCAGTAAATCCATCACTAAAGTGTTGGTGCAGTAATGAAGCGTTCAGGACTCTCAGCAGTTTATTAGTCAAATCTGCAGAGGAAACAGACTTGATGCTAAAAGTCTCTGCAGGTCTGTGTGTGTTCACTCCAACACGTTAACATGAAGCTGAAAGGAAGCTGGCTGAGCTCCACAGCTGCTCCACTGCTGCTCTGAACAGGACTGAAGTCCCTGCTGCTCTTTCTACTGGATGTGATGATGAAGGGAGACTCTGGAAACACTCCTTTACCTCCTCTCTTCTTTCTCCTCCTCCCTACAGATGGAAGGACTCATGATGGTAAACAGGACGGTGTGTGTTGTGAGAGGATGAGCTGTGTCCTGATGATCCAGAGGTTGAAGCAGACTCTGACTGGACCATGTTACTGGGAGGTGGAGAGGAGAGCTTCATCCACATGGTCTCCATTTAAGACCATCAACAGAGCTGCACTTCAACTCTTCACAGAGCTCCAACAAATCCAGTCCAGTCCCTCATGAATGATTCAGACACATGTCAACCTGCCAGCATCAACAGTCCTTCCTGTTGTTGTGTAGATGTTTGTTCCATGTCTTCTCTTGTCTCTGTAGAAACAGTAGATTCCAGATGTTTTTACTCCTGTTTCATCCACATGTTTATTGTGTTGGAGCGAGCAGCAGCTGCTTTATCTGTCATTGGTTATTGGTTGGTGAGTGTTTCCTGTTTGTAGAACTGGTGGTGAACTGTAGGAACAGGTGAGTTTAGAGACTAAAAGATGATTTAAAAGCAGCTGAAGATAAAACATGAAGCTGTCAACTGTAAAGCTCACAGTCAGACCAGAGACTCCATCAGATCCATGCTGGAGCTGGAATGAGTCTTCTTCAAAACCGTCCCTCCAGAGGACATCTCTTTTCTGTCTCTACCTGGCTGGCCTTAGGCAGATGGGTTCCTCCATATGAGCTGAGTTCTGTTCAAGGTTTCTTCCTGTTAAAGGGAGTTTTTCCTGCCACCGTCTCCTTCAGGCTGCTCTGGAGGTTTCAGGCCGGGTTTTGTAAAGCGTCTTGAGACAATTTGTATTGTTATTGACACTATATAAATAAAACTGAATTGAATAATCTGGCCCGCAGCATGAATCTGCAAAGTACGTAGAAGACTACTGGTATCTGGGAAGGTTCATTAAGTATCTGGAATGTCCTATGTTGAACATGGTTCCTGAATGCACCATTTTCTTGTGGTGTTAATGGTATGGACAGGTGTCAATCTGTTCGATTAGCCAATCAGTGATGTTCAAGTTAACCTACCTGGTAACCAGGTGGGTGGGACTGAGAGGAAAGAGACGGAGTGAGACAGAAAGTCACCTCTAAAACTTAGTTCAATAATCTATATTTATTTAAGTTAGTGTGATTTAGTTCCGTGTCTGCCTGAACCACTTAGTGTATTTGTTTGTTGGAGAGACTGGACGCTCAGTGGAGCCTTTTCTGTCTGGAATTCTACTTAATTGATGCTAAACCGTGACCACACTGAGGACTGATGCTAGTCAGCTCCTCGTGCTAACAGTATGAGAGACTTGTTGTTGGGAAACACTTCCTGCACCAAGCTGCTGAGAACCTACTGGATGCTTCTGAACGTGGATGGAGCCTGAGGACGTGTTTCTACACCACAGTGATGGGACACTGCTGAAGGAGGGTTTACCAAACTATATCTAACAGCACTCTGCATCCCAGGAACTGTGAGTACTGTTAAGACACTGAGAACTGGATCCAAATGGGCTCCAACATGCTCCAATGGTTTGGTACCATACACTAATGAACTAAGAATCTATTCAAAATACATTTTCTTCTTTTGATATTAAATTCAACACCTGGTCACAAATCAATGTTCTGTGTGCTTCTATTAGTACCTTAGTGATCATGTATTTCCTGGTAACCAGTAGGGACCTATGGGGCCACAGTGGTTTAGTTAATGTATGGGAGGCTGACAGGGCCGGTGCTAGCCATTTAGGTGCCTTAAGCACAAATGCTTGGTGGTGCCCCCCCCCCCCCAACCAACCAACCACGCACCACCAAAGGAATAACAACCATTCAGAATTTCTTAGTTAGGTTCTCTTTACTTCCAAAATAACTGCTGCAAATAAATAATTTTACATTAACAATGGCACCAAACGTGAAAAGAAATATATATATATATATATATATATATATATTCTACTGAAATGCATTTTTGATTGAACCATCATACAAAAATATTGCACACATTAGTCTTTTATATAGGCCTATGTGTCACTGGAACATTTAAAATTCAAAACTCTAGTTTACCTTTAAAAGAGGTCTGATGAAGCACAATATAATAATTCTATACATAATTTGACAACTCTGTGAATATGAAAATATACAAACACTGAGAATGTGGGTTTTTTTTCTTCTAATTGCAGTTTCACCAACAGATGTCGCCCTTGGCCTATGAACCTCTTGAAAATGACCGCATAGAACAGGGGTTGGCAACCTGCGGCTCCAGAGCCGCATGCGGCTCTTTAGCACTCCCCTAGTGGCTCCCTGGAGCTTTTTCAAAAATGTGTAAAAATGGAAAAAGAATGAATTTTTTGGGCGTTTTTTTTTTTTTTGATGTTTTTTAAAATACACAATCTTTCCAACAAAAAAAAATACTACGCTAATAAATAATAATTTAACTCATAATTTTTTTAATAAATGTTAGTTCGTTTCCATTTCTCTTTTCCATGTAAAGTGCCAGTGGAAGATAAATTTTATTTTTTGGTACGCCATCTTTTTGGAATAAATTGTTTAGGGGGAAAATCTGACACAAACATTCTTATGCTGTAAAAAATTATGTAATAAATACCGAATTTCAGAATTGCCAAATAGCAGAATTGCGTCATAGCCTGCGACACACAGTGCAGCACGGTGACAGGCGGGTGGCTGTTGTAAACAAACGGGGGTGTGTGATAGGCCATGGATCCCAAAGGCAAAAAGAGAAAGACTGCTGATCTGTATGTGTATTTCTATTTCTTGTATTTCTATAATTTAATCAATGCAACAAAACATAAAACATCAATATTGTAATGGAAGTTAAACTTGAAGCACCAAATATCGTACAGCAGCGTAGTCACGTGGTGCGTCATTCTCTCCAAGATGCGCTCCAGGGAAAATAAACATTTAATCATTAATGCTCATTTTGTATTTGTACCCTACTTAGTCATTTTAGTAGTAGGCTTATATAGCTAATATACTGACAGCCTATGTTGCCTTCATATTAGGCTTATATAAGGCTTTTAATTTTTTGCGGCTCCAGACAGGTATGGTTTCTGTTTTTTTGGGCCAATATGGCTCTTTGAACATTTTGGGTTGCCGACCCCTGGCATAGAACAACGAAACTTATCTAAAGCGGTCTAATTTGGCAAAATCACATCACGTTCAGTTGCAGGGTGAAAGTGTCACTTGTAGCGTTACCTTTTCACTACACATCGTTTGATCATAATTGATAACAAACGCCAAAAAAGCGTCCTGAAATGCAAAGCAAACTAGGCTAATAGGCAAACGTTACTTACCCGGCTATATCTCTGATGGCTAAAAGAAATAGCAAGCCCAGTTTAAGCATTATCAAACATAGCATTGCTAGCTGACTAACTGATAAGTCTACCGTGCAAAAACGCAACACAGGTTCTTTTTTATTTATTTATGTATTTATTTGTGATCGTACAGTAGACAGTAACGTTACAGTAGCCCACACAGCAGCACAGGTTCGCGTGGCCGTCGTCAGATTTGGAAGTCGCTGAAAAGGCTTTTTCGAGTTTGTGGCTTCGAGTCGACTTCAGTGAGGCGCGGTGGTTTATGGGATGAGTAGTTCCTTCTCTCGGAAATGAAAATATGTACACAGTCTTGTACCTTTGACTTTTTTTGGACTTTCTCTTCGTTTTTTCACTCGAAATGATATGTTATATGCTTATGAGTTCAGCCGTAGCTGGTTATCCTAAGACATGCTCTAAAACTCTTTAGATACACACCGTTAGGCACCACCGCTCTCTTTGGCTGTGGGCGGGACTGTGGCGCTCTACTGAGGCATAATCGAACAGACCACTGGGAGGTGGGGAGGGGGCCGCACAGGAGATTCACCTTTTTCTCGACTAATTTGGTCTAGGCCTATATTACTTTTGTATTGCTTTTGTATATTAACATACTTTAGACATATTTTATTTGTTATTTATACTAGTAGCCTATTGTGATGATTTTTCACGACCCAGATTTTTTGGTGCCCCCCCAGGCACTTGGTGCCCTACGCGCAGTGCGTGATGTGCGTGTGCGGAGCGCCGGCACTGGAGGCTGAGCTCTCCAGTAGTGATGGGAATTCCGGCTCTTTTTGGAGAGCCAGTTCTTTTGGCTCGGCTCACTAAAAAGAGCCGGCTCTTTCGGCTCCCAAGTGCCTCCTCAGATTTTCTGTTGCTTAAAGTATATTTATCACCAAAAATAATGCAAAACTACAGGGCTTAAAGTATTCCGGCACCGTGCCGGATCTCCGGCGTGCGGCGTTTGACCTCGATTAAAAAAAAAAAAATAAAAAAAAAAAATTCATGTGTTGATGTGGGTTATTGTCAGTTTCGAGTCAATTGAGTTCGCAAACCAATGAAATGAGGGGGAACCATTGGGCCAGGTCCATTCAGCCAATCATAAATAGGGTGGGGGCGGGTCCAGGAAAAGCTTGATACAGTCAATGATAGAGGTCCAGCAGTTGATGCTGCCTTCATAACTCGGGGAAAACGAAGTTGTGAAAAATTAATTGAATCGGAAATTACAGGTCGGAAAGTACACGTATATTCGTCTTCATCCAAAATAAGCATAAATTGTTGCTGCATATGTTTTAGTGTTCAGCAAATAGTGACAATATCCCAAACTTATTTTTTTCTCCTCCGAGTTAATCTGTTGCGTAAACGCTATGACTTCTTGGTTACTTCCGAGTTACTTTGAACGCAACAGACACAACTCAGTTTCACCGAAGTCGAAAGATGGAGAGCAAATTTATGAAGCCAGGGGAAGACATCCCGAATGATAAAGGACTTAAAAATAAATGGCGCTGGGCGTGGATAGAGGAAAGAGGCGGAGACGGCAAACCTTTTGGTAGCTGGTGCTACAAATTAAAAGAGCCAGGTGCTTGTTTCTGTGTTTTGTGCGCCAGGAAACTAATTTACGCTACTAGCGGCAAAAAAGTTCTACGGCGCCACGAAGGAGACCCCGGTCACAGAGCAGCTGTTCGCGCCGTCCAACACACCAGTCGTTTGCCGGGAGCTACATCCACAGCTGACGTACCGGCGTCAATGACTGATCGTGTTTGTGACTTAAAAATACGTGTGTGCTCGTTCATCGCAGAACATGATTTATCTTTCACGATCGCTCAACCTCTTGTTGATCTTTGTAAAAAAATGGCACTAGATAAAAATGCTTTGACAAAACTGTCTGTTTCAAATCAGCATGCCAGTTACATGAACACCCATGGCATAGCACCACAGTTTAAGAAACGTCTATCTGAGAAGCTAAAAAATTGTATGTTTTCTCTTAATGTCGATGAAGCCACTAGCCATAGTATGGACAAAATTCTTAATGTACTGGTTCGCTTTTTTGATGATGATGCAGCCAGAGTGGTAACACAACATCTTGCAACCAGGAAACTTAATATTAGCACTGCCTCAGCACTTATGCTGGAACTCAGAGATGTTTTGCAGTGTTATGGTCTTGAGTGGCATCAAGTAACCAGTATTCTACTGGACAATTGTGCAGTTATGAGAGGAAAGAAGACTGGACTTGAGACACAAGCTAGGAAGGAGAACCCTTACCTCCTCAACATCTCTGGAGACACTGTCCATATGGTGTCAAACGCAGCCAAGGCCCTCATGAGCCCATTCAGCTCTGAAATTCAAGATTTATCGTCTGATTTATGTTACGATATTGAAAAGTCACCCAGACAGAAGGAGATTTTTTCGGAGTTCCAGAGTCTGCTACATCTTCCTCCAAAGAGCTTGATCAGACCAATCGGCAACAGATTTATCCAGATGCTGGAGGTGTGCAACAGGCTGAATGAGCTCCTGGATGTACTGGTGGTGCACTACTACCATGTGCTGGATCCAAGCGAAGAACACAAATACAGGTAATACAAATAATGTGAATTAATTCCATTTCTGATATATATTATATATATATTATATATAATGTGCTGCGCTTGTTAATCTGTAGGAAGTACATTGTTTGAGGGCTATACAACGGTGTATGTAATGTGCTGCTTTTTATTCCACATTTTAGAGCTGTTAAGTTTGAAACGATGTCCTCAGTGATGTGTGTGTATGTATGTATACTATACTTGAGTGTGCTTGTGTATGTGTGCTACAGAAGTCTTCTTTACCAAGTGCTTGAAAAAAATGAGCTCACAGTTGAGGAAAGGGCCAGAATAGAAGTACTTCAACATGAGCAGGCCACAGCATCCCGACAGAGAACACAGGTTAACCAGAACCGAAAGGCACGGATCGCTGTGCTCTTCACAGAGTTTGAAAGAGTGAAGACCATGATCGACTTGTTCAGAGGTATCTTAAGATAGGATAAGATGAGAGAGGATAAGATGAGATAAGGCTTCATTAATCCCACACTGGGGAAATTCACATGTCACAGCAGCAAGCGAACAAGATAGTGTACAAACAAGTCCATTAAACTATATGCACGCAGGCTGTACACTATAAACACTCAGGCTTGTATGATTAGGCAAACACATGACAACTTGAAAATGTAATAAGCTATTAACAATCTCTGATAACCTTGTTTTATAAAAGGTTAATAATAATTAATACAATTATTCAGTTACTTCCCAACACTGATTGTGAGTTTAAATTACTATAAATTTAATTACTGTTATATTACAATTATCTTACAGTTATACTTTGTGTTATGTTTGCAGGTGTCCTTCCATCATTTCAGGGATTTGTAAAAAAATTGCAGCATGAAAAACCAATGGTGCACTTGCTGCATGTGGAAATGGTGGCCCTTGTGAGAGAGGTTCTCAGCAAATTTGTGAAACCAGACTCTATCCCACTGAGCGCAAAGGAGATCCTCAAGGTTGATGTCCGGAGCAGAGATTTGCAACTGTCAGACAAAAGGCTCTGTGTTGGAAGGTTCTGCTACGCTGCAATGAACAAGGCCCGTGTGGAGAGGAAGATATGGGTTGGAAATTTCTACAAGTCTCTCAGAGAAGGGTACATGAAAGCAGCAGAGTTCCCACTCAAAAACCTTCCCCTGGACAACAGCATAGTAACCTCACTCTCTGCTCTGACTCCATCTCTAATTCAGTGTGACTCTGTCTGTGGAGCTTTCATTACATTAGGAGAGGCCTTGCCTAATGTTGTTCCTCCAGAAGAGCTTGGTAAACTAGAGGAAGAGGCCCGGGCATACCAGATTGATGCAGACCTGGTACCTCATGCCCAGACCTACATTGAAGAGGATGGCCGAGTGGATATACACTGGTGGAGCCGTGTGGCATGTCTGACAAATCCAGAGAGAGGTCTGAGGTATCCCACGCTGTGCAAGCTGATTAAAGCTCTCCTCTCCATTTTCACAGGCCCACTGGTGGAAGGATCATTCAATTTAATGGATGACATCCTTGAAGCCGACAGGTGCTCCATGAATGTGGAAACTTATGAGAGCCTTGCAGTTGTTAAGTCCACAATGAAAGCCAGTAACTGGACAGCCTCAACTATGACCATAGACCAGCCTTTGAGGCAATCCTGCCTGTCATCATACCAAAATTACCAGTTACACCTGGAGAAAAAGAAAGCGAAAGAACAGGCACAAAAGGAGAAAAGGCTGAGTGAAGCAGCAAGGATGCAGTCATCAAAGATGGCAAACAAACTGGTACAACAGGCCAGGAAAATCAAAAGGCCAGCCACCTCCTCCTCTGGACCAGCCAGACATCCTCCCTCTTCTGCACCAGGCACTTCCTCCTCTGGACCAGCCAGACATCCTCTCTCCTCTGGACCAGCCAGACATCCTGCCTACTCTACACCAGGCACCCCCACTTCTGGACCAGTCAGACATCCTCCCTCTTCTGCACCACCCAGACATCCTTTCTCCTCTGGACCAGTCAGACATCCTCCCTCTTCTGGACCAGCCAGAAATCCTTTCTCCTCTGGACCAGCCAGAAATCCTTTCTCCTCTGGACCAGCCAGACATCCTCTCTCCTCTGGACCAGCCAGAAATCCTTTCTCCTCTGGACCAGCCAGACATCCTCTCTCCTCTGGACCAGCCAGAAATCCTTTCTCCTCTGGACCAGCCAGAAATCCTTTCTCCTCTGGACCACCCAGGCATGCTCTCTCCTCTGTACTAGCCACCTCCTCCCCCGCACTAGCCACCTCCTTCTCTGTACCAGTCACCCCCTCTGGACCAGACAGACATCCTCCCTCCTCTGCACCAGGCACTTCCTCCTCTGGACCAGCCAGACATCCTCTCTCCTCTGGACCAGCCAGACATCCTGCCTACTCTACACCAGGCACCCCCACTTCTGGACCAGTCAGACATCCTCCCTCTTCTGCACCACCCAGACATCCTTTATCCTCTGGACCAGTCAGACATCCTCCCTCTTCTGGACCAGCCAGAAATCCTTTCTCCTCTGGACCAGCCAGACATCCTCTCTCCTCTGGACCAGCCAGAAATCCTTTCTCCTCTGGACCAGCCAGAAATCCTTTCTCCTCTGGACCACCCAGGCATGCTCTCTCCTCTGTACTAGCCACCTCCTCCCCCGCACTAGCCACCTCCTTCTCTGTACCAGTCACCCCCTCTGGACCAGACAGACATCCTCCCTCCTCTGCACCAGCCACCATCTCCTCTGGGCCATCCAAGTTCTTTCCTCTCTTTTGTAGCCAAGCGAAAGTCTCCCCTACCTCCTCTAAACCAGCCTCAGAAACTGCCTCTGCAAATATGTTAAAAAAGAGGGGAGTCAAAACCCAGTCAGAAAAGAAAGAAGAAATAGAACAGAAAAAAAGAAGGTGTCAGTGAACTGTAAATATTGCACTGTAAGCTTTGGTTTACCAGTTCTCAGTAGGTTTTTGTTGTAAACTGTATGTGTTCATTTCCTATTTTGTATTTATTTCATACTATTCAGTTTACCAGTTCTTGGAGCACTTTAATGTTTTTGTTGTTCTTGTTAATTGAACTGAACTGTAGTTTTCTGTGTTAAATTGTATTTCTTGATTTTCTGTTTTGTATCTTCTTGTATTACTTTACTACAAAAAGTAATAGGACTATTACAAAAAACAGATGGAAATGTAACATTATTTCTCTGTATTTCTCACTGTAACTGATTATAAATAGTTTTTATATCTAAATTGTCCTTTACTGAATTAAATGATCGCTAATTGAATAATTCCTGAAATTAATTAGCCTGACAGAGTTTCACATGCCCTTGTAACATTATGACCTTTGATTTCTAAAAATCATTTAGATCACTGGTGGAGGCATATTGCAAAAATCCAGAGAGAGGTGTGAGGTGGTATCCCACCCTGTGTCAGCTGGTTAAAGCTCTTCTCTCCATTTTCATAAACCTTTTATTTCTAAAAAATCATATTAGATTTTAGGTCATCTTATACCCTGTTAAGCACAATGCCAAAAAGTTGTTTGCCAAATTGCCTAGCGTATGCGTAGGACCCACTTTGCCCCCACCCCCCGGAAAAAAGTTCAGGCTCAGGATTTTTTTTTACTTTAAGCCCTGAAACTATGTGTAAAATGAATTACTAATGTAAAAAACATACACTATATCAAGTATTTATCATTTATATGGCTTTATTTAGCAACTGAACACACTCAAACTTGAACAGAGAATAAAAAATTTTAACAATAAAAAAAATATATAAATAATAAAAAAATAAATAAACTATAAAGTATGCTATAAAAAACAAAGACCCATCCAGGGCTCAAGACTCCTTTTTTCACCAGTTTAAAAAACAAAACAAACAAAACAGAAAATTCACCTTGCACAAGTTACACTCCGCATTTGAGCTGCTTATAACTTTGAAATGGGTCCAAATTTTACTACGTTTCCTGCTGCTGTCGCTCATTTTCTCACCGTTTCTTCGTCGTTCTCTCTCTCTCTCTCTCTCTCGCTCGCTCTTTCGTCCTCTCTCTCTCTCTCGTTCGCTCTCTTGTCTTCCTCCGTGTGTGTGTGTGCTCACTGCTGTGTGTGTCTGACCCTCCCTTTCCCCCACCCCTACTGCTCTTTGTGTGGACACTGCAGTTGTCGCCACACATCTTGACCAATCACCGTGTGGCTTTCACCAAAACAAGCGGAGGGGAAAAAAAAAATAGAAAGAAAAAAACTAAATCGGCTCCCAATGAAGAGCCGGCTCCCGTCGTTCACTTCAAAGAGCCGGCTCTTAGAGCCCTCTCGTTCGCGACCGACACATCACTACTCTCCAGGGCAGCATAGCTGGATATGAAGATAACCAGGTCTCTCTGCTCCCTAGAAAGAGTCAGACATTCTAACTGCTAGGGGTGTGCCAAAATATCGATACTACGATATATCGTGTTATTTCGTCTTGCGGCACGTTATCGATACACTGACGCCAAATATCGATATTTAAACAATAAACATACAGCGGTTCTAAACAAATTCTCTCACAAAAACCTGCTACAATTTTGACACTACTTCAAGCCACTACATGATGGCGCTTAGCATGAATAAAAATGGGTGCTGCGGCCAAGGACGCTGAACATGTAAGCAGCCAATAAAACAAAGAAGAAGAAGTTAGCTGAAGAAGAAGAAAATGGCGGAAGGCGGTGGAGAAAAACTTGTGTCTCTAAAGGCCGGTCTCTAAAAGTATATTTATTAGAACCATCTCGGCAGGTCAGGGTTTCGGCGGCACGGTGTGGGAGGATCCACTCAGCGGGACCTCTCCCCGGCGTCGGCCGGCCCCCGCCGGGCGCATTTCCTCCGTGGCGGTGTGCCGCAACCAGCTCTGGGCCGGACCGGCGCGACTGCCGACCGGCAGCGGACTGTCCTCAGTGCGCTCTGACCGCGTCGCGCCGCTCATTTGTTGTTAATGTTCTGTATGCATACCATGTTATGGTAACTGTACGTTTTCAATAAATGAACCTAGTATTTTATAGGTTCAAATAGACACAAATCTTGTTTTTATTCATTCTACTGGTAGTTCGTTTTGCTCAAATAGAAATTGAGGCATGCCTCTAATTCTGGCCTGGACCGCGATGCGCTTGAGTAAAATAAAGCCCCGGGCCTGTATTAGAGGAAATATGGTATTTAAAGCTAAGCTTCCTTCTGCATCTCCCAGGTCTCCCAAGACCCAGTGGTTGTCACCGACAACGCATCTAATATGACTGTTGCTATTGAGCTGACTGGATACAAACACATTCGATGTTTTGCACATGGACTTGACCTCGCTTCACAGCGTGCCCTGAAAGTGACAGCTGTTGCTCGACTCCTTGCGAGGGTCCGGAGGATTTCCACGTTCTTCCACAGAAGCACCGCAGCCGCCGATGCACTGAAGAGGAACCAAAGGTTGCTTGAACTGCCACATCACAAGCTCATTTGTGAATTTCTGTTAATAAATTCAGAATTTCTTCAGACACAGATATCGTGATGTATCGTGGATGAAATTTCTTGCAATATATCGATTATCGCAGAATCGCTGTATCGTGATATTATCGTTATCGTGGACAAAGTATCGTGATAGTATCGTATCGCAAGGTACCTGGTGATACCCAGCCCTACTAACTGCTGCTATACACACATCCCTAATTTAATACTTTAGTAGACCTGTCATCTGTGGAATCATTTGATTCTGCCAAAGCTCTGTTGTGTTGTGCGCCAGCGTTGGCTGCCCCTGATTTCAGCCGTTCATTTAAGCTTGATTACAGCACCATCCAAAAGGAGCCACTTGCACTTTTGTGTTCATTGCATCATTTAGAAGTTTATGTTGTCTCTAGTACAACCCCTGTTGTGGTCTACTCTGATCACAGTCCGTTAGTTTTCATATCTCTCATGCGTAATAACAACCAGAGACTCATGAGATGTTCTTTGTTGTTGCAGGATTTCAACATGTGGCTGACCCGTTATCTCACATAGGTTGTTAAACGTCAAACATTTTTACTTTAAATGGAAAAATGTTTGATTTTAGGTGGAGGGGGGGTGTTACGACTGTGAATCGTGTGTGTCTGTGTGGTGTTGAACTCCCTCCCTGCCTGTAGGGGGTGCTGTTGTTCCCATTCCTTTTGGTTTCAGCTTCCTGTGGGCCAGCCTGTGATTGGAGGGGGCTGGTTGAACTGACATTTAAAAGGCCTTTGTTGGAGAAGCCAGGTGCTCTCCTCTTTTCCTGCGTCCCGTTCCAGAATTGAACCACTCTCCACCTTAAATGATCATCTCTTCATAATCTCAGTGTTTTCGTTATTGCAGTTTGGCCGAGTAGGGCTGAGTAGTGATGGGCAATCGAGGCTTTGTTGAAGCCTCGACACGTGATTCAAAAAAAGGTTCATTACTCGAAGCTTCAATGACACAGTGCTCTATTAGGACATCTAGTGGACAATAAAATGTAGTGCAATGGAGATGTGTCATACTGGTTCATGCTTGTATGGGACTTGATTTGCCATGCACAGTCCTGTTCGACTACATTACATGGATATGTGGTTTAAAGTTGATTGTAAGAAAATTAGATACATATAGCAAAAAAATAAATAAAAAGGAACCAATGAGAATCGAACTCTGGCGTCACTACCGTAAGACCAGAAACTTCACCGTGTACCACTAGCGGCGTTAGTACTGCGCCTTCGTCGTTGGACCATTTTGTTTACGTCACTACTACACTCCATGAACCTTCGCAAATTTGCACTAATGTTTATGTTTCAGCACTTACATCAGCTATTTTCATTTGCTCTTGGTATCATGGTTTAGTAGTGTTAGAGAATATTTATACTGAATGCAACAGTGTCAAACCAAATCTCTCTGGACTCAGTCATTATTTGCTTCGAAGACTCATCTCATCTCTCCCGAAGAGCCGAGACAACCAAACCAGTGACAGACTGAATGAAGCAGTGAAATGGTTCATACGTCACAAAACACGTGATTTGTCTGAACCAAAACTATACACGCACTTCTGACTCAGAGACTGAGTGAGAGTTACAATAATAGGATTGTATAGCAAATTCATGTTTGATTGTTCTAGACTACTGTATGGTTTCAAGTAGATAAAATAATAATAATAATAATAATAATAATAATAATAATAATGAGGATACTAGTTATTGAGGACCATGTTTACTATGTGGCATGTTGGATTGTAATATATTCTGTATATTCTTCACATATATCGTGTAATGAACCTTTTAAATGGTGCTGCTGCATTCTTGACATGTGCTCCACAAATAGAGACTAATTTGTCACTAGGAACAGGTGAAAATATAGATTATAATATGGATTTTGCCACCAAAATATGTTTTAGGGTTCTTTGGTAAAGAGGTTGTGCTTGAAAAACAGGGCAGTGGGTGTGCTTAAAGAACATGGTAGAGAGTGTGCTTAAAGAACATGGTAGAGAGTGTGCTTGTGTTACTTTTTATGAGTTTTTATTGAGAAATAAAAGTTTTTCCATTGTTTTTGGACTCAGGCGGTTTCTTCTTTTGCACAGTATCACCCCAGCCTTCGAAAAAATCCGTTCACACGGCACAGATGAGGCTGGGGTACACAAGAAATGCTTTGATACTTTGTATAAATTCGGATACACGGTCTTGTGGGCAGTCCAGTATGAGAGGGGGTCCTCCGTTCTCTCCAGGGGAGTATCAGCCAAATATCTGTTGACTTCAATTATTGCATTTGCTGTGGCACTTTGGACCGGTCTGGTTCTGCTGGAATCCTGGTCAAGAAGTCTCCACAGGTCAACTCCTGAAAAATATAGAAGATCCTCATCACCAGAAATGCCATTAGTCATTCCTTTTTCATAATCACATCAAAAAGACAAACCTGTGGAGACTGGTGCTGGTGCTGGTGCTGGAGGACGAGGTTGAGGAGGGTCTTGTAATGTCAGTGATAGTGGCTCCAGCTGCTCCTGCTGCTCCTGCTGCTGCTGCTGCTGCTGCTGCGCATTATTAATGTTAATGACTGTGGTGCATTCACAAATGAGCCGCTCTTTCACAGCAGCTACCACTCTCGGACTTGTGAAACCAAATGTTTTAAAACGTGGATCCAACATGGTTGCAACTGCCAGTGAACTTTCTTTTTCTTTGTCCAGCAATCTATCACCCAAGCATCGGATCAAATGGTATGAAAGGTGTTTTGCCATGGGGGTGGTGAGTTGTGGATCAAGTTGTTCAGTTGTATGCCTTAACACACGATAGAGGGGGATGACCTTTGAAGTGGAAACCCTTTTCTCCTCCGACAGCTCCACAGTCTCCACATGGAATGGAGCCAGCAACTGAAATGACAGGAAAATACATATTGTCTGAAGGTATAAAATGTGCATTGAACTTGATGTCATTGTTTGGTCCATTATTAGACTCCAAATGAGTAAACCCTTCTTCAACAACTATGCAACAAACCTACAGCGTTTGGATGCTATGATAATTTTCTTCTTTGGTTTTCTGTTACATACCTTGATGCATTCTCCTATATTTTCATATTGTTGATTGGTCAGAGGAGTGAGGTCTGTTTTAAGTGTTGCCAGAGCCGCTGCCACTGCCTCTCTTTCCTCATAGAGGCGCTGAAACATGTCGAGAGTGCTGTTCCAACGCGTGTCCACCTCCAATTTGAGTTTTTTTACTCTGCGACCCAGTTGTTGTTGCATCTGGACAAGCCTCTCTTTGGCTGTTGTGCTTGTTCTGAAATAAGTTACTATCCTTCTACTTAAGGCTCGAATTTCTTCAAGGCCTGGAGTGGCTCCAACGGAGTTCTTCACAACAAGATTTAGGCAGTGTGCAATGCATTTACACTGCCTCATGTTCAATATAGTTGCCGTAGCATTCATATTACTGGCCGAATCAGTCACAATGCATCGAACTCTATTTTCTAGGCCCCATTCTGCCATCAGTGATGTGATTTCAGCAGCAATTTGGGCTGCTGTGTGGGTTCTAGGAAACTCCTTGATCCCCAGAAGGATAGTTGACAGCTGTTCTTTTCCATTTATGAAGTGGCAGGTGACAGCCAGATATGCGTCCATGTTGATAGAGGTCCACATATCTGAGGTGAGGCTCACAGTCTCAATACCCTGAATCTCAGCCTTGGCCTTCTCCCTCTCCTCTTCATATCTGGACAACACCATGTTTTTTAACACCTTCCTGGTGGGTAGAGTGAATGTGGGGTCCAGTTTTGCCACAAGCTCTTTAAACCCAACATCCTCCACCACAGAGAACGGCTGAGAATCCTTAATGATGAAGTTAACTAACGCATCATTAATTTCTCGCTTCCTATTGCCTGAAAAAGACAATGTATACAATTCAATGCATTAGATTACACAAACAATAATAAGTTACTGAAATATAACACAGTGCAATATAAAACGAACTTACAGGTATAAGTAAGTATTAGCAACTGTAATGTATAGGCCTACCTGGGTTAACAGCAACAGGTGGCTGCTGGCTGTTCTCTGGCGCCGGATCCATCCCTCGTCCATGCTTAGCCCTTAAATGCCTCAACATGGACGAGGTTGCTGTATGACAGCCTTGCATCACACAGCATACACTGGACCTGTGAAACAATCAGTTAGCAAAGTCAAATTTGCAAGCATTTATCTTTAAATGTCCATTCAATTGAAATAGGGCATTGACAGCAATTGTGTAACTGTTTTCAGCAGCCACATTATTACACTTGAGGGCTTGCCCTTAAGGAGTTTTCCATTGTAAATGCAGATGAAATAAAAACATCACTCTTACTTACCTTATTATCCGGCAACAATTGGAAATCATCCCATGCACGGGACCTTCTCCTACTTGGCTCTTGCTGCGGCTCCATCTATCTAGAGATATATATCTATATCTATATCTATATCTATCTGTATCTCTCTCTCTGTCTCTATCTTACGACGGAGTATTAGGGCCACATTAAGGAAAAAAAAAATCACAAACTTCGAGAATAAAGTCGTAACTTACGAGAATAAAGTCATATATTACGAGAATAAAGTCGTTATTTATGAGAATAAAGTCGTTATGTACGAGAATAAAGTCATATATTATGAGAATAAAGTCATATATTACGAGAATAAAGTCGTTATGTACGAGAATAAAGTCATATTATTACGAGAATAAAGTCGTTATTTATGAGAATAAAGTCGTTATTTATGAGAATAAAGTCGTAATTTATGAGGATAAAGTCATAATTTTTGAGAATAAAGTCGTTATTTATGAGAATAAAGTCGTAATTAATGAGAATAAAGTCGTAATTTTATGAGAAAAAAAGTAAAACGGAAGTAGGTCGAGACGAGAAAAGGTGAGCAGGTAAGGTTGCTGTCGGCTAAACGTTTATTAAACTGTTCTGCTCACTGAGCAAACCTAGGTTTTAGTTAACCTACAGGTTAACGTTCGTTACATGTTGTTTAAGAAGTCGGGGTAATGCTGTCTGGCCAACGTTACTCTTTTGCGTATCTCCGGATGGTAGCGACTAATGAAACCGGGAGATGCAGCCTTTATATGCCAAGCCGTGAAGCTCCGGGCAAATTCAACCTGGGGGGCTTAAATTGCCTAACATTCTAAGCATAAAAGAATGAATGATGTCGACCTTGTTGCAATATGGTTTTATGGGATGTAAATGAGCCCATTATACGCAGCTGTGGCGATGCAGGGAAGACAGAACTACTGCAGGATAGGACACATTAAAAAGAAAATCTTCATAATCATTCTTTTACACCTACAATGTTAGGAAACTACATGGGTGTATTATATGGATAATACATCCATGGTGTGTATAATACTCCGTTGAATTTGCCCGGAATTGTCCTTGAAGATCGGGTATCCAATAGGAGACCTGTGTGCCGTCACACGAGGAGCAAAAATCCAATAGGAGACCTCTCTGCGGTCACATGATTGGTCAAAGATCGTCGATTTATATCACGATGGTTGCGCTGTTGCTGTTTATGATTGCTATACCCTCGGAAAATCGCCCGTAAATCCTAATAAATACTGCACAGATGACCATTCACACATTTTACACAAGTTGAGACCAGTAAATGAACCTGTGTTTAATGCAGGAAACGTGACAGAAATGTCTGTGAAGCTCCTGTAAATGTCAGGACCCCCCCCCCCCCACACACCTTTTTGCAATTAATTCTCAATTTAAACTATAGGCCTATACTGTCTTTTATTCTACAGATCCATGATGGCAGAGAAATTGTCAGAGATCACAACTTTCTTGAGAGGTAGAGGTGTCCCAGAGGAAACTGTCAACTTAATTGAAGAGCAAAAGGTACTGAATGTAGTGATTTTTTTTTTTTCTTGGTGGCTCATGCACCCATTTGTCAAATATGCTGAATCATAACTTAAGTTTCCACAACAGTTGATGAATGCCTTGTATTTTGCTTTTTACTTTGCATATTTAAGGTTTATTGTTCTTTTGCATGTGAAGATGATAATCTTCTCTCTGTCCTATCCCTAGATTGACAGAGAGGTCATTCTGCTCATGGAAGATGCTCAACTGGCCCAATATCTTCCATCATATGGAGACAGAGTTGCTCTGTTCAATTTTTGCAAACTTAACACAAATTCATCAAAGCGAAAACAGGGTCTTTTTGAGAAACTAAGAGAGAAACTGAAACTTAGAAAGGAAAACCACAGAGGCGAAGAGGAGCCAGAAACATCACATAAAGCAAGAGGTAGACCAAAACAGTCCATGAGGAATGTTGAAATAGGATGGATTCACACTGACAATGAAGTGACAAAGCAGGTCAGAGCAAAACAAGGTGGAGGTACAAGAAAGGTACCAATTGACATTCGGTCAGGTTATGATGAGATTCTGAAACAAGGAAAGGCCCTGTTCTTTCCAGAGGGCACATCTAGCAAAGGTCAAGAATCTGACTTTGAATTTGATATTTGGGACTTCATGCAAAATCCTCTTCCAAAAGATGTTTTAATTGAAAGCATTTACAACACAGTAAAACTCCCAATTTTGCGCTTCTACTTAGCAACTAAACCAAGACTATTGCTGAGTGAGTCTGATGATGAGCTTTATGCTATTGATGTGTCTGAGTGTGCTGCAGTGCCAGCTGATGAAGGGTCCCCTGAGGTGTTCTTTATCTCTGAGTCACCAAGAGAAAATCCAACAAGCTCAAGTGATGTTGCAAGCACACTTCTAAACATCAGTGATCCCATCACTCTGGACGTCATTTTAGAAGATGACCCTGAAATCATAATTGGTGCACAGCAAACAGCTAATGATGAGTCTCTCAGTGACACACTGCCTTACCAACCTGATGAGTTTCCTCCAAGCCCTCTTCATACTTTGCCTGAAATGACGTTGGTGTTACACCACACAAACAGCTTCAGTGAAATGATAGAGGCTTTCTCTGACCCTGAGATCATGAACAAAACCTTGAAAGTAAAACGTTTACTTCCTGACAACTCAGTGGAAAACGGCCGCGGTTCTGGCGTAGTCAGAGACAGCTTCAGTAGCTTCTGGGAAGAGTTTTATGAACGGTGCACCCTTGGAACAACTTTGAAAGTGCCTTTTCTTAGGCATGATTTCAGTGCAGCTACATGGAGAGCAATTGGACGAATTCTTCTGAAAGGATTCCAAGATTACCAGTACTTGCCCATCAAGCTAGCCCCACCTTTTGTAGAGGAAATGCTTTTTGGGGAAATTCACAGTGATTTGAAGACAAGTTTTCTTCAGTTTGTGAGCTGCCAAGAGCAGGATGTCCTAAGACAGGCTCTAGATGATTTTTCATCTGTTGATGCTGATGACCTTCTCGAAGTGCTGACCACCTATGAATGTAGAAAGAAGGTCTCTGCTGATACCCTGCCAGACATCTTAGATGAGATCTCTCACAAGGAACTTGTACAGAAACCCAAGTTTGTGATTGACTGCTGGAGGGAGATCACACAGCCACAGTTGCATCTGAACCTTGCAGAACTGACCAAAATGTACAGTGACCTCAAACCAACGCCAAGGAAAGTGGTGGGGATACTGAACTTTCCTACTGCGATGACACAGAAGGAAGCAGAGGTCTCCCAGCACCTAAAAAGATACATCCGAGAGCTTAACGAGGAAAAGCTGGGAAGATTTTTAAGGTTTTGTACTGGCTCTGATTTGTTGGTGTCTGGTCATATCAAGGTGGAGTTTGCTGTTCAGAGCAGTTTCACAAGACGGCCCATTGCCCATACATGTGGAATGGTCTTGAAACTGTCTGACAACTATGATCATTTTCCTGACTTCCGCAGCGAATTTAATTCCATTCTAGAGAGCAACATCTGGATAATGGATATTGTGTAGGCAGGACATGTGGGGTCAAATATTACTGCTGACTTTTTACTCTAAAATATTGTTACACAGTTCACTACTTCCATACACATGGTACAAACAAACACATGCAGTCATCAGCACAGATGTTTAATACAAACATATTAAATGCACACATCTGTCAGAAAAAGGCATTTCAAACAGAATGTTCAAATGTATCTCTGTTACAGAAAAAATTTATTGATCGGTTGTGACAAACAGTTGATCAGATTGTTTACAGAAGTATGTTGATCTTGACAGGTTGCTTATTGTTTACAGAAAAATGTATTGATGTGTTTGCATCAAACCAAAGTTTTTATTGTTTATAGAAAGAAACTGTATTGATGTGTTTGCATCAAACCAAAGTTTTTATTGTTTATAGAAAGAAACTGTATTGATGTGTTTGCATCAAACTGAAGTTTTTATTGTTTACAGAAAATGTATTGATCTGTTGTGATCAAAGCCACGTTATTATTGTTTACAGAACGTATGTGTTGATCATTTGTGATCAAGTTGTCATGGATTACAAAAGTAAGCCAAAGACATTGGATTTCTTGAGGTCACTTGAAGATGTTTGTATGAAGAGATTTTATTCTGTTTACTTACTTGTGAAGTTATTAAAAGATATGTTTGACACCATTGTATTTAAGTCATTTTGATGAAAACAGGCATCTGCTGAACATTTCAAAAGTTAACTCATCAGTGATGGAATAGAACTGACTACCTAAACTTAGTTGCTACACTTGTATATTGTGGTACGTGCACTTTACATGAGTATTTCTATTTCACCACTATTCAGGTTTTATTTTACAATACAGAGAAAAATATTGCATCACACATGTAGACACTAGGCTACCGGTATTTTCATTATTATCACTCTTACAGAAAAAAACCTTCTAGCCATTTGGCTGATAACATAGCATTTGGAATGAATCTTTTATATCTACGTGGGTAGAAGGTCCCCTTTTATGGAGGATGCCATGTTTGTAGAGTAGCATGATGTGCATAAAAATGCTTTAAAATAATAGCTGCACATCAGTACCTTGAGTTGGACATCTTTAGTAGGTTATACTGACATTTTAGATGAATGTGACAGGATGATGTGTTCAAAGAAGAGTCTTTATGTACACACAATTTAGACCCTTATTTGGAAAGATGCTGTAGGTATGTAGCATCATACTGAGGCAGCCTCTTATGAAGTCATGTCAAACAGTCCTAACACAAAAACAAAATGAACATTGTGAAACTTTTATAGATTTTCGAGTATTTCATTTCTTAATAGTGAATACAGTTCTGTGGCACTGTATGCATCCGTAGGAGGACTCCAAACATTTTCAGCCATTAGGAGAATGCAGAGCTCGAAAAGAGTCTCATCACAGGGGAACTGCCCTTTTGGGGTGCACTCCTCCTTGCAAACAGCAACCTCCTCAGGTAGTACATATTGGAGTTTGTCCTCTGCTGCATAGAGCTGTGGCATAGAGTACATGAGAATGGGTCGTCCTCTCTGCACACCATGGGCTGGTCTTGATCTTATCTGGTGTGTATTCCATATCCTGACAACCTCGTCAAGTTCATCCTGTAAATAAATAACCATTTAACATTAATTGTAATATATATACTACTATATACAACCACTGTTGATCACAATGAAAATGCACTGTATTTTGAATATCCCTTTGCTACAGCAGGAAATACACTGACAGGAATAATTAGGCCTATTAATAAATACAATATATAATATAATAAAAATACTATACATTTTTAATGTCAGATACTTTAACTTTACTTTCACTTTAACCAAATTATCATTTAAAAATTACACTAATGGCGATACTTTTAATTTAAGAACAACTTCATCCAACACTGTACCTGGATTAGGTTGAGAAAACAGAACTGGACCAGGGATTTGTCCAGAAAGTCCCCCGAGAAGAGCCCATCATCTTTGAGGGTCTGAAGTATGTCCATCCAAAACTGGACACTCTGTCTACGCAGGACCCCCCACCACGATTCTATCCGCTGATTGGCAGCAGGGGCGTAGCACCAAATTCTGGGCCCTGTATTCTCTTAATGTCAGTGGGCCCCTATCCATTGCAGTGTGCGAGCAAAAAAATAAATAAAAATGGGGGCATTTATTTATAAATAAACAAGCATAAATTGGGTTTTAAGCTAAAATCAGATCAGATTATATTGATAACTAGTTCTTTCATTCACCACCTGAATTGATGCATTTGGCCTACTTGTGCTCAAACACCTATTAGGCTACATCTGGTTTGTGTACTAACGTTTTGATCCATGACACATTTTGATTTTAAAACATTTATTCTTGAACAGGAGCCAACACAGAGAATCAAACTATCTCATCTTTCAATAAAATTATTCTTCAGCTTGCAGAAAAAGAAATAAAGCCTTGCTAAAGCCTTACAGGAGTTGTAAAAATGTAATTTACATCCCAGTAAATGCCCACTGACTCCGGACTACGACAACGTTAACGTTAATTGGATGCAGTTACACAACAAGTAAACTCGGTTCACCTTTCAGAAAGAAAGCAGTTAACAGTTGTTTCCCCTCATTCTACCTTATTTCTTTTTCTTTCCGCTCTTTCTTTTTCTGGTACCC
This sequence comes from Chelon labrosus, assembly GCF_963514085.1. Classification (NCBI taxonomy): domain Eukaryota; kingdom Metazoa; phylum Chordata; class Actinopteri; order Mugiliformes; family Mugilidae; genus Chelon; species Chelon labrosus. The sequence goes on along the minus strand of NC_140337.1, from coordinate 2,061,376 downwards.
CGATTTGTGTTTTTTGGGAGGCACGATGACATCTAGCCTCCAGGTCATTCAATCTGCGCTCACTGACGTACTTGTTGCCGGCCGCTGTCTATAGGCGGACTAAACCATTTTGCATCTCCAAGAGGGGGCCCCCAGAATAATATGTTGGGAGGGCTGTGACACAAAGTTCATTCTCTCAGTTGCTGTTATCAATATATTTGAAATACATTATGACACCAATTAATTGGCGAGCCCAGTTCATTCATTCAAAAAATAAATAAATAATAAAAATCTGGATTTTCATGGGCCCTCTCCCTACTCGGGCCCTGGGTAGTCAGGTCCCCTTTTCCCCCCACTACCACGCCCATGATTGGCAGTGCTGCATCCATAAATGAAGCTCCCATCTCCCGCATGATGGTCCGTGTGATTCCTCCGCAGGAACATCTGCATGTCCCTCACGTGTCCATTTTCCGTACCTGGGTCGGCCCTCAGCCGCTGTGGACAGCCTCCAATGCGCATCACAGTATTTATGAAGTAGTCAGCTATTACCTTGGGGTTGCTGTTAGTTGTGTATGCCTCCATCCACATTATGTGGCGACTAAATCCGTCAATGCAGCCGTTAATAGCAATGCCATAGGGCTTTAGTTTATCATAGGAATCCATGTGCCATAAGGCGTTGGGGCCTCTGCAGGTGTATTGCCGGCGTCGGAGACGCCGTGCTCGCCGGAGCTCGACTCCCTCTGGATCCAGAATCTTAATTATTTGTCGGATTGTTTCTTGGGACACCACGAAACCCCTCTGAATGGCCCGCTGATGCATCCAGCGATAACCCTGCAGTTGACCAGTTCCAGCCATTTCCCCCTCCACAAAAGCAGCGACTTCCTCCAAGTCCATCTGGTTCTTTCTCCGGAAAAGATGCATTTTCTTGCATATTCTTTTTAAAGTCCTAATACTTATTATGATGTGATGCTGATGTGCCAGAAGATTAAGTATCTCCTTGTTTGTGAAACCCATCCTAAAGTACAACTCCACAAAATCCTCCACAGCCCTCATTTTACCAACTGTCTTCCTCTAAAACAACAGGTTAGAATAATATGACTTTATTCTCGTAATATATGACTTTATTCTCATAAATAACGACTTTATTCTCGTAATATATGACTTTATTCTCATAAATAACGATTTTATTCTCGTAATATATGACTTTATTCTCATAAATAACGACTTTATTCTCGTAAATTACGACTTTATTCTCATAAATAACGACTTTATTCTCGTAAGTTTGTGATTTTTTTTTTTTCCTTAATGTGGCCCTAATACTCCGTCGTAGTTTCACAAGTGTAATTCATTGTATTTTAATAAGAGATCTCGCACCCGTTTGCATTGTTAAAGTTACTGCATGACGCTGTTAATACAAACTTAACAGGATCTGTCTTCTTTTCAAATTATGAGCCCCCTAGTGTTTCAGTGGGGATACACCATTCATTTCTTAATAATGCTTTTATTGTGAAATATTTGCAGGAAGCTGATGTGGTAAAACTCATCAGCTGCACGGTTCAGGTTAGCGCTTGAAATGATGCTAATGTTACAAACAAACGATGAAGATAATAAGCAGTTACACAAAGAAGACGACGACGTTTCAACTTGACAACATGGAGACATGGCTCAAATGAAAAAAAGACCGTTTTGGACGAAGCAGACTTTGGGCCACAGGAAAAGAAAACAGACGTGCGGTCAGGGGAGGCAGTGCCGCACCTAGCATCATGAAAAGTAATGACGATAAAATTAATTATACTCTTTGTCCATTGGTCTGATATAAGTTGGATATACGTGCAATTTCTGTATGAGACCGTCATGTCGACCATTTTTATAGTCAAAATCGCTGAATTTACGTATTTCTTGTGTGAATATATAGACCGACGTGAATACAGGGAGCGACGCGAGTTGAGGCAGCGAGCCGAGCCGAGCCGAGCCGAGCCTCGGGTTGCGCAATCTCTCACAAACTGCGTTAGGCTCGTGTCCATGGCGCGTGTCTGTGGCTAACTCTCTGTATGCCATCAATATATTGGTCGTGTACATTCTTATCATGTGTCCTAATCTTCCATAGACTAATTTATGTATTTCATGTATGAGTGTAACATTTTTAGTCTTGTTGATCTGACATTAAATCGCACTGAAAAACAAGGAGATGAGGCAGCCAGTACTTCTGCCTCATGGAAGAGGGCGCTAGTGAGCCACGGGTTCATGCTGTTGCTCTTCTTCTGTGTGAAAGATAAAAATTGATTTTAAATCTAAACCTTCAGTCAAAACATGAAGTGGTAAATAATGTAATATATTTTTTTAAACAGTCTGAATTAAAAATGAATCAGATCACCAAAAGATTTAACAACGCAATATTAATATATATTAAAAACCACTGTATTAAAGATTAAAGATTAAAGTCTCTCGGCCAAGTATACTTGTGTATACAAAGAATTTGGTCTCTGCATTTCTCCCATCCGTGAATTAGTGAACACAAAGCACACAGTGAGGTGGCACACACTAACCCGGAGCAGTGAGCTGCCATGCTACAGCGGCACTCGGGGAGCAGTGAGGGGTTAGGTGCCTTGCTCAAGGGCACTTCAGCCGCTTTCTACCGGTCGGGGGTTCGAACCAGCAACCCTCAGGTCACAAGCCCAAAGCGCTAACCAGTAGGCGACGGCTGCCTATATATAATATATAATTTATTAAGGTGACAATTTGGCTTGAAATTCAAATCCATATTTCCATTTGTGCTAACTTTGCTAACTTTTTCATGCGTAAATTGGCCGAGTTTAGGGAGGCGCAAAATCATTTCTGGAAACTGCATAACTATGCTGTTGTGTTACATCACGCCAAGAAGCTACTGCATATGTATGATTTTTTGTTCTGGAAGTTACAGCTGAAAGCTCATATTTGCCCCAAAGAGTGAATAAATGCCATAATGCAATTTAAAATGCAGTTTCTGCTGTTTCTATCAAATTGCACCACCACCCACCAGATTGGGGGGGTCCTCAGGTTCGATCAAAAATATGCAGGGGGTCCAGGACCCCAAAAAGGTTGAGAACCACTGATCTATGTAACTATGTCTGTCTATCAATCTAGTGTTATCTAACTATGTAACTAATTTATCTATCTATTTCTCTCTGTATCTGACGATCTATCTCCACAAAATACGCAACTAACTCTCAAAGCAACTAACTCCAACTACAGCAACGAACCAACCTACTCTGCAAAGAAACATTCAAATGAGCACCACTAAATAGTGATGACATATCCGGGATATCCCTGAACACACTCGATCCCGCCAAGTGATTCACATGACAAAACAAACCGATCAGGTGATTCGTTTGCTGCTGAAGCGCCTGAGTGCTTCGAACGTCACTCAGGTGCTTCAAATGTCACTAGTCACGTGACCGAAGCACGCCTCGGCACAGTGGTTCGATACAATTGCTTCATGAGCTACGGCGCATGTGTCGGAGCCTCGGGTGTCAGAGGGCCATCACTAGGGCTGAGAAGCTGTTTTTGTTTCTTTCTTTCCTCCTGTTTTCTGGTTAGGGAGTTTTATTTCATTTGTCGTTGGATAGTCAGGTAGAATTTCTGTTGGTCAGTTGTTTTGTTTATTATTTTGGCTATGCTCACCCTGAAGATGACAGCAAATAAAATGAGTTGATGGAGTGTAATTTTTGTGGATGTGTATTTAGTTTGGGAGCAGGGAGAAGGGGAGAGTCAGCGTTTGTGTTGTGTCCTGGTTTCACCTAGGCCGGTCATAACACATGCATGCCACAAGGTGGCGCACTAGCCATTTTCTCATGGTCATGATCATCGAGTGCGGTCCCTCTCTGACTAGAGAGTCCTCCATTAATGAGTGAGCTGATGAACGTTGGTAAGAAAGACAACGTGAAGGTGGAATATTGATGATTTATCACTGCATAGCACTGTCTAATAAGTCCTTCTCTGACTAGGAACGAGTCTCGTGCATTATATTGGATGAGAGGAGCTGTTTCACCGCGTGAAGCCTCCGTGAAAACTCCGCTAAGCGTGGTTGCTACATGCTAAGAGGCTAGGCCTCGTTGTTAGCTTGTTGTGTGAAAATGCCTTTCATTGAGATACTTTTCTTAAAGCAGTTGGAGCGATAGGAATGTTTCCTAATGTTTGAACCCATCGTGGTTCTGTTTGTATCATTGTGAACCGTAGAAACTGACTTTAAAAAGATCGCTAGCTGAGTTAGCATGGGGCTAACGCTACGCTAGCTCAGGTATGACTTGTAGCATGTAACGTGAGTGCTAACGGTGTAGCTGGCTAAGCTAACGTGTCGTTACTGTAACTGATGAGAGAGATAGAGACGGTATATGATCCATATTTGTGTTGACATGATGCCAGGTTGTGATCATTAATAACGGAATGTGTTTTATTGAACTGAAGCTGTTTAAATATTCATGTTAAAGGTTAAAAAGAGGAGTTTAATACTGTTCATTTCTGGTTAAAAGAGTTAAAAAGAGGTTTATGCTACAGTTCTAAAGATAAATGGTGATTAATAGAGCTGTTTAAAATATAAATAGTACTTTATGAAGATAAATAAGTGCATTTATGTTCAAATCTAAGTTGGTGATGAATCATTGTTTGGTGATTCAGTCCGCATCAACGTATCAGGTCCGTTTGATTGCTCCATAAAAGGACGAGGCTAATTATTGACAGATTAGTTGTTGATAGTCACTGAATGGTGAGATAAACGGGGTTGTGCAGTGGCAGCGTGGAGGGGGGGGGGACTCCAGGACGCTGGACGTCCCTGTTCAGCCTTCTTGAGGTGTCCTGGGCCTAACTGAACCAAACATGGGTGAAGGGAGGTGCCCACTTGAAAAGCCCAATGACATGCTGCATACTGCTGTTGACTAGGCCAGGTATCTGATGTCTTCATGCTGCTTGCTAGCTAGGCCTGTCACCACTACACATTTTGCTGGACGATATATTGTCCCACAGTTTATTGCTGATAAACCATATTATTGTCAACATTATTCTGAGACCATTGTTTCACTAATGTAATGATAATATCATAATAATGCAAGTACACCCTTTCAGAAGTACTAAACTTTTATTTCTCAGGAGTATTTAACATTGTAACTGGAATGTCAAGAACTTTTAAATCTCCTAAATGAATCAAACCAACGTAATGTAGTGAACTCCACTCTCTGTGAGCACACACCATTTGACTGTGTTTGGTTTCTGTTCACGTTGTCGACCAAACGTCTCAGTGAGTGTTGACTGTCGGGGTGAAGGCTCCTCTGAATCTAGAGCTGCAGCTTTTTATTCTCAGCTGGAAAACTGGACTGGATGCTTGTGTTTCAGGTGCGTACAAGTTGCTCCTATCAGCTTTTTTCCGTTGCCGCTACTTTCAAACAAACTCGACGTACTGGCTCGTCCGTGTTGATGGACTCACCTTGTTGATTGGGTTTAAATCCCAGATGTTCCCACACTGGGGCTGTGCCAGCGTTCTTCTTTTAAATCATCTCTTTTATTCCTCCATGTTTCTACTGGTGTTACCTTACTCTCTGCTCCTCACCAGGCTCACCTGCTGCTCTCTCTCTGTGGATGCTAGTGGCCCTGCCTCCCCCCACTGAGACAAAGACTGGATGACTGACAGGAGGGTTCACTCCGTTCATTATCTGTGGAACCAACGCGTCCAGGTGCTGAGACCGATGCACAGAGTGAACCCTCTTGTCATCCAGCCTGTTTGGTAGAGAAACGAGGAAAACAAACACGTATGCACCTGGCAACATATGGAGGCCGGGTGATGAACTGATTGATTGATGATTGTGACAGGCCTATTGGTAGCTATATGTCTTTGTTTGGTTAGCTGCTGAGCAGGCCATACAAGCCAGCACTCATTGACTTAGTTCATGTAGATTGTAGGTTCATGGTCAGATCTCATGACTGGAGGTTTGTTAGAGTTTCTCAGTTGGACAGGGCCTCTAAATATGTTTGGCCTGGGATCTTGGCTAAAGGGATTGTAACATCTAATCCTGTGTATTAACCAATGTTGTCATGGTAAAAGTACTTGTACTGTAGATGTACACTATTTGGCCTAAAGTACACACTCACCCATCCAGATAATTGAGTTCAGGTGTTTGACAGGTGTATAAATCCAGCAGCTAGGCATTCAGACTGCTTCTACAAACATTAGTGAAAGAATGGGTCGCTCTCAGGAGCTCAGTGGATTCCAGCGTGGTGCTGTGATAGGACGACACCTGAGCAACAAGTCCAGTCGTTGCTAAATGTTCCACAGTCAACTGTCAGTGGGATTAGAACAAAGTGGAAGAGATTGGGAACGACAGCAACTCAGCCACAAAGTGTCAGGACACATAACATGACAGAGCAGAGGTCAGAGGTCAGAGGATGCTGAGGGTCATAGTGAGCAGAGGTCAGAGGTCAGAGGATGCTGAGGGTCATAGTGAGCAGAGGTCAGAGGATGCTGAGGGTCATAGTGAGCAGAGGTCAGAGGTCACCAACTTTCTACAGTTGGGCTTCTAATAAAGGAGAAGGGACATTTTTATTTCACTTTTATTTTCCTTGTGTTTTTAGAAAGACTCTATATTCTTTAGTCTTTTCTTATTTTTCATCCACTTTCATCAAAAATCATCTTTTGTGAATCAATAAATTGTCAACGTTCAACTTGATGTTCTCTCATGTGACTAATTTAGGAGTCCATCTTTGTGAACCTAGAAAGAGTGTAGTTGTCAGTAGTGTGTTTGTTCTAGTCAAGCTAAGGGCGCTACACATATGTTCAATGTTGTACGTTCTCTATTAATGTTGTCCAATAATAATGTGCAATCTGTGTCTATGTCTTCAGAAACAACATTCTATATTAGTTATTAGTTTGAAATGTAAAGGAGGAAATAGAAAACCATCCTAGTATAGTATGATATAAAAACCATAGATTATAGTAGGTCATCTTCTAGAAGCTCATGGCTTTACAATAATAATAATAATAATAATAATAATAATCCATTTTATTTCTAAGCTCCTTTCAAGACACACAAGGACACTGAACAAAAACAATAAGACACAGAAAGAAAGAAACAACAAGAGCTAATAAAATGGAACAGTGCAATGACAGTGAAGAAGCTTCTGGAACAGGTGAGTTTGGAGTCTGGATTTGAAGAGAGGGAAAGAGTCAATGTGACGGATGTCTGGTGGGAGTGAGCTCCAGAGTTGGTAGTGAGGCGGGCCGAGGGCACAGAGAGGTGGATAGAGGAGGAGGATCTGAGGGAGAGGGAGGGGGACGTCCCACAGAGAAGGAGGGGCCAGGTTATGGATGGCCTTGAAGGTGTGGAGAAGGATCTGGAAGTCAATCCTGAATGTGACTGGGAGCCAGTGGAGATGCTGTAGTACGGGGTGATGTGGTGAAATGAAGGGGTTTTGGTGACGATGTGAGCGGCTGAATTCTGGACCATTTGAAGCTGATGGAGGGATTTGTGAGGGAGGCTGAAGAGGAGAGAGTTACAGTGATCAATGCAGGAGGTGACAAGGCTGTGAACAAGGGGGGGGGGGACCATTTATATTGTGGAGGTGGAAATATGCAGACCAGGTAACGTTACTGATGTGAGAATGAAATGATAATGAGCTGTCAAGGATGACACCCAGACTCTTAACCTGGGGGGAGGGAGGGGGAGACTAAGGAACTGTTGATTGTGAGGAGGGAAAAACTGTCAGCTTTGGAAAGTGTGGATTTAGTTCCATGAGGAGGAGTTCAGTTTTATCACGGTTTAGTTTTAGGAAGTTTGAGGTGAACCAGGATTTTATTTCAGATAAACAGGTGATGAGGGAGGAGGGAGGGAGGGAGGGAGGGAGCTGGTTTGGTGGATAGGTAGAGCTGGGTGTCATCCACGAAGCAGTGGAAGTGAATATTGAATCTGCAGAAGATATTACCAAGGGGGAGGAGCTAAGTGATGAAGAGGAGGGGCCCCAGGACAGAGCCCTGGGGCACACCTGAAGTAACGGGAGAGGGCTGGGATCTGAAGGACTTGAGTTGAATGAAGTGGGTACGGCCTGAGAGATATGAGTGAAACCAGTCTAGGGGGGTGTGAGAGATGCCAACGGAGGATGATCTGTTGAGGAGGATAGAGTGAGAGATGGTGTCAAAGGCTGCAGTCAGATCAAGGAGGAGGAGGATGGTGAGGAAACCAGAATCAGCTGCCATGAGGAGGTCATTAGTGATCTTTAAGAGAGCAGGTTCTGTGCTGTGGTGGGGGCTGAAACCAGACTGGAATGGTTCATACAGGCAGGTGTGAGATAGGTGGGAGTGAAGCTGAGTGGCAACAGTTTGTTGAAGGATTCAGGAAATGAAAGGTAGGTTAGAGATGGGGCGGAGCTTGTTGTAGTGGTTAGGATCTGAAGCAGGTTGGTTCAGTATAGGGGGGACAGCTGCAACTTTGAAGAGTGGAGGAACAATTCCAGTGGTAAGTGAGGAGTGGATGATGGCAGTAATGAGGGGGGGGGGGGGGGGGCAGAGAGGAGAGGCAGGATCTGACCAGAGTTGTGGGGAGGGGGTCTAGCTGACACGTGGAGGGCTTGGATTTCTGGATGAGGTCTGTGATTTCTGAAGCAGACGGGAGTTGGAAACTGGAGAATAGCTGACAATGGGGGAGAAGTTGAGAGGAGGAGAGAAGAGTTGGAGTTTAAATGACGCTGGAGTTTGTGAAGTTTCTGCTTCTGGTTGTGGAAAAACAGCAACAGGGAGTTCCAGGTATCAGCTGAGTCCATGTGGGGGGGTAGAGAGTCTGGGGGTTGGAGAGTTTTGTTGAGCAAGGAGAACAGTGTCTTGGAGTTCCCTTCATTAGAACAGATTAGACCAGAGTAGTCGTCAGATTTGCTTTGACAAGTTGAGTCCTTGTAATGTAATATGTGAGCTTTGTGCATTTCTTTGTGAATAGTAAGAGCAGTTTCTGTGTAGAGTGGCTCCAGTTGTGGACCTTTGTCTTTCATGGAGCGGAGTTCAGGGGTAAACCAGGGAGCAGTTAGTGAGAAGGTAACAGAGCCAGTTTTCACTGGGGCAAGACAGTTGAGAATGTTGTTGAGGCTGTTGTTGTAATGAGGAACCAGATCATCAGGGTGGAGAGACAGACTGGAGCTGAGATGTTGTCCAGAGTTTGACTTTGCTCAGTGTCGCTTCAGATGTTAAAGAAAACAAAGTGATTTAAAGTCTACATCTATGTTTGATTAAATAGAAGAAAAGATGGTTGACAGGTGATGACAGGTGATCACTTCTCATTTTACAGCTTCCTGGACAAAACATTTCTACAGTTTCTACTCGCTCTGACTGAGAAAATGAAACTTGCAGACGTTTAGTCTTTGAATAAACAACCAGTCATCTTTAACATTTTCATTTTTATCTTTAATAATTCATCTAGACATCAAACACACTTCACTCAAAGCTGGAGACGACGCCACAAACTGCTAGAAAATGTGCATTTCTTCTTTAAGGTATGTAAATGACAGTTAGATTCTTTGCTGCCACCTAGCGGCCAACTTTAGCGTCAGCCAGGAAGTCAGATGATGAGGAAAACCTGAAGCCTGGAATCAATGCAGTTCTTAACACCTGGGCACGTGTGTCCATCACTACTGTTCCTGGAGACTCCTGGCTGGCGTTACTTTGTGCAGCAGTGTCTCCTTTGATTGGCCTATCTCCAGGTTTATTCTGATGGAAGTTTAGATGTGATTCTGTTTTGTTCTGCATATCGCTGTGTTTAGCAATGTTAATCTGATGCTTGGTTTGTTGGGTTGGCTAGGAAGCAGACGTGTCTATGAAGGTAATATCACTGGTGCAACTGTAATTGATCTCCCTTGGTGTAGAAAGAGGTATGCAGTAGTGATGGAGGAACTGAAGCTTTCTGAACCACTGAATCAATCTGAAGCAAGTGTTTGGAAGAATTTGATCAAATGAAATGTGGCGACATCTGCTGGATAAAATGATACATAGCATTCACATGAAACAAAGGGCAAAGGGTCGCCAGACAGAAAGACACTGTTGTGTTTGTTTAACAATAAAGGATCTACAATATGTGCATCTTGAAATGCTTGATTGTTTTTCTTTTATAGAAAATAATAATATACTTGTATGAGTTTGCCATCATATAATACTGTATGTTTAGATATATGCTTTTATAAGATTGATAGAAATACAAAAATTTATTTACAAAATAAAAAAGTGAAAAGCTTGTGCATCTAGGGACTGTGATGACAGTAGTTGTACAAAATGCTTGTGAAACTGGGAGGAGGATTTAAAAACCAGATCATTTGAGCTGAGCTAGGCTTTAGTCTGTTCCTCTTCTTGGTTATCACCTCTCCAGCTTTGGAGAAGACCCTTTCACACGGCACACAAGTTGCAGGGATATGAAAATCTTCTTTGTCAAGCTTGTAAAGATTTGGATCAACTGCCGCCCTAGAGTGCCAGTATTTTAAAGGCTCTTCTCCTCTGGAGAGGTAGGACTCAGACAAATACCACTGAACCTCCACTGATGCTTCTGCCGTAGCATTTTGGACTCTGAGTTGCACCTACAAGAAATCAGAACAGAAGAAGGTGAAATCCATTGTATGTGTTTTTGTCTCAAAGAAGGTTTTTCTACAGACTAATGCAACCAAGCAACTCAGCAGTCCAGAAGTTCCCACAGGTTGTCAGGGTCAGCCTCTTGTGTTGAGGGACCAGGGACGTCCTCTGTTGTGGACTGTAAAACAAATGGAAATCCATCCAGTTGTTTGATAGAGCATATATACAAGCAATGATCAACTAAAGAGAAAGCTATTAGCTGTGATGTTGAGGGTGTGACATGTTCTGATCTCCTCAGTCCTGCACATTCTGCTGTGACTCTGGTAACTGCCTCCTGTGCATTGGTCTGGTTGACAAATGTTATTGTTTTGAACCTTGGCTCAACAACAGTTGCCGTTGACAGGACCTGAATGTTTTCCACACTGCACCTTGCCAATAAAAAGTGCAGCAGATTTAGTGTCAGTAGCTGTGAGCATGGATGGAGTAGGGATGTGGACTTGATAGGAATGATGGGTATGAGCTTGGATGCTGACACCTTCTTCTCTACTGAAAGCTCAGTAGTAGCCAGAGACAGCGGCCCCAGAACCTCAAGGCATTCAGCCACAGCCTCGTAGTCCACACAGCTTAGTGGCACCACATCTGTTGTTAGTGATGCAAGTGCTGCTCCCACTGGCTCACGCTGCTCATGTAGACGTTGGAACACGAGGAAAGTGGAATTCCACCTGGTTTCAACCTCTTCAATCAGCTGATGAGCTGCTTTTTCAAGTTGTTCCTGAACCTCTGTCAGTTTCTCCTTGGCCCTTGTGCTGGTTTTGAAGAAACAAACAACTTTTCTGGCTCACATACAGATCTCTGCTAGTTCTGCTGTTGCCTCCAAATTTCAACTGTGCCCAGAACAAGGTATGTTGTGTAGTCTAAGAAGCCTAGCACTAGCCTCCATATTTGCCTCATTGTCAGTGAGCAGACAGTGGATCTTGTTTTTAAGGCTCCATTCATCAGTTCAGAGTTCTTTGGCATTCTTTAGGTTTTCAGCTGTGTGGGACTGAGGGACTTTAGTGACACCTGTCAGAACACATGACACTTTCACTTCCTCATTTCTATAATGACAGGTGACCCAGAGGAAGGCGTCCATATTTCCAGATGTCCACATGTCTGCTGTCCAGCTGACTGCCACAGTCTTCTCCAGCTCTGCTCTAGCTTTCTCCTTGGCTTCTTTCTACTTTGTCTCCACCATGGCTCTCAATGCTTGTCTTGTGGGCAGGACATATGTTGGCTCAAGCTTGCTTCTTCCTCCTCCTCTTCCTCCTCCTCCTCTTCCTCCTCTTCCCCCTCCTCTTCCTCTTCTTCCCCCTCCTCTTCCTCCTCTTCCTCCTCTTCTTCCTCCTCTTCCTCCTGCCCCTTCTCCTCCTCTTCCTCCTGCCCCTTCTCCTCCTCTTCCTCTTCCTCCTCCTCTTCCTCCTCTTGCTCCTCCTCTTCCTCTTCCTCCTCTTGCTCTTCCTCCTCCTCTTCCTCCTCTTCTTCCTCCTCTTCCTCCTCTTCTTCCTCCTCTTGCTCCTCCTCCTCCTCTTCTTCCTCCTCCTCCTCTTCCTCCTCCTCTTCTTCCTCCTCCTCCTCTTCCTCCTCCTCCTCCTCCTCCTCATCCTCCTCTTCTTCCTCCTCCTCTTCCTCCTCCTCCTCCTCCTCTCCCTCCTCCTCTTCCTCCTCCTCCTCCTCTTCCTCTCTTTCCTCATCGTCCTCCTGTCCCTCCTCCTCTTCATCATCCAGTGTCTGAACTAAACTCCAGCAGATTACAGCGTTAAAAACAAACTAGATCTAACATCTCCTTAAATATGTCACAATTAAACCTTCATAGAAACAAGCTCTTCAAATCTACACGTCTCTTTCTAGATCAACATGATCTTTAAACCACTAAAGCTGATCATGTTTACATCCTTACAAACACTTTTTTATCACACTCACTAGATAAATGTTGTTTGAACTCGTCCTTCAGCGTCCTCAGCGTTTTAGTTTTCACTTTCTTCAAGAAGCTTTATCTTTATCAACCATTTTCATTCCTGTTAAATTCAGTTTCTACTTTGTGATTTTAGTCCATTTTCATTGGACGAAGCTGGTAAAGGTCAAAAGTCATGGTTGGTTTTGGTTCCAAATCTAAAAAGGGCTGCAGAACAGGTAAGTGCTGAGCCAGGTTGATGCTTTAGAGCCAAAGAAAGTCTAAACCTCTATCTGCAGCGCCCCCTGCTGTGTGGACGCCAGCGTCTAAACAAGCTGCTCATTAACTGGAACTAAGAATTCATCATTTTAGCAGCAACTCAGAAGCATTATTCATTCAAGTCTTTTCTAATCATCAGTATTTCTGTTCATGTATTTTATTCAGAAAAATCAAATCTCAGAAGGAAAACGTTCTCCTGGTTTGATGCTGATCAACCAGAGAATTGAACTCATTTCTGGGTCTAAATGTTTTAATTGTAAAATCAGGAGGAAATCGACCCAGATCAGAAAGAAGTTGATGAACTGATGGACTAATGTCCTGGGATAAAAGATTCAGAACTGAACATAAACACATGAGCTTATCAATACTGTGCTCTACAGATATGTATAGCCTGTATAAAACAGGCAGCACCTCAGCACCATCAGTAGCATTTAATAGTACTCCACAGCGTGTTGTTAGATGGGATAGTGTAGCAGCTAAAGGTCTAATAACTTTATCAAATAGTTGATGTTCAGCCTCCTTCTCTCTGTTACCACAGGACGTTTGGTCAAGTTGTTAACTGACTGCTGTCCAGAGGATTTGGACCGTTCCTCTGCTAGCGTTAGCATTAGCATGTCTTTGTTGCAGTAGTACTTTAGTTGTATTTCAGGACTGACATGTCACGGTAGTATGGGCTTCATCTTTCGTGAAGTATTTCCACACACTTGATGAACCAATGACCCACTGAGCTCCTCACCTGTCTTCTAGGAGGCGTCCATGTTGTTATTGTCACGTGATCAGTGACTAGCGGGCCTGCAGCTGAGTTTGCATTGGAATTCTCTCTGCACTGGCACTGCCCATTGTGCGTCCTAGCGTCACGTGAGTAAGCGTATTGCGTCATTTCCTGCTTCTGCACCGTGTGGTATTGCTGTTTACAGAGTGTTAGCGTCGCTCAAATTCCAAAAAACATTCTGTTTATTGCGGGGAATTCTTACGTATCTTCAACCACCTGTCCCCTATAGCTACTTTTTGAACCACTCATACTCTTTCTTCTAATCAACTTTGTCTGCTAACGTTAGCGAATTAACCATGGCTTCTCCCTCTGCTTCCCCTTCTCTCTCCTGCATCTCGTGCCACATGTTTAGTTACTCCTCTGCCTCCTTTAGTGGTAATGGTATGTGTAACAAATGTAGTTTATTCGTAGCGCTGGAGGCGAGGCTTTCCGAATTGGAAGCACGGTTCCGCACCATTGAAAAACAACCAGCAGCTAGCCAGGGCCCTGTAGCCGGTGCGGACCGACCAAGAGTAGCTCCTGTTAGCATAGCTCCAGTTAGCTGTCCCCCGACAGCTCCCGAGCAGCCGGGAAACCAGGGCGGCTGGGTGACGGTTCGAAGGAAGCATAGTCCCACAAGGCCCGTGGATCACCACCAAACCCTTCACGTCTCCAACCGGTTTTCTCCACTCAGCGACACACCCGCTGAGAAACCAACTCTGGTGATTGGCGACTCTATTTTGCGGAACGTGAAGATAGAGAAACCAGCGACCATAGTTAGATGCATTCCAGGGGCCAGAGCGGGCGACACTAAATCTTACCTCAAACTGCTGGCTAAGGCTAAGGTTAAATACGGTAAAATTGTTATTCACGTTGGCAGTAATGACACCCGGTTACGTCAATCGGAGGTCACAAAACTTAATGTGGAATCGGTGTGTAAGTTTGCTAAAACTATGTCGGACTCCGTAGTTTTCTCTGGTCCCCTGCCCAACCTGACCAATGATGACATGTTTAGTCGCACGTCGTCATTCCATCGCTGGTTATCTAGGTGGTGTCCAGAAAACAACGTGGCCTTCATTGATAATTGGCACACTTTCTGGGGAAAGCCTGGTCTGATTAGGCGAGATGGCATCCACCCAACTTTAGCGGGTGCTGCTCTCATCTCTAGGAATATGGCCAATTTTATTAACCCCCCGAAACCATGACAACCCAGAGTTCAGACCAGGAAGCGGAGTTGTAGTCTTACACACTTCTCTGCCGCTTCTCTAGGACTGTCTCACACCCAAAACTTTATAAACTCTATAGATGTTCTGTCTGCTCCCAGATTATTTAAACCAAAAAATAACAAAAGAGGAGTTTCTCATAGGAACCTTATTCAAATCAGTACAAGTTCATTGGTAGAACAGAAGAATAGGAAAATTAAATGTGGTTTTATGTGATTTAGTTCTTAGAACAGATAAAGTCATTATAGTAGGTGACTTTAATATCCATGTTGATGTTGTCAGTGACAGCCTTAGCTCTTCATTTACATCATTATTAGATTCAATTGGCTTTTCTCAGAATGTAAATGGATCAACTCACAGTTTTAATCACACCTTAGATCTTGTCCTAACATATGGCATAGAAACTGAAGGTTTAACAGTATTTACTCATAACCCCCTTTTGTCTGATCATTTCCTCATAACTTTTGAATTTACAATAATGGATTACACAGGAACTGAAAAGACATTTCATTACAGTAGATGTTTATCTGATGATGCTGTAACTAGATATAAAGAATTAATTCCTCCTTTATTTACCCCAGTGCCATGTGCCAATGTTGTGGACGACAGCAACCACAATTTAACCCCTGCACTAATAGATTATTTTGTCGATGGCACTGCAGCATCGCTTAGTTCAACTCTAAACTTAGTTGCTCCTCTGAAAAAGAAGGTCATAAATCGGAGGAGGCTAGCTCCCTGGTATAATTCACAGTTGCGCTGTTTAAAACAGGCAGTCCGAAAGCTAGAAAGAATTTGGCATTCCACTAATTCTGAAGAAGCTCGCATAGCCTGGAAAGATAGTTTAACAACTTATAAAAAAGCTCTCAGTAGTATTAGAACAGCATATTATTCATCATTAATAGAAGAAAACAAGAACAACCCCAGATTTCTTTTCAGCACTGTAGCCAGGCTGACAAAGAGCCACAGCTCTGTTGAGCCATCTATTCCTTTAGCCCTCAGTAGTAATGACTTCATGAGCGTCTTTACTAATAAAATTGTTGGCATTAGAGAAAATATTCAAGGCATCCTTCCAACAGCTGTTAAAGATGTAAGTACAGCGACATTAGAAACTTGTCGACCTTATCAATATCTGGAATCCTTCTCCCCAGTAGATCTTCTTGAGCTCTCTTCAACAATTACAGCATCTAAACCATCAACCTGTCTTCTAGATCCAATCCCAACTAAATTGCTCAAAGAAGTTTTTCCAATAATTAACACCTCCATATTGAACCAGATACATTTATCTTTATTAACAGGATATGTGCCTCAGTCTTTTAAGATTGCTGTAATTAAGCCCTTACTCAAGAAAGCCACTCTACATCCAGATGTTTTAGCCAACGATAGATCAATCTCCAACCTTCCTTTTATTTCCAAAATTCTAGAAAAAGTTGTGGCTAATCAGTTGTGTGACCACTTAAACAAGAATGGTCTGTTTGAAGAGTTTCAGTCAGGTTTTAGAGTTCATCATAGTACAGAAACAGCTTTGGTTAAAGTTACCAATGATCTCCTCATGGCTTCAGACAGTGGACTTGTCTCTATACTTGTTCTGCTAGATCTTAGTGCTGCATTTGACACTATTGATCATAATATTTTACTACAGAGACTTGAAAGTGAGGTCAAGATTAAAGGAACTGCATTAGACTGGTTTGAATCCTATCTATCTGACAGATTCCAGTTTGTTCATGTCAATAATGATTCCTCTACTTATACAAAAGTAAGTTATGGAGTTCCTCAGGGTTCTGTGCTAGAACCAATACTCTTCACATTATACATGTTGCCATTAGGCAAGATTATTAGAAAACATGGCATAAACTTTCATTGCTATGCAGACGACACCCAGCTATATTTATCTATGAAACCAGATGAAACTGATCAGTTGGTTAAACTCCAAGCATGCCTTAAAGACATAAAGGCTTGGATGACCTGTAATTTCCTTCTCTTAAACTCAGACAAAACAGAAGTTATTGTATTCGGTCCTAAGCATCTCAGAGATTCATTATCTAATCACGTGGTGTCTTTGGATGGCATTACCTTGGCCTCCAGTACTACTGTGAAAAACCTTGGTGTTATATTTGATGAGGATATGTCCTTTAAATGTCACATAAAGCAAGTGACCAGGACTGCCTTCTTTCACCTGCGTAATATCGTCAAAATTAGGAACATCCTGTCTCAGAGTGATGCTGAAAAACTAGTTCATGCATTTGTGTCGTCCAGACTGGATTATTGTAATTCATTACTGTCTGGCTGTCCAAATTGCTCTTTAAAAAGCCTCCAGTTGATTAAAAATGCCACAGCAAGAGCATTGACAGGAATTAGCAAGAGAGATCATATTACTCCAGTTTTAGCTTCTCTTCACTGGCTCCCTTTAAAGTCTAGAATAGAATTTAAAATCCTCCTCCTTACATACAAGGCCCTTAAAGGCCTAGCTCCATCGTATCTTAAAGACCTCATTGTACCATATCATCCCAGCAGATCACTTCGGTCTGAAAGTGCAGGCCTACTTGTGGTTCGTAAAATTTCAAAAAGTAGAATGGGAGGTAGAGCTTTCAGCTATCAGGCTCCTCTCCTGTGGAACCAGCTCCCAGTTTGGGTTCGGGAGGCAGACACTCTCTCTATTTTTAAGGTCAGGCTTAAGACTTTCCTTTTTGATCAGGCTTATAGTTAGGGCTGGACTAAACCATCCCTTAGTTATGCTGCTATAGGCCTAGGCTGCTGGGGGACGATGCACCAAACACATGTCCTCCTTCTTTCTTCTCTCTCCTCTCTCGCATCCTCCACTTTCTTTTCTCTGGCACAGAGCTCTTGCCCTCTAATTTCCTATATACTACTAGTCATACAATTCTGTGCTATTACTATGTAGAATGTTTACTGCTGTGTGTGTCCCACCCCCCTTCCCCCCCCTTCCCCCCTCTTCTTGTGAGTATCTCTGGCCTGCAGTGGTGTGTTTCCTGTGGAGCGCTATACTACATCTGTTGTCGTGGTCTCATCAGCCTGCCCAGTCTTCATGGAATCCTGCAGTTCTCCACTCCTACCTGAATGAACAATTCTCCAACCTGCCTATGATTCCTCTTACATTATCAAACTGTCATGTAACATCATCAGTTTGTATCATAAGATTCCACATGTACACTTTAGTCAGATATGTGTATCTATGACAGATGTATGTTTATCTTACTGTTCTCTTCTCTTCTCTCTTTGCTGTTCTCTTCTCTCTGTCTTCTGTCTGTACCCGGCTGGCCTTAGGCAGATGGGTCCCTCCAAATGAGCTGGGTTCTGCTCGAGGTTTCTTCCTGTTAAAAGGGAGTTTTTCCTTGCCACCGTTGCCTTCAGGCTTGCTCTGGGGGTTTCAGGCCGGGTTTTTGTAAAGCGTCTTGAGACGATTTGTATTGTTATTGACGCTATATAAATAAAATTGAATTGAATTGAATTGAATAGTCCACATGATGCTTAAAGAGTCATGATACAGCAGTAAAGTCCACTAGTCGGTACAACCCCTAATGTGGAGTAGAAGACGTTTCCTTCAAGTCTTCAACTCTAAATGACTGGTGGGAGTTTAGGGTTTCTCTTCTGGTGGGAGAGGTGCCAGGTTCAAATCCAGGACCAGACCGTCTTTTAGAGCAGTAGTGACTGGAAAAGCAGCTTTGGCAGGTTCTTCACCATACAGGTTTATCCTAAATATAATAAGACGCATAAACACACACACGAAACAGGAAACAGGAAACGTTTGTGTTAACGCATGCTCTCAGGCTGTTTCCTGCTTTCAGTTTCTCTTTCTCCAGGATCGTGTCGCAGATATTTTTCTCTCCGTGTCAAACTCCGTCTGAAGGTAATGAAGCAGTTTTGAATGTTTTCTTGGTTAACATCAGATGTCAGCAGCTCAGCTCCAACAGAAGCAGCAGAAATCTGCAGCTCCATAAATTCATGTTAATCTGAGTCAGAGCTGAAAGTCCAGAGTCTGGAGGAGGACTAGTATGAAACTGATCTGCCATTTCTAGTCTCTGCGTGATCAGCGCCAGACCTGCTTCCTAAATATGATTTCAACTTATGTGATTATTTCCATCCATGACACAGTCTTTGATTTGAAATCTGTCTCTAGAAGTTTGATCTGCTTTTCTAACGGGAAGCGCTGAAAGTAACTAAGTACTTTTAATTCAGTTCAACATAGAGACGCTTTCTACATGATATACACATTTCTATCTAGAATATAGAAGAGTTTAAAACATGGAATGGACATGAGATATGTTGTGTTCATATGTAAATCTATGTCTGATATCTAGAGTTTTCTATCTAGAAGGTAAATCTATTAAAGACTCAAGTGGTGTTTCTTGTCACCTCCTCAGTATATGAATGAAAACATATTAGTGTGAGATTGTGTTTCTCCTGGTCCCACTGTGCTACATATCTGCTGACAAGACACCACAACATGTTACAAGACAGAATACGAAAGGAATAAATGAA
The DNA here is from genome assembly GCF_963514085.1 of Chelon labrosus. NCBI lineage: Eukaryota > Metazoa > Chordata > Actinopteri > Mugiliformes > Mugilidae > Chelon > Chelon labrosus. Next base: position 2,042,156 of record NC_140337.1, on the reverse strand, counting down.
CAGAAGGTTTACTAGTATATGAAGAATGTGTCTAAAAATATATACAAGATATTTAATGTCTGTATAAAATATAGAAAGTCTATGAACTGGAAGATAGTATAAAATATATACGTTGATCATGATGGACCTGAGTTTGTTGAAAGTCTCAGTGTCAGTGAACGCATCATGTGTGTCCTCCATGGCTTCATCTAGTGGACGGATAGTAGAAGTACAGCAGCTGATGAATAAGAGCCAATCAGTGGAGGATCAGCTGATCTGTTTACAACATGAATGATTAGTGTTTCAGCAGCATGGACCAGAGAGAGGACAGACTGGAGGGACCTGGACCTAGACCTAGACCTGGACCTGGAACTGGAACTGGAGCCAGCTCTGTGTCCTTGAAGAGCAACCGGTCAAAGGGAATTATTACTGATTTTAAACAGAGTCAAAGGTAAGTTGTTAATATTTCATCAGAATTAAAGGATTTTAATCAAAGAGAATTTTCCTGAATAATTGATCTAATTTAATCAGTGAAGAACGACCGGTCCAAGGATATTATTGTTGATTTTAAAGGAGGACATGGTTCTGGTCCAGAGAGGTAAAGTGTCAGTAAATCTGTCTGACTTCCGGAGCTGATGGTTCTACTTTCATTCATTCAGATTCAGATTCAGAAAACTTTATTTGTCCTCAGGGAACAATTTAAGACACAAGTGAGCAGCATGACGTGGAAGAACAAGACACTTTTAACTCATTCAGGCCTAAAGACTCTTCTGTAAACCCCCTCTCAAAACCTGAGGTTTTTCAAAATATGTCAACACTTAAACCTTAATTTCTCAGGCTCTGTAGCAGATAAAAACTTGAGATAAAAAGCATTTGACAGCTTACTTCTTTGCCTTTCATCTTGACTGACTTGCTAGGGCATAATCTTCAAATGCATTTTTTTAAAAAAAAAAATCAATAAACACCAAACATTTTTAAAATTTTGAAAATCAGTAAAGATCTCTTTTTCCAATTACTTCGTCAATATCACTTCCTTCACTTGAGTCAGCCGTGACGGATCGCTAGCACGGTGTTTAAAATTTTCGATCAAAACATACTCCACGTGTAGGCTTATTTCGACCAATCACAAAGCGTTTTATTAGTCACATGAGTTTAAATAAAATCCCTAAGCATCTCTGTCCATAGACATATATAGATAGACGCGACATTGAGCGCTGCCGTCTACTAGAGCGGCGTGCCTACAGGGCGGCCATCTTGGAACAGGGCCACTCGCTCCTACAGTGCATTACATCTATGGAGGAATGGGGTTTCTACACAATAAAAGTGATCAGAAATCGCTCAGTTGAAGTCCGGCATCTTGTCTTTACAATCCTCTGTCAGAAGCTAGTCTGCTGATAACATTAAGTAAAAATTGTATTTGTGTAGTAAAACCATATTTTTATCATAGCTACATGTGTGACGTTTTTAACAGTTCAATACGTTTTGAAATCGGTCCAAAATTCAGCGAATAATTCTACTTTGAGATTGAGGAGTACCTCTTTCCTTTGTATGTTCATGCACCGCTGCCTCTGCTAGCCCTGTACCAAGATGGCGGCGCTTTAGGCACGTCCCTCCACAGTCAATGTCGCGTCTATCTACAGATCTGTGCAGATCTGACTTGACGTGATGCATGCTGGGTTGAACAAGTTCATTTTAACCAATCATATTCGAGGTCTATGAGCACAACAACCCAGCATGCATCACGTCAAGTCAGATCTGCACAGATCGGCATGAAGTCGAACGCGCCTTATGTCTCTGTCACTCACCCAAGAATATTTCAGCCAATCACAGTGCATATAATTGGCCATGTGCCCCGAAAAAGACGACGACGCTCTAAAATGACACAGACGCGTTTGCCGGCCTAACTACGCATAGATGCGTGATCCGGTCTGAATGGGTTATGGAACAAGAAACAAAAACTAGAACAACAGAAATGATATCGAGATAACTATGCATTAAATCAGCTGGTGCCCACTTACTGCTTCAAACTTTTAAGTGACACTCCTGCAGACTTTTTACCTTCCTCTTGTGATTTTACAGTAAACTAAGATCAGCCCTGGATACAGTGGCCCCATTAAAACTGACAAAGATCACTACCAACCCAACACCTCCCTGGAGAAATGAAGAAATCAAACTATTAATGAGAAACTTTCAAATCGCAGCAAGAAAATGGAGAAAGAATAAACTAGTGGTCAGTTTTCAAATGTTCTGTTAAAAACAAACCATCTACAGTAAGACAATTAAACAAGCAAGACAGGCATACTTCTCAAAATGAATAACAGACAACAAGAACAATCCAAAAATACTCATTTCAACAATTGATGGTTTAATTAACCCTGTTTTTAATAAGTCTAGCAGTATGTCAGCCAGCCCCACATGTGAAGAATTTACAGTCCACTTCACAGGGCTCTCAAGTTTTGAAGAGAGGCAAGAGTGACATCCCCTCCCCCCGTCGTCGCACCAACCCCCAAAAGGCGGCCGGGTTGGATGGTTGTGGGAATGGGGGTGATATATTAATAATATAATAATATTATTATTAGGCTATTAGTGTTTTTGTTGTTGTTAATAATAATTGATCAGACTTGCAGAAAGATGACACATAGCACTGACAATTCAACCAAATACAAAGTATTTATTCAATTTCTGCATGTGTGTGTGTGAGAGAGTGAGTGTGTGTGAGAGAGAGAGAGAGAGAGAGAGAGAGAGATATTATGACTGGTGTTGTTTATTGTAAGTGTTTGTTGCCTTTTTGGACTCCTTTATCATTTGTGGTGTTGGCTCCCATTTGAAACAGTTTGGTTCAAGCCCAGCCATTTTTAGGGTCATGACTGAGGACAATGTCCCATCCAGACAAGCTGTTTCGTGTTGAGGTTATGTTCAAACCGAAAAACGCTAATTATCTGAGAAACATTGTCTAACAGCAGTCAAGTTTTCATTGTTTGCGTCAAACAAGTTGTGAATTTGTTGTAACATTACAACAGGAGTTGACTTACTCTGTGCTCAAAGCGATGCTTGGAGCTCCATGGTTGCCTCTCGTTCGGAAGACGTCGTAGCAGAATCACGTGAACAATTCCAGGATATGCTTTTTTTTCATTGGTTGTTGCATTAAATCTTACCCAGATACAATAATGCTATTTTCTGATTGGCTATTGTGTAGCCCCCTTTTTTTTTTTTTTGATTGGCAGATCAGTGGCAGGCTCAACCTAGGGAGACACGCTTGATTTCTGCCAGTTCCATAGTGAGAGAGGCACGAGCAGAGAAATTTTGGGCGCTGCGGCATATTAAATATATTATAAATATTTTTTCTGCGTGAGAAATTCAATGTGTGGCGGGAGTGCGTGACAAAAGACCGAAATGAGTGACTGTCACGCTCAATGCGTGACACTTGAGAGCCCTGACTTCAGCAGTAAAATACAGAGGATCAGATCAGATCTGTGTCAGTACCAGCGGATGAATTTTATCACCCCAGAACCTTTGTTTCTACGAGAGGAAACACTAGAGGAGTTTGTCCTGGTTGATGCTGAGATGCTTAGAAAAGTTATTTCACAGCTAAAACCAGCAACCTGCTTTTAGATCCCATCCCCACATCCTTTTTTAAAAGTTAGTTGCTGCAGTCGTCAACTGAACAGTAATTAGAAAAGCTTTCCTGCCAATATGGTGGTGTTGTGATTGCTGGTGCAGGGTGACGGTGTACTTGCACCCTGCACCGACCAGGATGCCAGAACAGCAACTCATTAGCACTCAAATGCTGAGTGGAGGACGTGTGAGGGGTCTTTATGTTTCCTGCTAAGATGAGTGTCTGTTGGTCGTGTATGTGTGATAGAGTTCTGACAGACAGGCCAATGATCTTAGAGCAAACCCAGACAGTGCTCTGCAGTCGGTTTCTGTTCTGGAGGCTGATGGAGTGGAACCAGCAGGTTATGGAGGAAGTGACCATGCTCTCAATGAAACTGGAATAAAAAGTCTGTAGAATGTTTCTGCTCCAAAGGAGCTGAGTTTCTTAAGGAGGTATTGCCATTGCTGACACCCTCTGAGAGTCTCTTCTGGTGGTCTTTCATCTCTCTTCCTCTTTGGGTTAAAGCTGGTTCATCACTCTTGCGTCACTGAGTTTATACAACACGTTTGTTTCATCCTTTTACTTCTGACGTCTCTGCTTTGAATTAATTCTCATCAGTTTTTATCCAACATGCACATTTATCTGTGGTGGTTTAGTTTCAGGATCCAGCAGCAGAGACCAGACTCTCCTGGACCTGGATCTGAACCTGGATCTGGAGCCAGCTGTGTGTCCTTGAAGAGCGACTGGTCCAAGGGAATTACTGAAAAGTTTAAAGGAGGACGTGGTTCTGCTCCAGAGAGGTAAAGTGTCAGTAAATCTGTCTGACTTGAGGAGCTGAGGATAAATAAACGTTGACTTGCTCATGTCTGTTTCATCTGTGCTGCTTAGATGTTGTAGATGTTTCCTCAGAAGATAAACAGATGTTGATCTAAAACAACACAGACACACTGGAAGAAGAAGATAGACAACATATAGATATACAGTAGAACAATCACTAACTTTATACAAGTCACATAGTTTGAGTAACTTGCTGAATTCTTGCTTATTTTACAAAGATCTTCTAAAATGGTCGACACAGTAAGTGTCAGGCCTTAGAGGAGGAGACAGATAAGAGACTGATCTTTGAAGCAGAGTAGTGTCTTCAGTCTTTAATCAGCTGTTCAGTTTGTTTCCATGGAGACAAGTCTTCATTCTGTTTGACTGTGGACCAGAGAGAGAGAAGATGAGATCTGTCTGAGGACAGGAGGAGCTAAACTAATGCTAAGCTAACCAGAGTTCATATAGACACAGTCTGCACATTAGTATGAAACACTGAGGAAGAGAGTCAGCAGCTCCACGTCTGAGGCCTCGGCCTGCAGGTCTTCTTCATGGTAGAGACTCAGATGAAACTCATCAGCTGTAACGCTGCAGAGGAAGTGGAGCTGGAGAATAAAAACTCCTGCTTCATCTACGTTCTAGTCTTCATGGACACTCGTGACCTTTGGTTTATTCCTGGAAGAGTGAACATTGTTATGTCCAGAAACTAAACTGAGACAAAGACGTCTGGACTAGAAGACGTTTCCTCCAAGTGTTCAGCTCGAAATGACTGGTGGGGAGTTTAGGTTTTTATCACCTGAAGGTCACATGACGAGAGTCTGTTAATGACCTGATACTCACCTGGACCTGGACCTGGACCTGGAGGAACCTGTTCTGATGAACCTGGTGGTTCTCTGATGATCCATTAATGTCCAGAGACTCCTCAGATGTTCAGAACATGTGGATATTGTTGTCCCTTGTCCTTCAGGTGTAGGTGGACAGCTGAGTCCTGACCTGAAGACCTTGTTTGAGTCGTAGAGAAGATAAACTCAGGATGAGTTGGGGGGAAGGACATCCAGGCTATTTTGTGTAGACACTTTGTTTGTCCAAAGTTAAAATAGTGAAATATGTTTGAGGAGACAAAGAAACAGCTGATGGCTCTGAGGTGAAGAACATGTGCCTCGCTAGGATTATCATTTCTAACATGATCAGTCAGAGAGTCTGAGGTTTCTTAATGTTTCTGTCTGCTTTGTTTTCTGTGAGGCTGATAATGGCCTGTCAGTCACTCACTGTGGACTGGTGGACGTTTTACAGTCTTCAGTCTCTGGCTCTGGGTTCCTTCTCCAGCTGATTCATCAGGGAGGCAAAGCTTTATGAATCAGCTGCAGACTGAGCTGTTGATGGTCAGTGGGATCAGTAGGACTAGTAAACCTTTACCACTACAGAGACTCATCTGATTCACTCTTCACATCCACATATCACTCCAGGGACATTTACCTTGTGTTTGTCTCTGTGAGGACAGACATGATGAGAGCTAATTGTTGATGATTGGTCCACAGAGTCCACCAGCAGAGCAGTAAGAGGATTTCTCTAAACATTGGAGCTGCTGGAGAAATGGGACATTTACTAATGTCTCCAGAGATGAACCAAGGTATATTCACACACTCATTCTTTAGAGCAATGCCATGTTGGAATATTTACTGGAGAGTTCATTCATTCATCTTATTTCTTGTTTGTTCATTCAGGACTTTGTGGACATAAAGTTAAATCTACTCTGAAGGAGAAGTTCCAGTGTGTGTTTGAGGGGATTGCTAAAGCAGGAAACTCAACCCTTCTGAATGAGATCTACACAGAGCTCTACATCACAGAGGGAGGGACTGCAGAGGTCAATGATGAACATGAGGTCAGACAGACTGAAACAGCATCCAGGAAACCACACAGACCAGAAACAACCATCAGACAAGAAGACCTCTTTAAAGCCTCACCTGGAAGACATGGACCAATCAGAAGAGTGATGACAAAGGGAGTGGCTGGCATTGGGAAAACAGTCTTAACACAGAAGTTCACTCTGGACTGGGCTGAAGACAAAGCCAACCAGGACATCCACTTCATATTTCCATTGACTTTCAGAGAGCTGAATGTGTTGAAAGAGAGAAAGTTTAGCTTGGTGGAACTTGTTCATCAATTCTTTCCTGAAACCAAAGAAGCAGGAATCTGCAGCTTTGAAGAGTTCCAGGTTGTGTTTATCTTTGACGGTCTGGATGAGTGTCGACTTCCTCTGGACTTCCGCAACACTGAGATCCTGACTGATGTTACAGAGTCCACCTCAGTGGATGTGCTGCTGACAAACCTCATCAGGGGGAAACTGCTTCCCTCTGCTCGCCTCTGGATAACCACACGACCTGCCGCAGCCAATCAGATCCCTCCTGAGTGTGTTGACATGGTGACAGAGGTCAGAGGGTTCACTGACCCCCAGAAGGAGGAGTACTTCAGGAAGAGATTCAGAGATGAGGAGCAGGCCAGCAGGATCATCTCCCACATTCAGACATCACGAAGCCTCCACATCATGTGTCACATCCCAGTCTTCTGCTGGCTCACTGCTACAGTTCTGGAGGAAGTGTTGGAAACCAGACAGAGAGGAGAGCTGCCCAAGACCCTGACTGAGATGTACATCCACTTCCTGGTGGTTCAGACCAAAGTGAAGAAGGTCAAGTATGATGGAGGAGCTGAGACAGATCCACACTGGAGTCCAGAGAGCAGGAAGATGATTGAGTCTCTGGGAAAACTGGCTTTTGATCAGCTGCTGAAAGGAAACCTGATCTTCTATGAATCAGACCTGACAGAGTGTGGCATCGATATCACAGCAGCCTCAGTGTACTCAGGAGTGTTCACACAGATCTTTAAAGAGGAGAGAGGACTGTACCAGGACAAGGTGTTCTGCTTCGTCCATCTGAGCGTTCAGGAGTTTCTGGCTGCAGTCTACATGATCCACTGTTACACCAACAGGAAGACAGAGGTGCTGAAGGACTTCCTGGAAAGAAACTTCAATAACTCACCTCTGGATGAATTTCTGAACAGAGTCATGATTAAATCCCTGGAGAGTAAAAATGGTCACCTGGACCTGTTAGTTCGCTTCCTTCATGGCCTCTCTCTGGAATCCAACCAGAGACTCTTAGGAGGTCTGCTGGGTCAGACAGAAAACAGTCCAGAAATCATCCAGAGAACCATCAACAACCTGAAGAACATGAACTTTTATATATTCTCTCCTGACAGAAACATCAACATCTTCCACTGTCTGATGGAGATGAACGACCTCTCAGTTCATCAGGAGATCCAAGAGTTCCTGAAGTCAGAGAACAGATCATATAAGGAACTCTCTGAGATCCACTGCTCAGCTCTGGCCTACATGCTGCAGATGTCAGAGGAGGTTCTGGTGGAGTTGAACCTGAGGAAGTACAACACATCATTGGAGGGACGATGGAGATTGATCCCAGCTGTGAGGAACTGCAGAAAGGCTGAGTGAGTCCTGATGTGATCATTAACAGAATCAGTCAGTGGAGATTAGTAGTTTAGTTCTTCAGACGTTCTCATTCTTCTTCAATCAGTGTTCCACTTGTTCACTGCAAACATCACAGTCAGTTGTATTTAGTCCCAGATGTTCTCCAGCTGTTTAAAGCTGTTCTTCTAGTTATTGACTCTTTTCTTTCTATTTCTCTGTCTTATTATTCTCTCCATCAGTAAGTTAGTTTAGCTGAAGCAGCCTCTGAGGCCTCACGTTACAATGATGAGAGGATATTGAAGGCTGTTTCTAGAGTACAGAATAATCCTGAAGTGGCTCCACATCAACATCTATCTAAAGCTTGTTAAGATCAACATGAGCCACCGTAAACTACTGATCATCCCACACAGAGACTGACCCATCAATGGAGCATTTTATTGACTGAGTTCAACGTTTCATTTTAAGGAGAGAAGTCGAGTCACATGGTCTTGTTTTTACGTCTTTCTTTCTATTTGTTTCCTGTCTTGTTGCTGTAGAGAAGAGTTGAAGCAGGAAATGCTCAGAGGTTTGAATATATAAGAGCAGAACGGTAGAAGTCTCACTTGTTAAAGAGATCTGAAACACACAAAGGTCAGAGTTTGACAGATAAAACCCTGAGAACATCTTTGTGATGACTTGATGGTGAATAGAATTCAACCTGATTGTTTGTTCATTGTGTTTGTGCTGAACCACTAAAGTTGAGCCAGTCCTGTGTCCTCCACATGGAAATATTTCACCATGTTCACCATGTTGTTTCATGTCAAACATAGTCAGAGAAGATGAGCTGAACCACTGATGTGGAGACAAAATGTCCAAGAGGATGTGTCCAACTGTCCACTCATCAAACCCATCATGTTCATAGAAATGTCTTCTTCCATTATAACAGATTGTATTTATTTGTCTCATGACAGACTTTCTCACTGTGCACTCTTAGAGAGTCACTGTGAAATCGTGGCCTCAGCTCTGAAGTCCAACCCCTCCCATCTGAAACATCTGGACCTGACTGGAAACAACCTGAGGGATTCAGGAGTGAAGCATCTGTCCGCTGGACTGGAGAGTCCAAACTGTAAACTGGAGATTCTGAGGTCAGTTTTCATTTATTTTCTTCTCAAGCTTCTGAAGAATGGAGATCCAGTTTAGATGAGTTCTCTTGACACCCACCCACAGTGTTCAGTGTGTCAGATAGATGGCGGTATCTAATGCGCTGCTGATTCCATTCATGGGTAAATGTAACAACTGATATCAATATGAATCCTTTTGTTCCAAAGAACGATATATATTGTATAATCACCTTATTATCATTCCTATGTATATAATATATATTCTTCCATCTCTATTTTTTGTACATTTGTTCATATATTAATTATGTAAATTTTTTGCTTATTCTATTTTTATTTTATTTTACTCTGAAGAGGGACAGAAATGGACTCAACGGAAGAGAAAGTTTGGTCAGAGCCAAAAGCCTAGACAAAGGGATGTACTTAACATGTTCTTACAGACCTACATAGTACTTCTATATTAACTGTGAAATAACATAATTAGCGTTAGCATTGATAGTTACATTTACCCATGAATGGAATCAGCAGCGCATTAGATACCGCCATCTATCCAAAACATTATCACAGAGTTTATAACAAAGTATTAGTTTGTATTACTTACATTTATATTTGATTTATAAACTCACTTCAGACGAACTCGTCGGGGGTCCCGGTACTGTCTGCGGTTGCGCACTAACCGCTTTTAGCCTGTACCAAAGACTTATTGGACCAAGGATGTGTAATGAGTGAGAGGTTGGACCCAAGAACAGCGCAGACTGAGACCAGTGTAGGAACAGTTCAACAGTTTATTGACCAAGCAGAGTCGCAAAAATCCACAGCGGGTACACCTGAAATAGTCCACAACAGAGCCAGCCAAAAACTGTCCCACTCTCCAGCAGAAACCTCTGGGGAGGGAATCCAAGCAAACAGAAAACAGACAGGGGGCGAGCAGGCAGAAGAGTCAGGGACGGAAGGCTGGTCAGGTTACCTGGGCAGGAACGACGAGAACGGGCCAGGGACAGGCAGGGTCGAAACCGGGAAAGCAATCCGCAGCTTAATGCGCGAGAGCTTAGCATGCTGCTGGAGACAATCTGGCCAAGACTGAGTGGAAGGAGTGGGTATAAATCAGGAGAGGGAACACAGGTGAAGGTGGTTGCACTGATTAGGTGAGAGTGGCAGGCAGGTGATCAGGTGAAGATGGTTGCAGTAATCAGGTGGGAGTGGTCGGCAGGTGAGTGGAAAAGTACTGGCAGGAGGGATGAAAACCAGGAGCGGATCATGACAGTATGTTTAAATGTTTAAAATAATCTTAAATTAAAAATATATATTAATATCTACGTGGTCCTCTGTTGAGTTCAGTGTTGTAACTAAACGAGAAGTGAGTTATAGCAGTAAAGATTAATTTTCCCCAAAGGAAAGATATAGCTCACTTGGCCCGGAGCCAGATTTCCCATTTTCCCAGTGACACTTAAAGGCACCATGCATTTGTGGATCTGTGGATCTGAGCAGCGTGAAAATAGTCTCAAAACTCTGTGTGCGTGCGCAGCCTGATCTGTCCGTATCTGCTGATCCGTATGCGTAGGCTTAGGCTGTGTTCAGACTGCAGACGAATCTGATTCAAATCTGATTCCTTCTCATATCCGATTTTTAGGGCTGACTGTTCACACTGCCTTTAGCAAGTGTCCAAATCGGATATGGTTCTGTTCAGACTGGGCCACATTCTTCACAGATTTGATAGGTTGCCGTAGCAACGAGCGGAAGCGTCATTCGCATAAGTCAGTGTTTTTCAACCTTTTTTGAGCCAAGGTACATTTTTTTCATTGAAAAAGGCACACCACCAACCGAAAATGTTAAAAAATGAAGCTCTGTAGCCTAAAGTAACAATATAAAGTCATTCTTGTCTTAAGTGAATAGGAATCAAATAAACACAAAGAAAAAAGTCTTATAGGCCTACCGTATTTCCTCTAATACAGGCCCGGGCCTTTATTTGACTCAAGCGCATCGCGGTCCAGGCCTTTATTGGAAAGAGGCCAGAATTAGAGGCAGGCCTTAATTTCTATTTGAGCAAAACGAACTACCAGTAGAATGAATAAAAACAAGATTTTGTGTCTATTTGAACCTATAAAATACTAGGTTCATTCATTGAAAACGTACAGTGACCATAACATGGTATGCATACAGAACATTAACAACAAATGAGCGGCGCGACGCGGTCGGAGCGCACTGAGGACAGTGAGTCCGCCGCCGGTCGGCAGTCGCGCCGGGAGCGAAGGGGCCCCGTCCCTCCCCGCACGGAGAGAGGGCGCAGTGAGCACTGATTCCACGACCCCAGGGAAGCGGTGAGGTAAGATGCGGGGGGTCGCTGTAAAGCTCGCGGCCGGAGCTGACGAGCCACCTTCGCCCCGAGCACTTCCAGGCCGACCCAGAGCCGGTCGCGGCGCACCGCCACGGAGGAAATGCGCCCGGCAGGGGCCGGCCGACGCCGGGGAGAGGGCCCGCTGAGGGGATCCTCCCACACCGTGCCGCCGAAACCCTGACCCGCCGAGATGGTTCTAATAATATCTAATAATAATAATATGGTTCTAATGACGATCTCTCACGGCACACTAGTGTGCTGCGGCACAGTGGTTGAAAAACACTGGCGTAAGTGACGTCACGGACAGTCAAAACCGATCTGAGTTTTGGGAGCTGTTCAGACTGAGACGCATCTGTCCATATCCGATACGAATGTGATATGAAACTACCTCTGGATGTGGTTTGCAACCGTTTGGCAAAAATCGGATTTCATGTGATCTGTCACTGTTCAGACTTCAAAATCGACATCCGATTCAAATCTGAATGGGCTAAAAATCGGATTTTGGCTGGCAGTCTGAACGCAGCCCAAGACACTCGTAAGCCAGGAAGTATTTTGAAACCGAAAAGGATGAGCTTTGTGAAGTTGAACCATCTGATTTGTGAATTTGCAAAACAATCACACACGTTCAGATAGCTAGGTACGCATTTGTGAATGTCATGTTTCACGTGTGGATTTGTATGTTTTCCTATTATTAGGGTTCCAGCAGCGAAGCTGCTGGAAACCTATTGTTATTCGTGGTTTTCTTATTAGGGGCCAAGCAGCGAAGCTGCGAAGGCACCTATTGTG
>NC_140337.1:1169200-1429870 GCF_963514085.1 Chelon labrosus | reverse complement strand
TGCGTATGTGAAGAAATGTGCAATAAATGTGAAGAAGTGTGCAATAAATGATTTGTGCAGTATGGAAACAATTGTGCACTACAGTACAACACTGTTTGTTTGTAAGAGGCGTGTGGGAATGTTGGTGCATGTATGTGTTCATGTCTGTAGTGTGAAAGAGAGAGAGAGTCAGGTGTCAAGTTTACCCCCTGATTGACCCAACCTGGGAATGATCTAGTCCCAGCGGGGGAAGCCAAAACTGCTCCACTGTGTGTGTATGTGTGGAGGTGTGTTATATGTATATGTATGTGTGTGTGAAGGTGTGTTGTATGCATGCGTGTGTTTGTGTGTGTGTCTAACCCAGGGATGACTCACAAACCATCTGGAGGCCAGATGCAAGTTAGAAAACCACTCTTTCTCCAAACTCCCTGCCTCCCTGCAGTTGCTGTTAGTTCCCTTAGTTAACCCATGAACTCTGACCTCTACGCTGTGGCATGGGTGTGTGTGTGTGTGTTTGAGTTTGGGCCCGTGTGTGTCTTCCTGGTTGTGTAAACGTGAAGGTTGCAACCTTTCCCTGGGGTCACGAACTCTCTCTCTGTGACCTCCGGAGTTCAAGTTCACTAATTGGTCCTGTTCCCACTCAAACAGCCCCCATTCTTTCCAGTCTTTCTCAGCTCAGCATTCCCGCCACCTCGTACAGTCAGTACTTCTGGGAAACTATACCCTAAAATATCTCACACAGTTGTTATTGGGTCTGAGAAGGAGTAAAAATGAGAGAAAACAGTATTTTTCTTATTCTCATCTTATAGAAAGGACCCTTAAATTAATTCCAGGCCTGGGTTGTAATTATGAAATTTCTAAATAAGAGGGACGTCAAAAGTTTTAAAGCATATCTTACAGTAAATAACTGTATTCATTGTGCTCATATTGCACACTGTGCTCTGTCATTTTAACTGTATGTGTCTATCTCTGGAGCTAAATTTCTCATGAAGCTAACTTTGAACTCAGACATACAATCACCAAATGTGCAAAAAAGATGAACGAACATGACGTCACCTGTAATTTTCTCAATGAGTGGTTTTGAAGCTCGATGTGGGTAGCATCTGTGGTCACTATCTTGGCAGCGCACGATTCCAGCAAACTCCTGAGGAATTCAAAAATGATTCAAAACGTGGAGCAGCCAGGAACTTAATTCTGCTTAATTTTTAGCCTTGACTCAATTTAAACAAATGAGTTAAATGAAAGAAGAAAATATCTCCCCCCCATACAGTTGTCATGAATGAAGCAATTATCTATCTATGGAGTTCTGTGGGGGGAGTGACTCACTTTCTGAGCCAGCCTCTTAGGTGTTGGATTTATTATTTCAGCCCTGGGAATTTCCAATCTTGGCACATGTGGTTGATTCACCGTGACACTTGAAGCAGGAAGTCGACCAGTCGCCGATCACGTAACAATAACGGCACCCATACAGTCAAGGCAGCAAATTAACAGCAGTTCATCAAGTGTGTGGAAATAGTTCACTTAAGATGAAGTCCATTCATGTGACGTCATCGACTAGTTGACGCCAACTTGACTTTCACAACATTTTAGTCGACTTAAGGTATCAGGGCTGCACTTGATCTGATGGCAGCAGTTCATAGCATTTCACAAGAACACAAGAACGCCCCAAATCTGCCCTCAAAAAATGTCCTGTTGTAAAACAAGAATAGTCCCTGTGACTGTTGCCATCTGGCAGCACGTTTTTGATACGGTCCAAGACATCTAAACAAATGTGAACATGTTTACAGATGTTATATGGGGACAGTGTTGATATTCCCAACGACCTCATTTGCATTTCCTTCATTGACTTACACAGCCGTTTGCTGGCAAATACCCTCCTGACTACCAGGGAAAAAAAATATTGTCACATTTGTTTTGTTTTTAAATTCCCCACTCTTTGTAAAGTAAAACATGTTTTTTGAAAAAACAAAGTTTTTATTTTTAAGATATCATATAACTCATGGACGACATTTACCTTAATTAGAAAGAGTAAGGTACCAAAGCACCACCCCTTCCAAGTTGGTATAACTCAGTAGTATGCAGTGGGTGGTGTTAGGGAGGAATTTGTGGTGATGCCGATGAAGAAGAAGTACCAAAGTCCTGTATGTCTTATGCTGAAGGAGTTTATTTAGGCTCGATCGAGGAGAACAGAAGATTCGTCATCACAACATAAGTGCATGAGTCCACCTCAATTCTAAGGGTCAAACAGTAAAGCTCAGATTCTCATAATAGAAAGGTGGGCCGAGGCAGCAAAGGCTATAATACATAAGCATGAAGATAAGGATTCACACCAGATAGGAAATACAAAGTGTCATCCAGTGACGGAGGGCGTTATCATCTAACTCTACAGCTGTGTCTGTAGACAGCCAGAGAGTGAGACTGAAGATGCCAAAAAGGGACCGTGGCCTTGGCATGTTCCTCAGAGAGAAAATAGGGCAGATAACTGACCCCAGCAGTAATCTAACAGAAACTCACTATGACACAGATGGATTGACTACTAACTACACAAACTATCTATAGGCAAGTGAAATGATTCTCTAACAGGTGGCAGATATTCAGGTTTACATGTCCTCCACAGAGGATAAATTTGAACTGCTGGTAGTGAGGAGGATATGTTAACCTCGATGGCTTCTGTACACCAACGGCCTAGCAGTGGCATGACAGCTGATTTCCACTTGAACACCAAACAGTGTACACACTTCTCATGTGATAACCACTTGAGTACTATTTGAAGGCAGCATATGTAAATGCTGATCAGCAGGTGTTTTGTTACCAAACTAATCATGCAAACTGTGGGAAAACAACAAAAATTGATAACACTGATGGGCTGACAGTATGAATAATTAAAAAAAAACTCCACCATTATCACTAAGTCTCTTTGCACATGTCCTGGAGCCGGTGTTTCACTACTTCTGCCCTCCTGAGTGCAAATACATTCACTTAAAACAATTTGCGCCACAGCTAATTGCCACAGATTGTAGTACACATTTTCAGTGTCAATATTATTGGATAATTGGATTTTATTAGATTTGAGGTGACCTACACTTTCTCAGGATGTCATTATCTATGATGTCCGTTGTGAACAACAATCCATAAGTTCTTTTACAATTCATTGTAAAACAGAAGCTCCTCAAAAAACTGCAGAACTTGTTTGAAAAGGTTTTTATCCAGTGTCTCTTCAATTTTGTGACAGCTGTCTAGACATTCACAATCGCAATGCAAACTGTACCTGCTAATATCTAATTCGGCATATGTGCCCAATCTGATGGAATATAGACACATACAGCCATTAAAAATGGGAATTAAGTAGTCACACTCACCTGGCTAACTGGCCTCAAGGCAAAACCAAACTTCCTGTTGGCATTCCTCAATGCATTATGGGAAATATGGGAAATTCCAAATTTTAAGGAAGATTTTAATGTAGAAAAACAATACATTAAGATTCTAATCTTAATGTATTGAGATGTATTGAGATCTAATGTATTTCTCACACAAAAAAGATCTTACTGAAATTTATAAAAACTGTAAAATACTCAGACAAAAGTCTAAATCATGTGGAAGTTAAATTATAAATTGATTCTCTGAGGCTTTACAACTCATTTGAGCTGCACCCAACAAAATGTTCATCCAGCCAGCGTAAAACTCAAAGCAACAGTTTTTCCAGCCTTTTATGAGTACTCTGTTTCCTGTAGTAATCCTCTCCAGCTCACTCTGGGCAAGAGAGAAATAGATAATTTTGAGATAATTGTTTCTATCTGACAGCTTTTGTAAAGTTAACGAGGATAATGTCTTAAAAGCAGCCACAGTGATTGAGCAACATAAGAACAAAGGCGTTCTACTGCAGTGGGAACAGACAGACCGCCGAGGGCCATTCTTTGTTTTATTTGCTGTTGAAGATTTCACAGACAACGCCGAGCGTTACCAGTAAATCATCAAAGTAACTGTGTGTATTTGTGTGGGTCTACCCCCAACCAGAAAACCAGTACAGCATGAATATAACAAGACGACAGAGCTGGAATTTGGACTATTGTAAGGCCAAATGATGTGATTTCTCCCCAAGAGCAATGCGATTTGAATATTGTTTTTGGATTATTTGTATTAATGAGGGTGAGAATTCAAACATGTGAATCTCAGTTCCTGGTGTTAAAAGTCTGAATAAACAGGACTTTATTGGTTATTCAATTTATTGGGCATGCGGGCTTAAAAAGTGCTGATGAGCAGAAAGTATTCATTAAGGAGGAAAAAACTAGAGCCCCCCAAAAAACTAAAAAAAAAAAAAAAAACAAGAATACCCATAAGTGCTGAAAAGTCAAAAATACAAAGACCTTTCATTTAGAATTCATTATGTTGCTATCACAGGGCCTAAAGTCCGCACATGTAGCACACTGCTCCTTCTCCATCCTCTTGTTGCTTCGTGTAGCTAATGGACATGTCCAGGCTTTTGTGGCCTGGATAACGCTCTTGGATATTTTCCACCCCAGTGTTTCCACTGTTTTATCTGGGTTCACACAATGCTCCAGGCCTGCTATCAGCATGGAGAATGTGGTGGTCGGAACCAAAGTCATGGACGGTGCTTCCTTAAACGTTTAGGGGAAACTCTGTGTTTGCGTCATATGTCAATCAACTGCTTCCATTGGTCGTCAACTAATCGACGACATCTCAAATTTTAGATTAGTACAATTTAGCACTTGTTTCTTCCAGTAATCACTACAACATACTGAATATTTTATGGCCACACTGCTGGTGGTCTCTTCTGGTGTGTACACCCCTTAATCACGTGATGTGTTTATATAGGAATCATTAAAAAGCATTTGTTTGTTGTTCATCTCTTTGTAGCTGACAATTGGGTGCTAGTAAACATGCCAGACTCTTGTTGTCTAGGTAATGCTCTTGTATATTTCCCACCCCAACACTGCTGCTGCTCCATCTGGGTTCACCTGAAGGTCCAAGCCTGCAACCAGCATGGTGGATTTGGTGGTAGGAACCAAAGTTGTAGACGGTGTTTCCTTTGTTGCTCATCTCTGCTGGCTGGTCACTCTCGTTCTAACCCTCTTGTATATTTGCCACCACTCCACCTGGGTTCACATGACCCTCCAAGCCCACTATCAGCATGGTGAATTTGGTGGTGGAAACCAAAGTTCAGAGAACTCTGTGTTTACGTTATACATCAGTCACCCTTATCAGTTGCTCCCATTGGCTATGTGATGGTTTTATTTTGAAGGGCCATTTGTCAAAAAAGCACCATAAAAACAAACCACAATATAGCCATGAAGTACGACCAGACAGTAGTCAAGGACTGTCGCTACTTTTCTACATGAAGCTACAAATCTCTCAGTAACTCAGTAAACTACTTGACAATGCATCTGAACTGTCTGCACAATGTAGCTTTTCCACCTTTTCCAGACATGTAGTTAACAACATGCCATGTACCCTGGACAGGATTATGCCTCCTCACACGATGTATTTGCAGTCAAATTGGTTGTATATAAACAGGATTTCTAAGAGACGGGGTTGCACCGAAGCGCCATTTGGCATTGACGTAAAGACCTTAACATAGCACACATAACATATGGTATGTAAACAGGCATAACTGCAAACACATTTGACCACCAGAGAACATATGCAAACAAATTAGAATGTACGTCCCGTCTCTTAGGGACGGTAGTGGGGGCGCTTCATGAGAAAACCAAACGAGAAAAACCTCAAAATGGATTTTCTTCTTTAGAATCATGACGATGGGTTTTAGCTAAATGACGACGACTGTGTGTTTAATACCCTTTCCTGTAAGATACCGTAATAAATCAAGTGAGTGCTACAATCATGTTGCTTGACGCCGGCATCTCTCGCTCTGACATTTCCATGAACCAGGTCTTGATGTTGTTCAGATGGACAGAGGAGAGAACGAGGGAGGGATGAAAGACGAGTTCGGAAACAATAGAAATCTGTAGGGCAGATGTCTCTGTCTCTCTCTGCCTCTTTCTTTCCCCTATTTCCCAATCCTCGTGTTGAAACTCTGCAGTGTGTGAGCAGTGTTTTCCCACACTGAGACGAGGGTGCTAAGACGTGTCCGAGCTAGCAGATGCCGCCAGGGAAAGTAATATCATATTCATTTTAGTGTTGTGTACTGGCAGCTGAGCTGAGCGCAACACGCATATCGACATTTCTTTTATTGTAGTGTGAAGTCATCAAGGTTCACAGTAGTGACGTTGCATGACTATGCCCGCTGAAAATAACCATGTTTCCCAAGATCGTACGGAGGCCTGTAAAAAATTATGCACTGAGAACGGGAAGATAAAAAAATAAAAAATGACTGACTGCACAATTATGCCGGTATGGACAGATCTTAAAACAGTTTAGACGTTAAAGAGGCAGGTTGAGGTACAATGACAGAAACTAAGGATGCAAGTGAAAAAGGAAGATATTGATGTGGAAATAAATATTAGGAAGTAATTAAGGTAATATGAAGATGGAACACCAAAATATAGGGATAAAAAGGGATGTATTTCAGCTTTGTCAAGATTGAACCATTTTGGAAAAGATGGAAAAAATTAAGATGTGTACCCAAGACTATGACTTTTTTTTAGTTACTATAAGGGTTTTTACTAACTTTTAATGTCTATTGTTTTAGCTGTTTGTTTGCAGGCTACTTCAAGATTAGTGTTACCAAACTAATCATGCAAACTGCGGGCTCTTTGAAGGGAGATCGTTCCTGTGGATCCATTCCTTTCAAAGAACCGTTCAAAAGACTGGCTCATTTTGATATTTCTATATTTTTAAGATGCCAGCCTGGGGGTAACTAATTTTATCTGGGAAATAATCACTGGGAGGAATGAAAGGGTAAGATCTGGATTAGAAAAATTCAAACTTACTTGAGGCACTCACGTGAGGACAGTGTGGACAACTCAGATGACGTCATCCGATTGCATGCAACTGTGATTTGGTTCCCGTCTTTCATATTAAAGAGCTGGTCAATAGATTTGGTTTGTTCACAAACGTCACATCTCTATTATCAAACACCTTCTGAAGTATTTAGTTAGTGGCAACTTACACTGTGATATTTAAGCACTTGATTTAGTTTCGTTGTTTTTTATCAATTTCTTTTTCTTTTTTTTAATCAACACCCTCTCGTGCAGGTTTAGTGCTGCGCCTTCGGTTTCTTACACTCGATCACTGACAACAATGAACCCTCACAAAAAACATTTACATCTGGTTTAATGTTGCTTCTTTCTTCCCCTAGCAGAGCTGGGTCGTATCATCTCCAAAAACTTGGGAAGGTTTTGGAATGAAGGTTAACATTCCTATGGATCTTTCTGTATTATTATGGGATTATAAGACTTTTCATGGTCCATCCTAACTTTTGAAGGTTCATACTGTTACAGTTATGAGAGGTCTGGGTTTACACTCCTTTGTAGAGTTATCCAAAATGTTCTTGGATAATTCAGACTTTTTCGGTGTATCCCTTACTCTAGACTCTAGACTATCAATTATTTTCAAGGATTATTATATGGGGAGAATTTGAAAAGCTTTGCAGAAGTTACATAAATGGTTACATAAACTAATTTATGTATTCATATTAATTGTTACGGTCCTAGTGCTGCTGTGGTTGTTGTGGTGTGTTTGTGTCTCTCTCTCCCACTCTCCTCCTCCAGGTGATCGCCCCTCCTCCGACCAGCAGCCATTTCCACCCAGGTAATCAGCTGATCTTGGTTAAGGAGTGGAGGAGAGGTGCGGCCTGGAGAGAGAGAGAGATGGTGGACCACAGTGGTGGAAGCGTGAGGTTGGCTTTGTTTGTTGGTAATCGTAACGGTGAAGTACTGACTAATCTTTTCTGTGGAAAAAGACAGTATTAATCTCCCCCCCCCTTGTTCTCCTCCCCTCATCCCCTGGTTACATACTTGAGAGGTAACATTAATGATAAGAAGATACAAATGAATGTAATATCCTGATGGGAGGTGAAAGTCATCTGGTATAGATCTGGTATAGATTTCATAGGTTACTACAGTTCAGATGTAGGATAATCCAAGAATGTCAGCAGTAACTCTGGAATTACATGTTGAGCAACAGGAACAACATCAACACAAGTCTTATGTTCCTGAGGATAGAAAAGGTAAATTAAGCTAATTTCAGGAAGAGGGAAAACGAGACGAGAACCTCAGCATGACTCAGAGAAAAACTCCCTGTGGAGAAAAAGATGTGTGATGCAGCTAATTGGACAAATTTGTAGTTCCTGCTTAGTTCCTGTAACACAGATGCAAACACACACATTCAAACATAGGCTTCAAGATGGAAATTAGTGGTGTCAGCGCCTCTTCCTGCCTGCTGTTACCTTCTATCTGAACAGAGGAGAGACAGGAAACTCTCTGTGATTACACTATCCTCTGAAAGAAACTGATGCAGGAGAGGCAGGAGAACTTGTGTTTACCGAAATCACAAAAAACACTGTTTCATATTTTGACCGATCAAGTTTATAGAGATGTCAACTAGCAATAATATTCGCTCACATTTTGTTGTTTTAGTTTTGATATATTGTATTGAAACATGGTATTTTGTACTTGAGATTTATATATTTGGTTTTAGTAACATATTTAAATACATCTATTACCTTGCCCTGAATTTTGATGCAGACATTCATGTTCCCCTGAGGATGAATTGGCACCGCCACTGAGTCAAAGTTTTTGGTTTTTAACCAGACACCTGAGGAATATTTGGATGTCCATTTGTTTCAGCTTTGTGTTTCATGCTATGGTTTCATGATAAAATTGAATTCTCAGTTTTGTCGAGATTCAGAAAGATTTCTTCTGTGGTTCTAGTCAAAAGTACATAAAAGCGCCATTGGCAGACACATAGATCATGAATAAAAAACAAATAGTACAACAATCGTTCATCTGAAGATTTACATGATCCTTGGCAGGTAGGGTGAGTTCCAGCCCGCCAAACAACAAACCCGGCGCAGACATTTTATGTTGAGACACAACAACCCAATTTCCCTTTTGTCTCTTTAACCAGACAAGCAGGAGGACAGACATAGGCTTACATCTTTCTGCCACCCTGTTTATTTGGCTGCTTGAGGGACACTAAACAAGAGATCTGTCGCTGCAGACGTTTTGTCAAACCATGTGCATGCACATTGACCTGAAGCTAAACAAAACTGAGGACACGATCTGGGAGTTCTCTGACGATCCCCATAAGTGGTTTGTGATCTGATAGTGTTTGTTTGAAGGCAGAAAGAACTTTTTTGGGACAGAAATGTTGGGAAACTTAAATATACTTCAGTGTTGTGGATTCCATCCGTACTTACAGTGAACCATCAGCTGCAACTGCTTTCAATATGAAGCTCTTGGGAAGAATAGTGGGCATTTCTGGTCCTTCTATTACGAGAGTAATTCTACATATAGACAGGGCATTACAAGCCTACTGAGTTATCACGGTCTGACAGGAAACGTAGTGTAGCACCAGTACATGAACAGGCAGTATCATAGTTTGAATTTAATTATGGACAATGCGTCCCAGCTTCCTTGCATTGGCCAAACTGACGCTATTTTCCCGGGGATACAGGTGCCGCCATCTTGTGAGTTTGCCAGAGTCTGTGCAGTACGGTCCGAGAGTGGAGCTGCGTGGAGCCGTGTTATCGATGACCAGCCCACACTTCCACCACACCCACTCGCATTTTCATTTGATTAATATTGCGCTCTGCTCTAACTCAACCAGTTACAAAGAAATATTACACTGTATTTATATTTATTTGTTTATTTTTTCCTACTCTCACAGTCCTACGGGGCTGCTTTGCGGAGCCATTGGCATGGCATCTGGAGAAAACTTATCAGGGAAATGGACACTTGAGTATGCATCAGCATTATATTAACTGCTTAAAATGAGAGAAACCATCCTTGAAAAAAAAAATTATGTGACGTGTATTTTAGTGTTCCCATTCACGAACAAGAAGGAGGTGAAGCTTATGACCTATACTGCAGCCAAATACCAGGGGGAGCTCTACATGCTTTGGCTTCAGTTTTAAGGAGCTGTTCCGTCATCCATCTTCCTACAGTCTATGCAATATGCTGAGATATGATTCTTGAAGTGTGGTGGTATCATTTGAACAGGTCAAATCAGCTGACGGCTATAATTAGCAGAACTGTGCACTGGTGGGCACTTGTCAATGCAGTATATGCTGATTTATCATTCAATTGACCTTATATAGATGACTGCACGAGTTTAATCAACTGAAAGCACTTTTCATACAAAATAAATTCTGTGGACAATACATATTAATAAATCCAGACTGCTTTGTTAATAATTTCAGTTTTAAACTAATATTGGCTGTTGAGTTTTATATTAAACTTGGTTATTTAACATTTTACATTGTTGCGCTATTGTGCACACATTTGCTGGTGTTTTATTAGCTCTCGTTGACAAAATCAAAGTCAGATTGTCTGCACACTGACCAGAAACAGACTCGTTTTCTGAAGCATGCGTCATCACCACAAAGTCTTCCACCTCTGAGCCGCATATGCAAAGGTCAGGAAATCACCAAAAGCGGTCGTTATTTTTCCAACGAGCATGCGTGCGATTCAACAAAAACTTTTTCTGAGTAACACTTTGATTCACTAATAAACAATCGAAAAATCAGCTTGAATTAAGACAGGCATGAGGTTTAGACTAATGCATGAAGCTTTGATTAGATCCCCATGGCGATAAAAGCAAGGCAACATAAAGTTTCAATGAACGTATATATGTTGCAATACTGTAATCAGTGGCTATTCCTGATGCATTTGATCTCAACCATGTCAGCTTTGGAAACCTCAAAGGGAGGAAAACATTGTAAAGCGTTGTTTTTGTGCATCTTGTCCTCCAGACAAAATATGATCACGATGGAGATGAGCAGCGTCTCTTCTTCTCCAGCAGAACATTCTCAGACTCCTCCCCAGCGTAGGCCTTCACAAAGCTGCCTCTGATCAATGGATGGCAGACACTTTTAATTTATCCAGAAATAGCTTTTGGTTTCTGTGCCACAGCCTTTCAGAACCTGGCAACAGCTTTCTGAAAACTATCAAGGGGACATAACTTTCCTGTTAAAATGAAACACAAATCCATCCAAACTGCTGTTCCTGATTCTTACTCTTAAAAATCCTACTTACAGCTTATGGAGCTGAGTGTAATTTTGAGAGAGCTGGTTTAGTTCCCCGTTGGCTCGGACTAGCATTGCTAACAAATGTTAACAATAGGTGGCTGCCAGATTCTCATAGAGGAGTTTTTTTTTATGTCCTGTGAGGAATCTTGGTTAGTCATCTGGAGAAAATACTTCTTAAAACCCTACTTGAGTTTTTCTTGATGTTCCACCTCACCGGCTTCAAAGGTACAAATTGTGGGTGAACAAAAGTATTCAGTAAATGTATTTGTCTTGGGAAAGCTGACTGAACGCTTTTCCTCACTCCAACTCCGAGACAGATTTCACACCTGCCGCCCACTGCTCTTAAAAATACCAACACTGGAAATATTAAACACCTTGCTAGAGGGCAGCTCAAGGGCACGGGATTGTTTGGGGAGAGCAAAATGTTTCTATTCACTCTCTCTGCTTTTTGACAGGGTGTTACTATACATATCCATTTTTAGATATCACAGCTAAAGACACAGTTGAGCTGCTGAGCTGCAAACAGACCCTGTCTGGCACCGACAAAGAAAATGAAAGAAGTTGTCATTAATGGTTCAGGGTTAATGATTAGCTAATTGTCATGATATTGCATTTTGGTACCTTTCTGGTCTGTGTTTTTTCAGATTCCCCTGCCTTGTGTAAGTTTTCACTTATTTCTTCAATAAAAGTAGAATTCAAACAGTCTCAGGCCTACATTGTGACTTGTACTCACTGGGCCTGTTCAGACCCTGCATTAAGATCCGATCTGGGCTATCCGATCACAAGTGACCAGCTTCAGGTACGCGTGTTTAGACCTGGCATTAACATGCATCTTCAAATCCATCTCCAGATCTGATCTCAGTTTCGTGCTCTGTATGCAAGTAAACCCCGACATCATCTGGAGCGCAGTAGAATATTTTAACAGGTGATGTCTCTAATGAATCTCGGCGCTGTTTTTGTGTGTGCGTCATAACTTTGGCACAGATGTTAAGTTTTTATTTACTGATTAGTTACAGAGTCATGTGAGTAAGCGTATTACGTCACTTCCTGCTTCTGCACCGCTCTGTGTTGCTGTTTGCAGACTGTTTTAGATTCTTTGAAATCACAAAAATGTTCTGTGTATTAGCGAGGGATTCTTACATGTCTTTAACTCAACCACTTGCCCTCCATGGCTCCCTTTGAACCTCACATCTCGTTGTCACTTAATCAACTTTGGTCTGTTAACTTTAGTGGTTAGCCATGGCTACTCTGTCTCCCTCTGCTTCTCATTCTCTCTCCTGCACGCCCTGTCACATGTTTTGTTACTCCTCTGCCTACTTCAACAGTAATGCTACGTGTAATAAATGTAGTTTCTTTATAGCACTGAGGCAAGGGTCTCTGAATTGGAAGCATGGCTCTGCACCATTTAAAACAAACCAGTAGCTAGCCAGGGCCCTGTAGCCAGTGCGGACCAACCAAGATTAGCTCCAGTTGGTGTAGTTCCTGTTAGCTGTGCCCCGGCAGCTCCCAAGCAGCTGGGAAACCAGGGCAGCTGGGTGATGGTATGAAGGAAGCATAGTCCTACCCGGCCCATGGATAACCACTCAATTTTGTGGAAAGTGAAGATAGAGAATCCAGCGACCATAGTTAGGGGCCAGAGCGGGCGACACCGAATCATACAGAAACCATGACAACCCAGTTCAGACCAGGAGGCAGAGTTGTAGTATTACACACTTCTCTGCCGCTTCTCTAGAACTGTCTCAGAGCCAAAACTCTCTAAACTCCATAGATGTTCTGTCTGCTCCCAGATTCTTTAAATCAAAAAACAACAAAGGAGGAGTTATTCATAGGAACCCTATACAAAGCAATACAAATTCACTGGTAGAACAGAAGAATAGAAAAATTAAATGTGGTCTTTTAAATGTCAGATCTCTCTCGTCTAAATCTCTTTTAGTGAATGATTTGATAACTGATCATCAGAATGATCTATTTAGTTTGACTGAAATGTGGCTGCAGGATGATGAATATGTTAGTTTAAAAGAGTCAACCAGTCAGCAATTATCACAGTAGGAGTGGCAGCAATCTTCCACTCTGATTTTCTTTTAATCCTAGACCTAAGCAGAGCTTTAATTAATTTGAAAGTCTTACTCTTAGTCTTGCTCACCCAGACTGGAAAACACAAAACCAATTCTTTTTGTTGTGGTGTATCGCCCACCTGCTCCTTACTCTTTTATGTGATTTAGTACTTAGAACAGATAAAGTCATTATATGGTAAATGGTAAATGGCCTTGCTTTTATATAGCGCTTTTCTACCTATTGGTACTCAAAGCGCTTTACAGTCACAGACACATCTACCCATTCGTTCACACAAGCACACACACATCCACACACCAGTGCCATGCACTGGGAGCAACTGGGGGTTCAGTGTCTTGCTCAAGGACACTTTGGCATGTGACACATTCCGGGGATCGAACCGCTAACCCTATGGTTCGTGGACAACCCGCTCTACCTACTGAGCCACAGCCGCCTTTAGGTGACTTTAACATCCATGTTGATGTTGTCACTGACAGCATTAGCTCCTCATTTACATCATTATTAGATTCAATTGCCTTTTCTCAGAATGTAAACAGCCACTGCAGCCAACACCAGGAGGGCCCCAAAACACTGACCTCGAGTGAGTCAGCTGACCCCAGGAGAGCGCTCCGGAGACGGTGTTGCAAGCAAGGCGGTATTAAACAGTCCAATTTATATTGGCTGAACATATCTGCAGTGCACAGTAATGATAAACTCATGTAGTTCTGTTGTGTTCTATTAGTTGATATCATAGCAGTGGTTGGAGAGCGTGTTTTTTTTTTGTTTTTTTGTCCTTGATGTCAGTTTATGCACCATGCGAGAAATGGGAGTTATGGTAGAGCTGAGAGTTTGCTGAGCAAGAGTCGCATATACACTCGCATATAAGTGTCAGATTGACAGTCTTTATGATGTTCAAGCTTCAGTTGCCTTGCAGAAAAGCCTCGGTAGCTTATTTTGTGTGAGACGCTATAATATATATTCAGGTCAAAAGCAAAGATTTCATTGGTGTAAAGCAACCAACTTTTTTGGCCGCGCACCCCCTTCTATATCCCAACCGCGCTGATGCACCCCCAATCCCCCACACCTTTAAAAAGAAAAAAAAAAAAAAAACGCAACAAGCTTTTTTATAGCAATATTAGAGGCAGCATGTTTAATCATGCTCAAGTTACCAGAACACACATATAACAAAATAATCACGATCACAACAACGCACTGTCACATTTGAATTAAATGAAACACTGTAACATTTTCAATATAATGAAACAAAGTTACGCACAAGCTCCACTTCTAAGAGCAGGCTCAGAGACAGAAAGCAGATAAGTTGGGGGAAATATGGCTAATATTTTCAGCCGCATTAAACAAAAATTGCAGCAACTTTAAATGACCGTGGAGCTAACACAACCCCGTCATCATAACACAGCGGTTATGGAAATAAAATTAAAATGCCAGTAATTTTAATTAAATTGTAATAAAGTTACACACGACCCACAACACAAATAACAAAGAGCATAGGCTCAGGAATAGATAAAAAAATGAGGCTCCTTCTGACGATTTTCAAGTGCAGCGCAGCTGGCTCAGTTAGTTGCGCATATACGGTGCATAGAATTCAATTCAATTCAATTTTATTTATATAGCGTCACTAACAATACAAATCGTCTCAAGACGCTTTACAGAAACCTGGCCTGAAACCCCCAGAGCAAGCCTGAAGGCAACGGTGGCAAGGAAAAACTCCCTTTTGACAGGAAGAAACCTCGAGCAGAACCCAGCTCATATGGAGGGACCCATCTGCCTAAGCCCAGCCGGGTACAGACAGAAGATAACTTCTTCTCCGCCACTGCATTTTTCATCTCGCACACCCCTAGAGGCAGTTCACGCCAGGGGTGCGCGCACCACACTTTGGGAATCCCTGGTGTAAAGCATTACTTTCTACTGTGTTTTTGTGTGTGACATCATCGACTAGTCGATGTTGGCTCGACTTTCACCACATATTATTATATTAAGTCGATCATCCCCTACTAGACATTAAACATAGGTATATTTCTAGTAGGGCTGTAATGACTTATCTCAGATTAAAACTCCCAATATCCGAAAAGAAGAAGTTATTGGTGTCCAAGAAAATGAGCCCTGTGTTACATCAACAGCACAAATGACAGCATTAATCAACTTCATAAATTCAAGACCACTTAATGCATGGCTGTTGGAAATATGCTGGAATACGCTGGAAATATAAAAATGTGAAATGTGAAAATTTTTGCCTGGAGCAGGAAGCTTTGGAGCAGCTACTGCCCTTCGCCTCTACATATTTATGTGAGGCCTCCTTCTCTGAAATGAC
Source organism: Chelon labrosus (assembly GCF_963514085.1). Lineage (NCBI taxonomy): Eukaryota > Metazoa > Chordata > Actinopteri > Mugiliformes > Mugilidae > Chelon > Chelon labrosus. The sequence continues at coordinate 1,414,340 of NC_140337.1, read as the reverse complement.
TGTGATCAAAACAAAGCAAAGAAACAGACTGTGCCTGGAGAAGAGCTTGATCACAGCAGTTGACTCCCCGCCAACAAGACTGACAAAACTCCTCACTGAAGTCTCACTACATACATGTGTTGAAAGTTTGCAACTTTAAGACGTCAGCCTAATTTTCGGTTATTAAGAAAGATATTTTAAAATAAAACATTTATTGAGATTCCTTTTTTGTGAACATTTGTTATGCATGATTATGTTTATTCTTCTCTGATTCTTTCAGTTTAAGAACAGATATTTATTATAAACCTAAAAGAGGGCACTTTAAGTCGATGATTATTTTTATGCGCACAAGTCTTAAATTTTTTATAATGATAAAGTTATGATCACTGCAAAAACACTGTTATCTCAAAGCTACTATTTTTAGATTAAAATGAGGTGTTGTATTTGTATTGATTCAAGTAACTGTCATCACTCTGTACTGTATTTCATCTATGGATGTACATCAGACTGAAAATAAATCAATCAATTACATGTGGTCATTATCTGTTTTCAGTATGTTAAGGGATTAAAAGGATCAGATGCTTGACATAAGAGATGCTGAGTTTGACAAAGCAGTTGTGCACTTGCTCATCTAAAACCTTTAGAATTTACTAAGAACCAGTCAGAAAATCTCTATAACTTGTTATAGACTGCATGATAATTCCTCTTGCAGTCTTGATGTTTTGTTCTTAAATGATCTTAATAAGCTATTATTTAGATCATTTAAGAACAAAACATCAAGACTGGAAGAAGAATTATCTTGGTAGACAAAAAACAAGCATGTTTTGCCTTGATTTGAGATATTTTACAGCGTTTAAAATTCTATTAGGGGTGTTAGCCAGTTCTGTTTATTATTTATTGGTTAAACAAAAGGATTAATCGACTACTTGACAGAGAAATAAAAAAAAAAAAAAGATTTTGAAGTATCATTTGTTGCGGCCCTGATATCTAGGCTGAAATATATTGAGGGCTTTTGAGTGACCAGAATTTGTAATCTAGAAATATTACTGTACATGCATTTTGGGTGCACTTTACAGCTCATGCTTTTGGACAAACATCAGTTCTTTAGGGGAACAAACTCTTGTCTTGTCATTAGTCAGTGGTTTCACCAAACGGTGACAAACTCTGCAACTCTGCAACTCTCCAGCTCTGGTTTCTGGGTTTTGTTGAAGGAAAGGGTGGCTTACGAGTGTTTGAACCTCTCCCTGACCCCTGCCTCCCCTTTTCCCCTAAAACACACACATATTCTGCTCTCCCCCATTATATAAAGCCCGGGATTGGTCCAAATCGACATTTTTTTCGGCCAATGAACTAGCCTCAGAAATGCATATAAAATTCACATCAGCGTGAATTACTGGCTAAAGGGATTCACTGAAACCATCTTCAAAAATCTCATGTGGCCGTCTCATGTTCAAAAGGGTTTCGCCCTCTCTCTAACCTTCTTTACCTTCTTTCTTCTCCCTTTTCTTTCCAGCTCAGTCTTACCTCTCTTAAACCTTTCTCCCTCCTCCCCTCCACCCTGTCTATACCTTGTGTCTTTCTCCTCTCCTTTCTTACTCTTTATCCCCACCAATTCATATTCTCTTGCATAACTCAGCCCAGGCTGTCATCGACCCGTCCATGTGCCTTTCTTGGTCTTCCAGTATTTCTTTCCAGTCGGCAATTCCCTTTTTAATAGTGAGCCAGTGGCCTTTCACAATCTGTTTTGCAGAGACGATAGCGAGATCCAGAGAGATTTAAAAGTTTAAAATGGAAAGACTGAAAGATACTAAAGAGATATTGAGAGGAACAGATGATGCAGAGCGATAGAAGCTGGAGCGTGAAAAGGTAAGACGTACTACTGCAAGTCCCAGCTTTGTCCTAAAAGCAGCCTACCTGTACTCTGTCAGGTACTTTGCTGCAGTCAAGATACTTGACAGTTCCGTGAGAGTTCTCAGTCATCCAGGTCATGGTATATGAACTGCCATCCCTCTTCTTTTACACTCAAGATTCATCGGCCACCACTGGCCAGACAAAGAATGGTTCAGAAGACCCTTAATGCAGAAGAAAAACAAGAGTCCGTGTACTCGGCCCGGAGGGTTACTGGGTCCCGCCCTGGAGCCAGGCCTGGGGCTGGGGCTCGTGGGAGAGTGCCTGGTGGCCGGGCCTTAGCCCATTTGGTCTTCAAAAGGGTTTCGCCCTCTCTCTAACCTTCTTTACCTTCTTTCTTCTCCCAGCCCGAACTGAATACATGGACTCGAGTCCCTGTGGGCCCACCACCTGCACTGAAAAAAGTGATTCTGACCCCTAGTAAATGTTACATGTAAAGATCAAACATATTCTAATAGAAATATTTGTGTTATTTGACTCTACTTATAAAATATAAATAATTCCAACTTAAAATGTCAAAATTATGCCAATCGTATTTAATTCAATTAAATCCAACTCGAAAAAATTACGTTCATCCCATGGTTCATCCTAATCTGCGTGTAAAATCCTGTTTGGTTTGAATTTTGGCGCATGCGCATACACATACCGCCAGTTCAGGACCTTGGAGCACACAGGTCGGTTAGCCTACTCGCCATGGACACCTGCTATATGAGTTGCACACTACTCTTCATTCCACGAGTGAATTCCTACTTTCGGTAAGTCTTTAATATTCATTTATGTGTGTTAGTTTTACTTTAACCATGGTGTTTTAACTCACGTTGGTACAGCTATGAGCGCGGTGGATGGTGCAGCTAGCTACATGTCTGTGTTTTACCTAGCTATGTTAACATGCTCCTAATACACAGAGCTGTTACGTTTATTTTTTTAATGAAATAGTTTATGCGATAAATAATGTGAAGTGAACTATAATCATGTATCAGTAGTAGCTATAGCACAGAAAGAACAGTGCCTGGGGCTTTTTTCTGAGGAAGCCAAGTGAGACAAAAACTGAAAACCTTTCTCATCTCTGTAGGAAGTTCTAGTTTAGGCGTTGGCCTGCACTCAGATTTTATCTTAAATTGTTGTTGTAGAGGTAGTTTTGTAAAATTGTTTTTTAGTAAATATACTCCAAATCTCCACCCTCCATCACTGCACTTGCTAATTTTGCTAATGAAATCTCAACTAAAACTTGCTAATCTCGCGTTGTCATGACAGCATCCTCACCTGATTGGGTAATCATTCTTTTTCTTTTTTCTTTTTTTTCATCAAGGGACGCCAACTCTGCTTGGCCTCCTTGCGGACAACAGTGTGCAATACCGTTTTTCACCACTCTTTCGTGACGTAACATTTAGAGGGGCGCTGTTTTACACATAGTAAAATGCTCAATAATTAGAACTAAGGAAGAGGTGACGGTAACGCAACAGAGAATAATTGTTGAAGCTGCTGGTGAATAATTAGCTAGAAAAACATATAATCTCTTTCCTTACTTAACTCTAATCTGTTGCTATATGTCTATGTGTAACAGATAAATGCTGAATTTCAGTGAATTACAACACATCCACTTGAAACAACTTTCATGGCACAGTTGGACAGTCTTCAGCTGCAGCTGACATCAGTTTTCCAGAAGAAGGGAGGTGTCACTGACCAGAAACTAGCCAAACATCTGCAGATCTTACAAGAGGTAACTATGTTCATTTAATGTTGCTTAAAATTAGTCATATGTGTGCTTTGATAAACTCTGTTTGTGAAATCCATTTTGGTTTCAATAACAGCCTGGATTATTACTGTAAGACATTTCCAAAGAAATGATGATGAAATAAGTTTTTTTACAGTATAACCACAGGCTGAAAATTCCAAAAAGTTTTGTCGTTACTTAAGTGTCTGGAAATGTTTTCAGTGGAATCTCTTCACACAGGCCGCAAGTGATGTTCATTCAAGAAGAGCAGCAGTCCTTAGGGCACTTTGTCTCTACCTTGAGGATGATGGACATCTAATCCATGAGTATATGGTAAGTTAGTGTATTTGCTGTAGTGAGTCTTTCATCTAACAGAGGTCTAGTATATGCAATAGCATTATTTACTGTTGGAGGGTGGAGATTTGGAGTATATTTACTAAATATAGATCACTTGACATGTAGTGATGCTTCTAGTGCTGCTTTACCTGTTAAAGTCAATACAGTGAAATGTTTTGTTCCTGTCGCCTACAGTGTATGATAGATCCCAGCATGGAGTCAAAGCACACCTTGAATCACATAATACCCATAAAACAACCTGATGCACAAATGTAGCTTGAGTGGACAAACTATTCAAATGTTTCCCTTTTCTCCTATTTACTTTAAATATGCAGGACTTTGATGGAAATGACATCCAGACAGACATGCAGAGGTGCACCATGGGCATTTACGTAGTCAGCAAGGAGAATGGAGATCCTGGACATTATGATGACATTGGAATTTCTGTTGAAGGAGTAATCATCTTGGACAACATTGGATCTGTAGCCCAGGCCTGTGTAGTGATGTTTGGAGTGATCTACACGCTGAACCTGGCCTACCCTCATGCAGATGGATGGGGAAAAGCTTTCCCCCAAGGTCCTTGGACTAAAGAACAAAATCAGTGTTGGACTGTAGGAATTCTTCAGCCACTTTGGAATGACATGATGTGGTTTGTTTCCTTTTTTTTGTTTGCATTTAACAGGTTCATGTCTTATAAGACCCATTGTGCATGTTAAGAGCAAAAGTTGACTTCTCTCATGTCTCTGATCAGGAGATTCCACTTACAATGTATCAGTTTGTTGTCTTTTAAATGATCCTTTACAGAATCAGGACCTCTTTGTTTTTTACAAACATATTCATGTATCTTTTAAACAGTGTTGGCTATCTCTGCACTTGGCATTTATGTTAAGAATTTGTATCATATTAAAGTTGGTTGTCTAAACACATTTTGTGGTTCTGTGTGGTGTATGATGCTCAGTATTAATGTATTAATTATATTACTAATTATAGCTAAAACATTTAATTGGAATCAATTAAATTAAAAGGTTTAGTTTTAAGCAATTTAATTGGTTTGAAAGAGCACAAAAAAATGGAAAAAGCATTACTAATATAATTTATTTGAATGTATTTAAAAATGATTTGAGTCAACATAAATAATATATCTAGCTTCAGATAAAATTATTTCGTGCAAAAACGTGACGAAATAAAATTAAGTTTGTTCAACAAAAAAAAAATTTCAGTGTGCAGAAGGAGCATGAAGGGTCAGTGTGGATTGAACAGCAGACCAAGGCAGGGGCCTTGGCAGTCTGATCCTTGGTTATGGAAGCTGGCTCTTAGGACATGGAATGTCATTTCTCTGGGGGGGGGGGGGGGGGGGGGACTAGCACGAGCTTGTTGAAGAGGTTGAGTGCTATCAACTAGATCTAGTTGGCCTCACCTTGACACATAGCGTTGACTCTGAAACCCAAGTCCTTGAGAGGGGTTGGACCCTCTTCTTTGCTGGAGTTGAGACTATCAACTCTATCGATCGGCTTCAAAAAGGTTGTGGCAGACAGTCCGGTGCCTCGGGGGAGGTGGGCGGCAATTCAGAGGGAGCTGCTGACGTCACCTGCGGATATCATCAGGCGGTGGAAGGAATACTTTGAGGAGCTCCTCAATCCCACTATCACGTATTCCATAGACGAAACAGAGCCGGAGAGCCTAGGGTTGGACCTTCCAATCTCTGGGACAAAAATCGCGGCGAAGCTCTAGGAGTGCATGAGATCTGCCCTGGGAATCTTAAGGCTCTGACTGTTGTAGGGGTGTTCTGGCTGATATGCCTCAGCAACATTGCGTGGACATCGGTGGCCGTGCCTTCCAAAATAGGAATGGTTTTACAGGTGAAGGAAACTGACATTTTTCCCTTGTCATCTTTTCTGAATGTTTTTTTACTAGTTTTGCATTCGACAAGGGTCAGTGTCACTACTGGTTGCATGAGGCCATACCTGGACCCTACAGAGGTTGCTATTGCCAGAAGGTTTGCTGCATCTCCCAGCACAGTCTCAAGAGCATGGAGGAGATTCCAGGAGGCAGTTACTCTAGTAGAGCTGCTCTGAGCACATGTGACAGACGTAAAAGTCTCTGGAGAATCTGTGGAGAACGTTTTGCTGCCTGTAACATCATTCACCATGATCAGTTTGGTGGTGGGTCAGTCATGTCTGGGGAGGCATATCCATGGAGAGATGCACAGACCTCTACAGGCTAGACAACGGCACCCTGACTGCCATTAGGTATTGGAATGAGATCCTTGGACTTAGTTGACTATGGTTCAGGAATGTTTACTTATGCCCAGTGAACTCTGCCTGTGGAGTGGTCTTTGCCAGTGAAACATCACTCAAAAAGGATGAAATAGTTAATAAGTGGGGGACTGTTTTCTGAGGATGGACTGATCCACATTCAATGACCTAGTGAGTATCTGATGTATGTGAAACTAGCCTGATCCATTTCTGGTTGGTTACACCTCACTGTTATTACTAATGTCTAAGTACATTAGGGAAAGCTTTATTCAAATTGTTCTGCGGCATTTCTACTTTCACCACAGCATAAATGAGCTATCGTAATTCCTCTACAGCATTTACAAAGTGAGTTACGGAGAAAAATGTTAAAGGGTTACAAAATGAAAGACAGACATGTATTAGCACATTATTGCTGCAGTGGCCAGTCAGTCTGGGAACTCATAATAACCCCTCAACACTAATGACAAAACCACACACACTACACACCCTCTGGATTTCTGTAGGTCTCTCCTTCATCTTTTCTCTGTTTCTCTCTTCCCCTCCCTCTTATCGACACAAACACAAGGTTGATGATAAAACCAGTCCGCATTGGGGTTATTCGGGAAGGTGGAAAGCCTTTCCTTCTGACAGCAGTGTTAGGAGAAAACTACCTCCTCCACTAAAACTGGACTTGGGTTTCACTCGTGACACCACACCAGACTTTATTTGAATTTCTGGGTTATTTCAAGTGCAATCTGAAGGTTAAAAAAAAAATAAAAAATGCTGTTAAAATCAGCAAGTAAGACAGCAACGCACGACTGGTGTTTATCCTGTTTGGGACTACTGCTGGAGAGGCCAAGAGTCTGATTCCTCGGCATCGTATTTCTCTGTTAGCATGAAAACTATATTATATCAGGTTATTTTCAAATGTTTTGAGTAGAATATAAATCACAGATGAAGCGGGGACCATCAACTCTTGTAAAAACAGCAGACTTAAAAATACTGGCAGTCGGACCGGGAACGTAACTTAGATATTCGTTAGCTGTGTTTATCATTTATAGAGGTCTTTTAGAAAATAAAAAATAAATGCTTGCGTTTGCTGGTGTGGCTTTCCGACCTTAGTAGCACCATTCAGGAATTTGTAGCGATAGGAAGGAATGTTTGTGGAGGCAGCAGGGATTTAGAGTTATTCTAGGTTTCGGTTTCTCGCTCAAGGGCATTTAAGCAACTCTCAGACAGGCAGTTCCAGCCCAGATTCTTTTTGTGTTAAAGTAAGACTGCACTAAAAACTGTCAGTGGATACTCCCGACTGTCAGTTTGCTGCAATACTGTAATTCAGACTATTTACTGGACAGGTTTCAATTATCTTTGTTTAACCAAGATGAGATTCCTAAAACTTAAACTGTTGATTCTGCTTTCATTCTTCACATATGTTTTACACAATGTTCAAATAAAAAGGAAAAAAATTAAACGAGATCAACTAGACTTGTTGATGTTTCGCCACTACTTAAAGTTCTTTGGTTCTTAAAAAGTGGTGGAAGCTAAAATTTAAATAAGAACATCTGTTGGTGTTGCTCATCAGAAACTGCCATGACTAGGGTCAGTTAATGACCAGTTACTCACCTGTATTTGGAGGAAATTGTTTTCATCTGTTTTTTCTTCCACTATGAATGGTACTGTAATGACCCATTGCTTTAATCTGCATACCCTATTGCCAGGTACTGAGAGCAATTGGGGGTTCCATGGACACTATGACATGCTGTTCATGTTCCGAACACTCTACCTACTGAGCCACAGCCATTCACACAGTGGGGGCTCAAATCGTCTTTACAGGCTTCATGTTTTTCCTTTTCTACTTCTGTGTTCAAGTTGTGTTTGATATTTTTCCAAGTATTGGGGCTGAAAAGACCAAAAATGGCAAAAAGCCATTTGACAGGCTGCTTAGCTTAGCTCAGTTCAGTTGTCAAAGCTATATGGTACCGTCATTCAACAGAGATCTGATGTGAATTTGAAATGAGTTTACGTTCTACAGTATTATTGACTGTAAAGATGTTGTGCTAATCTGAAACGGCGGCTCCATTTGACAGGGCCTCTCCTGATTTACTGGTCAAATGGACAATAAACACAAAGACATGTGGAGGGGTTCGAACAGCCAACCCTGAACTGAGACTGAGACTCCAAAGCCTGTTTCACTCTATTGAAGCAGACTGTTTCAAAACAGTGTGTCGCGGCTTGTCTCAAATCTCCGTGATCACATGACAGATGACGTTTTAAGCTTCATATGTCACAATAAAATGCAGGAATTCGAATCTTTGGTGCCGCTTCATTCATTATAAGAAACCGCCAAAATTTCACAAGGCTTCATCGACTCATCTACCTTCAATCAGTGGACAATCCACTCCACTGCTGGCCAACTAAAATGCCAGTGACAGCTGAATGTTTCCAGCCCAAAAGCTAATTAAAATAAAAAATAAATAAATAAATAAATAAAAAACACTAAAAGGCACACAACAATTATATTGATATTTTGATTAGCTCCGACCACCCAGTGTTATGTAATCAGGAGGTAGGACCAATATGGCGGAGTGGCTGTGGCTCAGTAGGTAGACGGGGGACAACCCGCGAACCAGAGGGTAAGCGGTTCAATGCCGAAGTGTCATTGAGCAAGACACTGAATCCCCAGTGCCATTTAATATTTACCATATGCAGACAGAAGAAGAGACAGGAAACAAGAGAACTTTAATGAAACTTACTAATCAGGAACAAAATGAGCTGAACTGTCAAGAAAAGGAAATTCAAACAATAGTTCAAACAAAAGTGATCAACATATAAAACAGAATAAATCCAAATGGGGTATGAAGGTGCAAACACTGGAGACAAAATACTCGAAATGAGGAATCACAGATCGGAAACATAGAGAGTGATGAGGCACAGGTGAGACTGAGGGTGAAGCACACATAGAGAAACCAATCAAACAATTAATGGGAAGACAGGAAGTAAAGCAAGGAATTAAACACCAAGGAAGAAACTTTCAGAACAGAAACAGGAAGTGCAAAGAAAACCAAACAGGGTTAAAGAAAGTCGTGGTGGGCTCAAAACATTAAAGCCGTGAGCTGCAAAACTAAAACAATGAGCTGAAGGATGCTAAAACACACAGCCGAAGAGTTCTCTAAGGGCTCAAATGACTTTCTCATTACAGTCATGGGAAATACAGTCATTTGGTTTATGATTTAAAAATAGTGACTGGTGCAGCTTTACAAATATAAAAAAAGGGTGCTAAAAACAGCTAAAAAGGACAGACATTCTTAACATCTATACGTTGTCATAAAACATAACACAGCATCACTAATTCAAATCTGGGATTAATATGGGATTAATATGGGATTATGGATCATCAAAATTGTGTCTGACTGGAATCAATTTTTATATTGACTTTAAAATTCCTAGTGATAACGAACCACCAAAAAAGAGTTGGGTCCCTAGAACCTTTCCATCCTATGATATTGCCTTTGTATTTTTCATTTTGTCCAGGTCAAAGAGATCATACCATTGGAAATGTGGGTTGAAATGATCCTAATAATTTTTTTATTGATTGTTTAACAGTGCATGCCAGGGCTCTGCGATAGACCCGCAGTGCTTGAGCCAAGTTCCAAAGGTTTGATAGTAAAGATGAAAACGGGCAACATCTGTTAAAAAATACAAGAGTTAATAGTATCTTTAAGAAGAAAAAAATATATTTAAATAATGTTACAGATACGGCCATTGGGCTCAGAGTGAAAGAGCGATACGTTTTTAAGTTGCTGGCCTAAAATGGAGCCAGTGACATCGCTGTTAAGTTTTACATCTGAAGCCAGGTCCAGGCCATCGTTTGTTGCTGCTTCCAGGGTTTTGATATCAGATACAAACAGACCAGAGCCACCACATCTGCTCAAAACATCGAGATTCAATATATTCTTTTCCATTTCTACTTCTAGGGCTCTGAGTTTTGTCCAGGAACACTTACAGTGAGTGAAACGGCATTGTAAGTGTTCTGAAGCTTGCTCATGGACGCATGAACCACAACTCCGTGCTCTTTGTTGGTACAATAACATTTTATTTTGCTTTGAAATCTGTGCTTCACAGGAGTTTCTGGTGAAATCTCTTGAAGCCTTCTTTGTAATTCTACAAAGAACTGTGACGGGAACCATCACCAGATGGTCTTGCTCAGTCTTGGTCATACAGTCATATTAGGGATTAAAGTATGTGATGTTTGAAGGAGTATAAAAGGGGAAAGTCTGATCTAGTCAGGTGAGAGCCAACTTCTAGTGGCGATGCATTGAAAAAGCTGCAGGTGCCAAGCAGCTTCGGTGTTGTGCTTGAACTAATGCTCCATTTAAATTTTGATTCAATCCAACAAGAAGTTTCATCATGCCACAAACACTGAACGGACTTATTTTTTAGTTTGTTTTCGAATTCAGTCTGTGCTCAGGACAGATCTCCAACCTTTTGATGAGCCATACAGCTTTTTCTGATGCCACAAAAGAACCTAAACGTGCAAACAGTGAAGAAACCAACAGAATAGGAGCACTAAAGCCTAAACACAGGCATGACCAGCTTCATGTTTTTTGGAGCTCAAAGGAAGCGGCGGAGGGATTTTTCATGGCATCGCAGCAGCAGCGCAGTAGCCACTGGATTTGGCCTCAGGTCTGTTCTGTGACGGTAAAGCCATGGGAACAGAACTGTAAAACACTGGCCTGGACACACTACTGACAACACGCGCTGCTATTAAACCAGACCTTACAGGTATGTGTGTGTGAATGAGTGTGTGTGTCCACGGCAAGAGAGACAGAACGGTAGTAGAAACTAAATGAAAGGTGGAAATATATAGAAAAAAGAGATTAAGAAAGAAAAAAAAAGTCTGTGAGGCTGTAAAAACCCTATACAAGATGTCAACGGCTATGACCTTTAACCTCTTTTGAATGTTGCTGTATGTTGGAATGTGTATTAGCAGGATTAGGTGTTCCGGTGCCCCTGAAGGCGTTCAGTGTGAGTGTGTGTGACCTCAGACATGTGTTCGTGTTAACTGGCACCATTAAGCCTTGAGGGGATCATTAGTGGGCTCTGGGAGCTGCCTTTACTGTACATGGTAGGGGACCTTTTGAACACACACCAAAACTCCCATGAATGGACTTAAAACACACACACACAAACAAATCTTAAGGGGGTGAACACACAGGAAGAGACTACGGCAAGAAACCACGGTGTGGAAAGATAGTCTGTGAGTTGTAGCAATGGTAGAGGCAAAAAACCTTTGGCATTGCATAGAGGGCAGATACCAAGCTCTCCAAATGTTTAGTTCCTCAGACCAAATTCACCATGCTGACAGTGGACTTGGAGCATCGGGTGAACACAGATGGTGTGGAGCCAACGCTGATGGTATTTTCGCTTCAAATATAAGAAGACCTAGCTCTGTCTGTAAGCAAGCAATATTTTCCCATTTTTTTTTTCAGTTCACTCTGAAAAATTTGGGGTGGGACATAGGATTACCTAGGTAACCAGCTTGGAACGGCCGCTAACATTAACTATCTGCGTCAAAGGGCGTGCGGCCAAAAAAGTTTGGGAACCGCTGGGATAAGGTAAACTACACTAAATGTCAGATGATAAGTGTCCCAAATGCTAACTTCTGTTGTCATATGACTTTGGGTAAAGAAGTCAACGACCGCAACGACAGGAAGCCACCGGACAAACACAAAGGAAGAAGATGGGCTGAGAGCGAGCGTTGTGAGAGACAGAAGAGCATGATGGGAAGAAAAAAGAGAGAGGATGAAGAGGAAAGAGGTGGTGGGGGTGGAGGGTAAACACGCTTCCACACAGAGCCTCCTTTTGGGCATTTTAAGTGGTCTCTTTGTCCTCCTTCATGGTTCCCTTCCCTCCTTTTTCCCCTGTCCTTTCGTTCGCCCTTTTAACAGTAACCAGAGAGCCCAAGAACAATGCTGGGAGAAAGAGAGAGAGAGATAGAGAGATATAGGAGGAGACATAGGAGAGAGAGAGGGGGGCTTAAAGAGGGGTGGTTAGGAGATAAAAACTGTCTCCTCGCAGTAAGAGAATCCCTTCTTTTTCCTCCTCTTTTACCAGATAAGGGAAAGAGCAGGTTTATCTGCTGATGCTCAATTGAGGCTGGAGACCCAGTGTGTGTGTGTGTGTCTCTCAGAGATGGACGAGTTTCTCAGACCCCTGACGCCAATCATCCTCTCTTCTTCTGCTTTGTTTTTTCGCCCATCCATTCATTCACAGTTTCACAAGACAAGGTCAGTCAGGCTTTTTGGCATGACACACACACACACACACACACGCACACACACAGTGGGTAGTCCCTAAGGTAGCACTGTCTTGTATGGGAAACAAGCTGCTCAGGGTTCAGTAGGAGGTTTCCTGCCTGATGCAACACGCACAACAGTCAAAGGAGATGAAAAAACACTGGAATGGAAGTGAGGAAATACACGGAAACTTTCCGTCTCGTGCTCATCCTTGAGTGTTCACCGGAGAATCTGAAGATGTGTCAGTTTTCCTCTCAGATTTTTTTTTTTCGTCGGATTTCCATTATTCATTTTGACTCTGCTCCTGCTTCTCTTCATGTTCCAACCTGCTTTTCTTTGACTCCTTTTACTTCATTTACTTTCCAAATAGTTGTTTTTCTGCTTCCATTTGTTGTTATTAATTTACATCTTTGTTTTTAACCTGGTTTCCAGCTTAATTTCACAAGAGTAGTCTTTTATGCTTTAGACGTTGAATGAATGTGTTAATATTGAATGTGCCATTGTATCCAAGTGTTCTAGGTGATGCTTTATTTCAAAGCTCCTGGTAACTGTCTTATTACCCAAGACATACCCCCCCCAAAAAAATCAGGAATAGCTCCATAACTATCAATCCCATTTGCATGACCCAGTTCTTGATAGATAGGTGAGACTTCAGAGAAAGGATTCATAGTGTTGGTACACGTTACATTTTTATCTTTGCCTTAACATTTTTATAGATTAGATAGTATAAAACAGTCTATGGAAAAATGGGATGCCATTGAACTCATTCAGCAATCCCTTGACTATAACTGTAGCAAGAGTTCGTAGAAAAAACACAAAGCACGGATGTTCTATAAAGGTTTTAGTAAAAATTGTACCAGGTGGATATGGCTGCAAGGCCCCAGGGAAACGAGTCACCAAGGCATGTTGCATATTTTTTACAAAGGTCTCATTCCATACAAAATGGCTATATTGTGTTTGTTATCTGTAGTACCATCATTATCCTATTAACTGGAGGCAAAGGAGCATGTATGAATTTGAGGCACAGGGATCAGATTCTGTCAGGGTAGTCACTATGTAGTGCGTAGTCGATGGGGTTCGTCAGGTGGAAGGGGTTAATTCTCTTAATATTTGTGTGAAACTATGTTCTGCTTCATAACTCTACACAAATGATAGATGTTGCCACAGTGACTTTTCCCTATTAAAAAGTACCCTTTTTAATATTTCAGTTTGGCACACCTTGTTTTGTTTTGGAGCCAGTGGTGACCAGGAGCTGTCATTCCAGTTATTCCAGACCAGGCATATCAGTTAACCCAGGCACACCCCCCAAAATACCTCTTGGAGATCTAATATCTACATTAATTATGCAATAAGTTTCAGGGGGAACAGAAGATTTAAGCCAGTTTAGTTAACAGCATTAAAAAAAAGTTGACGTGACTCAAATACTGTTCTCCAAACATTTACCACAAGAAAACACAATGGTGTTGACAGAGAGAAGTGACTACAAGTACCGAATTATTGAGAGATTTGTAGTTTGATGTAGAAAAGTAGCAATAGTCCTTACCAGCGTCTGGTTGTACTTCATGGTTGTTTTATGATTTGTTTTTCTCTGACTTTGTTTAAAAAAGTGAAAATGTTTTTATTTTTTTCATTTTATTTTTTTTTAATGATTTCTCAGGCATACACACCAGGAAAGACGAGCAGCAATGTGTGCAACATGTGGCCATTAAGCAACCTGACAAAATGTGTGCTCCTACCAAGTTAAAGTAATCTCAATTTGAGATTAGTTAATAGACAAGAGTAGCTAGCTCAATCAATACACAAGAAATATTTTTTATGTTTTGCTCATGTCATGCGGAAACCTTTGGGCTGGGAAATATACATGAGGGTTGCCAAGACAGCCAGAGGTCTGGGATGTCCACTAGTATTTAATGAAGATAATTTTTAATTGGACTCTACTGGAGTTCGAGATTTTCTCGCACCACCAAAACCCAAATAATAATAATGTAGAGAGAAGACACCATTAAATTAAAAAAATAAATAAATTGTTTAAATTAAAAAACAATGATCTCCTCTACTACCTTGTCCCTTTCTTCACCTCCCTCTCCGTTTTTCTCAGAGTGGCAAGCTCCATGCTGACATAGACCCCCCCCCCACACACACCGTTCCCCTCTCCATTTGCCCCGGTCAGAGCACCTCTCCTGGGACGCGTCAGGCAGTGGGGTGGGCCTCTCTGACGTTCTGGACCAGGGATCTGGTTAGTAAAAAGGAATGTATGCGAGTGTAAAGAAACACACTCACACAGTAAAAATACATACCTGCACACACCTGTGCAAGCACACACACAACAAACTGATGGCCAAACGGACAGCCTGACCAGCAAGAAAGACACAGCTTCTCTTGTCTTTCACCTTTTCCCCTCTCATCCTTTTTCCCTCAGCTCATTCACTCTGGTCATCTCCAGGGAGGACGGAGGGATGGACTTTCACTGACAGGACACATGTGAGAAGGTTTTGTTCACTTGGAGGAGAAAGAAAGAGAAGAGACTGGAAAAAACAGGGAAATGAAAGAAGATTGTGTACAGCGCAGTTTCTAAATGGATATTCTGAAGCATTCTTCTTGTTAAAGTCTCTACAGGTGTGTGTACAGACTTTGTTCTCTCATTAATGAGTCTTCAGCCTTTTGCATATTAAGCCTGTAAAAACACCCTGTGTTTGTCACACCCTTCTTGATCGATAGCCAACATTTCAGTGCTACTTGTGTGAAATTTTTAGTGCGCAGTCATCTGTTCCACATGGCCTTTCTTTGGGTGTCAGACTGATTAGATGATTGTGTTAAATCCTTGCTGAGAACAGTTCATTGGTGCGTCAGATAAAAATAAAGTGAGGCTGAGTCTCATTGTCAGTTTAGATTTTGTTTGTTACCATACTTTTTAGCCCATTAGCCTGCCTATGAATAGTGGTCTGGGAAGTAGAACTAATGACCCACAACGTGTTCCCCATGGAATTATTTAATTGATGCAATTGATATGGGCGTGACCTCTGTTTGTCTCTTCTGCAGGTAGCTGATTGTTGTGATCTGGAGCACCTGTGGCACCCAGTGCACCAAGGTTATGTAGGTCCCGCCTGTCTAATCAGTCTCCCTCAGCTTTCCTTCACAGGCACTTCATATTCCTGTTGGCCTTTGTTCCTTTAGTTTATCCGTATATCTCCTACACTCAACAACATTTGCTCTAGAGATGGGCGGATGAAGCCTTGAGAAGCTTTTGGGGCTTCTTCGTGATTGTGCCGAAAAACGATTTGAAGCTTCAGAGCCTCAAAGACAGACTCTACCAGTGACATGCAGTGGTCAGCTGCAATTATAGCAGCCAGGAACATCCAAATGATTCACACATCTTGTTGATTCCAGTTCCAGAAAAGGACAATAAAGTTAGTCATAAGCAGCTGTGTCTTCATTCTGAGAATCATCAGTCAACACTTGAAAGTGTTACAACATTCTGAAATGTCAGTTTACTAGTAAAATCTTTAAATGTGTTGCTCTGTTACTACTTATTACTTGTAACATGATTTAGAGTGATGACAGATTTCTGCTGTGAAGGGAGATGACAGGTATTTCATCAGTGTTTTGGGGGTACGACTGAAGGTTTCTGAGAAGTTCTTTTACAATTCATTGGAAAGCACTCATGACGGTAATGATCATAAGAACATCCATGGATTTGGATCATACCTTTTCCTGATTTTCAGTAGGAGAACATGACTGTAATGTAACACATAATATGAAAAGATTCAAATTCAACACTGTCAAGTGGGAATAGCTTCGAAGGACTTCCTTGTGGCACAGTGTATATAAAGAAAATATGCTTGTGGGATATGTTTGTGGTTGTGCAACACTTATTTTTACAAGTTTTTATTCAAGAACTCTGGCTAACTATTAGTCTTTGAAAAAACCCTCTCACAGGCGACTGAGGATGCTGTTGTGGAGAGGTACTGTACAGCTATTTTGGGTGAGGTGTGGGTGAGTTGTCTTGTGGAGAAGCCAATAATTCCATGGGTCCTCGGTCCTGGGGAGAAGTTTGTCCTTCAAATATCTGGATGAGCAAAGAAAAAAATACAAGTGAGATCATTATCTTTTCAGTAAGACATGAATACAAAAAAAGAGTAAAATTACTTTATGCCTGGAACTCTGCAATTGCACTGGTGGTACAATTCGATACACCCTCTGCAGGTAGCAGTGACTGATGCAGACATTTTACATTGCAGTACCATACATTTACATGCACGGTACTTTCACTTGTGAGGCATTGATCTTACGCCCACGTGTCAGGAGAGCAAGGAGCCTGACACAAGGTCAAGGTGATTCCATTAATGCATTCTCCATTAGTTCTCTCGTGGGAGGGAACACCAGGCATTTCACGCCTCCTTGGTGAAGCCAAAGATTTGAATCAGTCCTTTCATTTTCGGTGTTTTATTGTGACATATGAAGCTTCAAACGTCATCAGCCATGTGATCACAGACATTTGATACAAGCCTCAAAACAGTGTTTCCAACCAGTCTGCTTCAATAGAGTGAAACAGGCTCTGGAGCCTCGGTGTCAAGCGTCCCATCTCTAATTTGCACACGTGCGCTTCACTCATGCACATCATATGCCACTGTCTTTACTAGCTTCCATATTTCATATGTTGACTCTTAATTTGGTATGTTAATTTGGTTTAATAAATAAAGTATTCTTTAATCGATATACTGGTGTGTCTTCCTGTTGTTGCAGCCACTTGAACGAGGTCATGACAAAAGAGCAATGTTATGTTATGGTATTTTTTTGGTGCATAATTCATATGTGCAGTTTGTTTATTGTATTTTCCCTTTTTAACCAGTTCTCATGGGTAAGCGTGGCATCACAAATAAACCCTGTTTTTAACTAAGACCTCGTGCCTCATGTTTTTTACTGGAAAACACAGTGAAGTGAAACAAAGGTTCAAAAAACCTTTGTTGGATATACATCAGACTTCCCACCAGTCCCCTAGAACTGAAGAAGCTACTCGGATGAGTGGTGAAATGTCTTTTCAAAAAAACTCTACAAGTCCAGTTGCCTTTTTTGAACCTTTGTTGGATACAGGTGCATTGTTGTTTAAGATTACTTATTTTATTTTGTTTTATTCCGTTTTCCAGAAACCACACGTACACATCAAGTGCAAATCTGCACAACCTTCAAGTATATAGAAAGAAATCTCTGAGGTGTCTTCTTGTGTATACTGACAAATGAACCAAAGTGATTACAAACTTTACAACCAGCTAAAGATAACGGAAGCTCCCAAACATTTTCACGAAGAAAATTATTTTGCCTGAAATCAGGCTCAACTCAATAACTTCCTGCATAAATGCAAGTCTGCTTTTAAAACATGTGTTTGTCTCACTCCCTTTCTCCTGCCTTCTCCTTGTCAGCACTATTAGCAGTGTGTAATGCCCCTTCATTACATTCTGTGTCTCAGTAGGCCTTATCAGGCTGTAACTCTGTAACACTGGCTCCACTACAGCTCACTGTTTCTCTCCAAACAGAGCTTTCCCTAGACTGACGTTCGTTTTAGCCAAAACATCTGGAGCAGCTTACTGTTACAGATTTTAACGGTCAAAGAAATGTATAGAGTAGGTCAAAGTATTGTCAATGAGTCCAGAGGGCGTTGCCGTGGAGACATTCGGATTGAAACATAGAAAACACTTATTTACTATGCTAAACTATTTATTACCACCCAACATAGGTGTTAATAGCTGTGAAATTTAAAATAATTAATGCAAACTCAACAAAATCTAATCAAAATCTAATCAAAGTCTGTGAGATCAAAAAACACCAATCCAGCAATATGAAGACATGGGATTCGGACAACAACCCACATCAATAAGAAGCAGAATGAAACCACCTTGATGCACCTTTATCAAGTAATTCAAGTTTATATACTACATTTCAGTTGTGGCACCTCCTCAATCTTTCATTTCTTGTAAATATTATTTAGCAGAGTCTCTACAAAATAAATATCCCCAGTTTGCTCCAGGAAACAAATTATAAAATACCCACATAATTTGCTCAATAAACTCACCCCACCCAGAATATTAGGTGACAAATGAGCCTTTCTTCCTTTTCTCAAGCTCTATATGCTTGAATAGACTCTGGCCCTCCAGCTCCCTCTAGTGGAGAAACCCCGAACAAAGGTGAGCTGCTTCTACAGGTGCTGAACTTACATTCAGATGAACTCTGTTTGTCTGAAAGTTCAACATCTACAGACAACTGACGGTCCAGGCTTCTTCGGCCGCATTTTCACTGCTGCTCAATAAGTGCTGGGAGGGTGTGTTGTGCTTGTGTCTAATAGTGTGTAATTGACAGAACAGAGCAGCAAACGTTATGAGGGAAAGCCAGCTTCTGTATGAGAGCACAGACACACGCAAAAGTCCTATAAGAGATAGCAGTGAGGTATTTATGAGCCTGATTCATTGATAGGTATGTGTATAAGGGGCTAGGGAATGCCTTATTTCAATCAAAAGTCCTTTTAAAGATAGAAACACTAGTTTGTGTGTGTGTGTGTGTTGTAATGTTTTATAGTCCCACCTTGAAACTGCTCCATGCTCTCAAGCATATTAATGTTAAAACAGGCTGCACACACACAGTCCGCACATCAAATAATTACATAATACCAATATATAACACAGATGCGGTGGAGGTCAGAATTTTTTTTTTTACGTGTGTACTGCAGAGTCAAGTCACAATCGGACACACTGCGCCTAAGAATTAATGGTAACAAAGGACGAAAGAAATTCACCTCAGGTCTCCCATGTCTAGTCCAAAAAGTTGCACTTGAACACACTGCAAAGGCAACAGCCAGCTGGCACATAAATTCAGCATATGAGTGAGAGTCCTACTGCAACAAAAAGCCCTCAGTAGGAGGTTGAAGCAGATCAATGGGGCAGATCTCTCTTCAACAGTCGGCACTTATTTCCATCAAGATGATTACTTTCTAACCTCATTTAGGATGCTTTAGTTTTGACTGTATCCTAGAGATTAAGCCCTTAGATAATGCAAATATTAATGCGTATGTATGTATGTATGTATGTGTGTAGTAGTACTATAATTATGTCATCTCAGCAGGTTACAGTAATCCATTAGGTCTATCTTTTAGTGTGAAAGAAGGAGGAGGGATGGTGTGTTAATGAAACATGGAAGAAGACGTGAACGAACCTGTTAAGACTGACCCTGGTGCTCCTCACACATTGAAACCAGCTGCCATCTGCTACATGCCCAAAGTTACCTGTAAGTTTAGGGGCCCATAGCTGTAGGGTACAGGACTGGTGTGTGTGCAGACATGCAAGTACTCTAAATGTCTGTGTGCATGTTTAAGCTCCAGGAGTTCCAGGGGTCTGGTGTGGAGCCGATGCCCATACAAGAGGCCTCACAGCCAGCCGCAACAGTGCTGCAGCCCTCTCTGACTCCTCCACACCTCCAGGCGGTCACAGAGGTCCTTCAGCGCTGTTTACCAGAACTACTAAGAAACACAGACACAGCTGCCGAAGAAGTTGCCGTCAACTGTCAAATTGAATCAAATCGTGGCACCCAAGGAATATTGGAAGCAGGAGTTCTCAGATAGATGTGGCTGGTAGCATTTCATGCTTTGGCTGATTTCAAAAAATGTCACACGGTCTGAGTTGCTCATTATTATGGCTGCCATGGCTCGAAGAGGAACTTCTGGTCTAATCTGGTTGAGCACTGGTGCTTTATGAGAACCAGCATATGAGGTGGCGTTGGCAAGTGAATTTGATCCTGTTCGCAGTGCGAGAAACACCACTGACAAGTCAGCAGAAGTCTGCAAGTTTCCTTTAGAGCTCACTGGGCAGGAAAATTTGGCCCATATGTGAACGCTGAACATATCCAAGTTGGCAGTGACGGAACATTGTTGCAGTGATGGGCCAAACAAATTTCCACCCGACCCATGGGATTCACACCTGACACTCACCAGCTCCAATCTCAGCCTGTCAAGCTCATACTGAATTAATTTATCAAAGAATGAAAACAGCAAAAACACGTTTTTGCATATTTAGCAGATAAATTACTTAATTTAAGCATACATCATTTGCAGATATTAACACACACAAACACAGTCGGACGGTTCAAAAAGTATTTAAACAAATCCAGTAGTGTCTCCTGCCAAGTCTGTAACCCTAACCCAAAGATCAGTGCTGATAAGACTATGTTGCCATGATGTCTAAGGTGACCAGGTGTACCGTAGGCTTTATCTAAAGTTTAATTGGGCTCTGGACAGAAGAATAAATATGATGCTCAACCTGTCAAAAGGAAAACACAATCAATTTTAATTCAGTTCCTTAAATTATCCCGATATCCCAGGTATAGTTAGTAAGTCATTTAAAATGAATGCAGTTCAATTGCAGGTAATGTAGAAGATGGAGAGATGTGTGCATGGAGACAGTGTTATAGGAGAAGCCTGGAGAGATTAGAAAGAAAAACTGATCTATACCATTAAAAGAGTACCAGTTACTGTATCTGAGCAGGTCAATGAGACTGATGCCTGAGCTTTATTCAAACCAACTCTGGAGATTATTTCCAACAATGCCTTTTGCCTCAGTTGGGCTGGTTTGGACAATTAAGCGCATGTACTGCCACTGCAAGGCCAGTGGTGGCTTAGAGGAGCATAACACCATTGGTTCATAATATGTGAGGTATGCATGGATGGGCATTCTGTGCCCATCCATGCAGGCTTTCATATGTAGCCAGGTGGGAAACATGGGCAAGGGCATTTTTACTTTGGGCTGTTTTGGAAATAAGGTACTCATAATTTCACGAGAGTGTTAGAGCAGTAGCTTTACCTCCTCACTCTAGGGGTGCTGTCCCTTTAAGACAGGCAAAATATGTGGGTTTCTGATGCACTCAAAGGTAAGGTAACGAAAGGTAACGAAATCAAGGGAGTGGCAGTAGTGGAGGGACACAGGCTGCTCAGGTGTGTTCTTTTGTTCTTTTCTCGGGTTTAATAGGTCGCTCAGAACATAATAATGGTAGTAATGGTTAGTAGGAGAGTATGATTAAACTAGATGACTACAGCGGAGCAATGATGATTTTGTATTCCCGAAGATTTCCATAGATTGTCTGTGTTTAACCTGTGAACTCTCCACCACGCTGTGAGCGACACTGAACGGCAGGACAGCGTAAGTGGAAATGGTTGAAAGTCACCTCTAGTAGGCCACTACTGTTGTCTGTGTGTTAAGATTTAAAAGGGATTATAGTAAGTTTGAGCTATACAGGAATTATTTATAGATTTTCTCGAGTAATACCCGTGCCTTGGCTTTCTACACTATGGTGTACGCTTTAAGTTACTTCTAATTTCTTGCTAGAATTGCAGAGAGGAGCATCTATAGGAGACATTCTTGGTTTCTTGTTTTTTCTTTGATTAAAAACATTTATTCTACCTGTGAAAGAACTGAAGCTATACCATTTAATTTTCCAGTATTACAGAATATATATATATATGTCCATACAGCTGAAACACTGCATGTTGCTGTGTTAATGGTCATAAGTGTGTGATGCAGACCAGACTGTGATTTTCTCCAGCAGCGAATTGGCAAGTTTGTTAAAAGAGTGTTTTCTATCTCTCATCCAAGACTGCAGTGACCAGCCAAGTGCTTTTGACCTCAATACACACCAGGAAAAAAAAATACACACATGGGGGAATTGTGTAACAACGTGAACAGGAGTGAATCTTGGTTTCCAGATGCAGGGATGGAAAAAAAGAGGAATAAAGGATGATTCAGATGGAGCAAAAAAAGACAGACGTCTCTCCTCGATATGTCTATAAAATTTTAACTATTTAATTTACTGGATTGTCATTTTGATACTGAATTATAGCCTGGAAGCCAGACCAACTGCCCCTCCTACAATTTCTTTTTTGTGAAGATGATGTGGAGGGGCGGCACAGTAGTGTGGTGGTTAGCACTGATGATTCCGGGTTCGAATCCAGACTGGAGCCTTTCTGTGTGGAGTTTACATGTTCTTCCAGTCTGTGTCTGTGTGGGTTCTCTCCAGGTACTCTGGCTTCCTCCCACCGTTCAAAGGCATGCTTGTTAGGTTCATTGGTGATTCTATATTGGTGAGTGTGAAGGATTGTCTGTGTCTCTGTGTTAGCCCTGTGATAGACGGGAGACCTGTCCAGGATGTACCCTGCCTGTGAGGGCTGGGATAGGCTCCAGCCCCCCCGTCACTGCCAGAAGACAAGCGGTTACAGAAAATGAATGAATAAAGTTGATCTGGAGTCTCTCCACTGGGAACTGATTATGCTCCCGCAAAGATCGAATCACTTGGGCGGGCTTTATGTCATCCACTTCATCTGAGCGCAATTTGAAATTCAACAAGTCAGAATCAGATAAGTGAGCTGGTTAGAGTCATTATTGCGTCTTTTGTGTAAGATATTGACAGCAAAATTACTTTAAAGGATGAACAGTTAAAAGTTAATAAGGCTTATTGCGTTAAAAATGCCCACAAGTGTGTGTCTTGTAGTGGTGGTAAACTCAGTTCATTTTATGGACCCAGGTTAGTCTGAGTCACTCACTAAAGTGATTTGGTTCACTTGAGTCAATGTTATTGAGTCAATGTTATTGACTCAAGGGACATACTCAACTTATTAATAATTAGTCATTAAATTCAATGACTGGTCTTCATGAAGTCTGAGTGTGCAGTGTTTCCGGTGAGTCAACTGTCCGGTGATTCAACTGAATCATCTGAGTCATCTGAGAAAATACTCAAAATTCAGAATGATGACATTCAGAGTATCTGTGGCTGGTGAAACTAACATCCACTAATTCAGGTGGGCATAGTCAAAGTCATTAATGGGCCTTAGTCATTTAAGGTTTAGGTGTACACAACCCACAGATGTTTTAAAATAAAAACCTAAAATCCCAACTAGTCGGAACTGATGCCACTCCACCACCAACACCAGTGGCAAAAAGTGGAAATTGCAGTTGTGTTTTGGTCTTCCTAGAGACAAAGACAGTGTCACCTACACAACGCCCATCATTGGACTGTTGGCTCCGCCACTTTCACTGGTAGAAAGATAACTGCTGATGATTGCAAGTCACTAACTAGTTGTTGATCTAGATTGTTGCGTGGGAATGTCTCCACAATTTCTAACGATTGTTAATTGTTTGACTTTGCCCACTTTAACATGACAGTACCCATAACAACAGATTAACAGCTAGCTGCTTTGGAAGAGCAGCAAGCTCTCAAACGTTCAATTGTCTTTTTTTTTTCTTCTCTCAGTCTCTTTCTTTAAATTTCTTTCCCCCCTCAGTTTTCTTCATCTCTGCCATCCTAACCATCTTAACCACGTGTTTTGAACAAACCAGCTGCAGGTTTATTTGTTTATTAATTCATCTCTCTTTGCCACTTCTTCTCCATCCTTCACTTGCTTTTTATTTCGCTTTCATCTAAGCTTTGTCTGCTCGTCCATTTCCCTACAGAAGTCGTCCCTCTTCCACACATTATTGTTTTTGACAGATGGCCTTGACGGATGAAAAAAGTGAAAAGAAAATCAATGGAAGTGAATGGAAGGAGGAAAAACTGAATTTGACAGCAATTTGCTTCCCTCCTGACATCCAGTCACCCTGGCCCGACATCAACAAGTGGCTTTCATACCTACTAATAAATTTGTTTCCATCACACACACACACTGAGAACATAATGTTGGCTTGTTTCAAGTCAGGATCATAAAACTCAAACACACACAGAAACACACTTTAAAGCGTCCACACTGAGGCCAGCCTTGTTCTTTGGCGAGAGAAGAGCCCTTCTATGTGAGTGATTGATACCCCTAGTTTTGTGATATATCCCCAAGATCAGTTGCTATGCCCACCACAGTCAACAAACAGGCGACGGCCATTATCCTCTGAGTCTTGCGTCTCCCTGTCTGCCCCAGTTGAGTCAATAAAAAGATTTTTGCAAACGTTGAAAAGGTGAAAAGCGGGGCAAACAGCAGCATTTTTCAGTGTCTTACGCGCTCTCTCTAGGCAAAGTTTCAGAAATAAACTGTATTTAATCATTTTCAACCACAGACATGAAGAGGCTTCTATCCCAAATAAGAATTGCCAAGTTAACACTTATTCTCACAAAATAACTACTGGCATGAACATGTGGCACAGTGGGCCATATTATGAAGACTGTGAATCATCTTGAGACCTTGGCTTTCAAAATGCTGATGAGTTTGTGAAATATTGACAGATAAATCTGAGGTACTGGCACCAAGGAACGGTGCAGTCTGGATTTGTTTGCATCTTCTGTGCTGTTTTTTGCCCAAATCCCCCAGTGGTCTGTTAGTCTAATCAAGCGTCAGTTATACACCATGAGTACTGCTGGCACTCTTTTGGGCAATTTCAAAATAGCTGCAAATTATCCAGATTGTTTTCTCAGGGTGCTTTCACACCCAGGTCGTCATTGTGAAACCAGGAGTGTTTATCCCTCAGGTTGGTTGGTTTGTTCTGGTGTGAACACAGCAGTTCTGTAACAAATGACTTGAGCTGAGCCCAGTTGGGAATGGTGGTCTCAGCCCAATTACAAACGCTCCCCAGAGCGGTTTATCAGTGTGAACACGCACAAACAGACACGACTACTTTATTATTATATAACCAAGTAGTACCTGATTACCTGATACGTGATGTGTTTTTGGGAGAGTACACATCCAAAAGAGATGTCTGGCACCAGCAGTATGTCTTCCCATCATATACACAATAACGTTGTTTTCTATGAGTAGCCTAGATGCGCCAATTAACTGAACATGTTGTTCATATACAAGACACTGGTTTATGAACCGCAGCATGAAAATAAATGCATCACTCAATGAGATTATCACAAAACTGTTTGCTCATGTGAAGTGCTGAGGGCGTGTCAGATCTTTGTCTCAATTGCCCCGTGAACGTGAACCGAACAAAATAAAGGTATGAAGACTTTCACGTCAAGCCATTTTTTTTCAACCTGCAAACTGAATGGAATCTGGGATGGTTTGACCTAATGTGGTTTCATCATACATTATTTTCTATCAGTCACCTTCTCAATCCACTAGTTATGTTTGCCATGGAGAGGGAATTAGTCAGGAACATGTCTGGTTTCAAAATGCACTATAAATATATTTTTTAATTAAAACTAAAGTGGTTAACTTTACGGGTGGCACAGTGGCGAGGTGGTTAGCACTGATGCCTCACAGCGAGAAGGTCCCGGGTTCGAATCCATGGGATTGGGATGGGACTATGTGTGTGTTTGCATGTTCTCCCTGTGTCTGCGTGGGCTCTAAATTGGCCGTAGGTGTGAGTGTGAGTGTGAATGGTTGTCTGTCTCTCTGTGTTAGCCCTGTGATAGACTGGCGACCTGTCCAGGGTGTACCCCCGCCTCTCGCCCGATGACAGCTGGGATAGGCTCCAGCAGACCGCCGCGACCCTTAACAGGAATAAGCGGGTACAGAAGATGAATGAATGAATGGTTAACTTTACATCCAATGTTGCAGTCATATAATGGGTACTGGTGGTTTATCTGCATTAAATGCTGTTAATTTCAGCAACAATATGACCAAGCTTGTCTGACACATCACCATGTCATAACTTTGAGTTGTTCTCTTCTAACCCTAACAAGTATTTGGAGTTAGTTTGACACTTCACATTGCCAGCTTCCGTTGTAAATGATATAGCCTGTTGCTCTTTCACATCCAGTGTGAATCAGACAGCATTCGACATCACTGCAAAAATGTCCAACATTTCCCTAACAGATTTGGCAGCTCCACAAAGAAACTGCAAGAATTTATGCTCAGGAACCAGAATGATCTATTTGAGGAAATCCCATGGAAAGAAGAAGTCTTTGTGAAAAAGCAGATTTTAATTTTGTGTTCCAAAAATATTAGTCCACCCACTACTCCAGCCTTTCTTGTTTCAAGGCTTTGGTTTCTCTTTATTTTGACAGTCAAGGACACGTTTAGTTTCCTTACATATAGACTTGACGAAGACGTGCTGCAACCAGACTCTTTGCCCTCAGAAGGTAAAAACAAGGGCAACTGCCTTCCAACAGAGATCCACTGTTTACAGTTAAAAGAAACTGTCTTGTTTTGTTTGTTGCTGTCATTTTAATATGCTCTGACGATGCTGCGCGGGGTGCGAGCCAGTCACAACACAGTCATAGACAAGGGGGCGGGACTTTACAGCAATCAGTGAAACTAGCAGACATAATGGGCCTGACTGTCAAAACCAAATGAAACCAGAGGCCAGATAAAAGGCTTGGAGGCCATGGTGTGTAATTTCCTGTGGGCAATAAACGCTCTCCTTCAAGTTTGTGTGTGAATGCTCCAAAATGATTTTTGCTCATAAGCTGCAATTTTGTCTTATACAAGGATGAAGTTTTCTCTTAAATAAGCTGCTGATTTGAATTTCCTGCTATAATGCAGAGAACTGTCTAGGACAGCAGTTCCCAAACTTTTTTGGCCGCGCACCCCCTTCTATGTCCCAACCGAGTTAACACACGCCCAATCCCCAACACCTTACAATAATAATAATAATAATAATAATAAAATGATATATATATATATCTATAAATATATCTATATATATAGATATATACACTTGAATTAAACTGAAACAGTGTAATATTTTCAATATAACGCACAAGCTTCCACTTTTAAGAGCAAAGAGGATGGATGACAGGCTCAAGCTCAAGGCAGAAAGCAGTTGGGGGAAATAGGGATAATATTTTCAACTTTAAATGACTGCTGCGCTAACACAACCCCCTCGTCATAGCACAGTGGTTATGGAAATAAAATTAGAATGCCAGTAAGACCGTGTGCTGACTGCATTTCCTATATATTTTTTTTAATCTTTACTGCTATAGCTTTGCACAAAAAACAGTTACAACCGATATTTCAATGTACACTCTACACAAAACTTTCACTTTATGTGAAAATTAAGTAAAGGAAGAATCATGTTGAATTTCACAATGTGACGGAAAAATCTATAAGACGGTGATTGTTTTAACCCATGTGCACTTAACATAGACTGTAAATTAAGATGGACATGGACCTGCTCCTCAAAAGTGAAGCTAAAGCAAGTAGAGCTCCCCCTGGTGTTTGCCTGCAGTATACGTCATAAGCTCCACCTCCTCCATGTTAGTGGATGGGACTTGGGTTGAACTAAAACACACAAATACATATCAAATCAAATTATTTCAAGGATAGTTTCAATCATTTTAGGTGGTTTATATAATACTGATGCATACTTGAGTGTCTGAGTGTTCTGATAAGTGTTGTTTTAGTTAGTAATTTGGAACTATAGAATCAAGATGTGACATAATTTTAATTGCAAGTGGCCATACCAACCGCTCTGTTAAGCAGTTGTTATGATGATGTTAAGCGGTCCCTTGAGAGTAGGAAAAAAATAAAATAATAGTACAATTTATAATCCAACATTTCTTTGTAACTGGTGGAGGCAGAGCAGAGCACAGTATTGATTAAACAAAAACGCGAGTGAGAGTGGTGGAAGTGTGGGTGGGTCATCGATAACGCGGCTCTGCGTGGCTCCACTCTTGGACTGTACTGCACAGACTCTGCTTCTAAATTCCCGAGATTGCACCACCTGTATCCCTGGGAAAATGGCATCAGTTTGACCAATGCAAAGACGTGGGGATGCAATGTCCATATTTATATACAGTCTATGGTACTTCCACCCAAGCACATTAATTAGAGGTGAAACAACAATTTAGGGGATACACAAATCCCCCAACTGTTACCAACTCGAGTTGGTGACAAGAGGAGGAGGCCACACACACTAATCATTTTTGTTAATTGTGTGGAGAGTGAAAGAACACAGGAAATCTGGGTTTTGTAACTTTAACCATGCCCACTTCTCAGGTAGACCCATCCCTGATGACCCACCCTCTGTACAGCCCTGTTAAAGGAACACAGCAGGAACCAGTCACATCATGATGTTTTGGGGCTAAAACCCAGCAAGGTTTGTCTTTTTGTGTAGATGTATAACACATTAATTATTTCATTATTAAACTGATTAATATTGCTCTGTTTGTTGCAGTATAGGAACATCAATCTAAATTAAACATCTGAATCTGTTTGCACGAAAAACCATTGGGGACGGTGGTCATTTACCTTATGGTTAGTGGTCTCTAATAAGCTGTTTAACTAACTATCTCATCATGACTTTTCTTTTTGCAGAGAATGAGCTTATAAGACTTATTAATGACTTTCTACAAAATCAAAATGGTATATACAAACAGGATGGTTGCAGATCATCAGTCTGCTTGCTCTAAAAGCTAGCATTGCTAAGTTTAATACCGAAGATGTATGTCCATCACATCCTTCCATTTCAGCTCATTATCAGTGCTTGTTTGCTTAATTAAAACAAATCAAGAACTGCTATTCTTTGAGTTTACAAAATATTTCTGCTGCAAAAATGAGCCTATATGTAACTAAACCTTCGCTGGAGAGATCATCCAAGGGACAAGCAGACAACTAGAGTTGAAGGAAGAAGAGGGTGGGGACAGAGTGATGAAATGCTGTGCAACCATCAAACCATCCCAATGGAGACATTGAACAGCATGCCAAGGTGTGTGTGTGTGTGTAGGGGGGGGGGTGTAAAAGAAATACCATATGTTTAATGTGAGATGTGAGAAAGAAAAAAAATCCTCATAAAATGTGTATCTCTTAACTTTGCACTGTTGTACATATATCTTCCAGAGGAAAAAAATGACACTTGAACAGGCATCAGCATTATATTAACTACCTAAAATGAGAGAAAGTATCTTTGAAAAAAACAAACAAAAATAAACAACTGACATGTATTTTAGTGTTTTAGTTTGGCCCAAGTCCCATCCACTAACATCAAGAGGTGGAGCTTATGACCTATACTGCAGCCAGACGCTAGGGGGAGCTCTACTTGCTTTGGCTTCACTTTTGAGGAGCTGTTCTGCCTCCATATTTATTACATTGATGGAGGCGGATGGTTAAAACCTGATAAGACTTTGTTTTAAGGTAAACATTAGAAACAGGGGCCACCAAATACTTTATGTCAATGTAAGGTCCCCGGAAAGATATAAATATGAGTTTAAGTGTGTGTATATATGTGTTTGAGGATGCTCTGAGCTCACATATGAAACCAATCGTCTCCTAGTAAGGTTAGACGGACTCCACCACATTATATTAACATGAAGATAAATGGATCGCTTATAAAAGCTTCACAACACACTAACAGGCTGCTACTTGTCTTCTGTGTGAGTGTGTGCGGGACAGTGTCGTCCCACATCTGTGGATGTTTATCACATCATTGAGGAGAGACAGAGAGAGAAATTAAGATGGAGGGAGAGGGAGAGGAGTTAATGAGAGTGATTGTGTTCTTTCAGCCGACCGTGTCTGCCTTGGCTATTAAAGGAACGTTTGACTCATCTTCAGAAACCAAAAATCAGACATGATAAAATGGCTGCATAAGACTGCGCAGGCCTAAAGCTGAGACACATAATAGGGCATTGTGATGTTCCTCAGAAATGAAACAGATTTCCTGTAGACTTCATAATATTTGCTCGGAGTGGCTCGAGTTGTGTGGCCAAGTTGTGAGCACTTATTACGTCATTTAGCCACTATGACAACTTAATTTGGCAATGTACATCCATGCATGAACCCTTTTTCCACTTCTATAGAGATTTCTCTGCTGCAAACATGTGCATCACTGTTATTACTTTAGTCTTTTGCAGAAATAACAAGAAACAAATCCAAGTGATATAATTTAAAGATCACTCAGAATATGTAAAGAATATGTGGACAGTTCACCCAACAGAAACAAGATGTCGAATAAGAGAAATGGGACAGTCTTTGGCAATTAGGCCCCCGGTGATATTAACATATTTGAGGTGGGGAGAATAGTTATGGAAGAACGCCTCACATACGTTGTCGCGTATGTTATTTCTCTCTATTTCAGTAGAAACCAGCCTCATAATGAAATCCTAAAGGGATGTTAACCAGACTAGCATTCTTATAAGAATTTAGTAATTTTGCCAGGCTAGCAAGATCATGCTTTGTTTAGGAATACCTTCGGGCCTAGAAATGGGTGCTGGTGATGAGGAGAGGAGAAAGGTGGAGATCAGGAAGGGATCAGGATCCATGAGGGCCCTGCATGGAAAGACTGGAAGTGAATGGGATGGAGATAGACGACGGTCGCATCAATTTTTAACTGACTTGACAGCAGAGGACAACGTAATTACAGTTTGACAGCAAAGACTTGCTGAATGGTTTAGAATTAAATGAATATAGCCAGCTGAAAGAGAGATTGAGTTGTGAATGAGTGAAGATAAAGCTTCGTTTTGAGGACTTGTTGAACAAAAGACGTGCAAGGCCGTAGTCACCGCAGTCAAAGAGAAAAATCAACGAATAAGTTGCTGGTGTGTTCTGGTGTGTCCAAATGCAGGACACGGGGTGGCAGAACTAGGAAGCAAAATTACTTTAGCACAAACTCAAAATCAGTGGCTGCACCAGCCACTTTATGCAATATTGGACACACTTCAATCTGTAAGTTTATATATTTGTACTTATTAACTTGTTGCACCATGGGTCTTGGAGCATCGCAATTTCAGTTGATAATGAAGCAGGTTTAGGCTTTGAATTTAATTTCTCCATTCAAGATAACTGTACAGGAGTGTATTTTTATATAACTCACCTGACATTCTCTACATCAGGGTTGCCCAATATGTCGATCGTGATCGACTGGTAGATCGTCAAGGTAGTGTGGGCAGGTCACTATGGCATGTGACAGTTGGCTGACGTACAATACAACGACAGACTGACAGGCTGAGATCTCTCCACTCTGCTGCAAAACTCCAGTGAGCTAAGTAGTTAGCCTTCCAATTTATATTGACGAAAGAAGGGCTGTAAAAATAAGCGGGAGTGCTGGACCAAGTAGCCCAGTTGACTTGGTCATTTGTAAAAGTAACTCGCAACATATACAATATCAGTGTCCTCACACTGTGCGAATGTACCTGAATTATTTACAATAACAACAAAA
This sequence comes from Chelon labrosus, assembly GCF_963514085.1. NCBI lineage: Eukaryota > Metazoa > Chordata > Actinopteri > Mugiliformes > Mugilidae > Chelon > Chelon labrosus. Next base: position 1,382,824 of record NC_140337.1, on the reverse strand, counting down.
ACATGTGCTGAAGCAATTCCTGTTATTTCAATAAGTGCAAGACATACGGAAAAAAATCAAACGTCTCACTGCTAACTTGGAGGTTGAGGTTTGTCCAACTTGATGAATTATTTACGCTAAAATAAATTCACTGCTGGATTTGGATCCATTTAGTGACTGCGGTTCAGTGTTCTGTTGCTGACTTTAACAAAAAAAAAGTGTTGTAAATCAGCCAGCACCCTGATTTCCCTGCTCTGTCTACTGTCTTCTTTAAAGCGGCAGCCAACAAGACTCATGGGTGTTATTTTTAAAGCTATTCCAACAACCAAACTGCATTAAAAAGGGATTGTATTAGATGAAACTGATGGCAACGGATAACTAAATAACTGCACACAATCACATATGTATTTCACTGAGCAATGGTGTTATCTTTAAAAGATTAGCGTGTGTATCCACATCTACGTAGGTTATGACAAACTTGGGATTTGAACTCAGGGACCTCACGTCGAGTTGTGACAAAGTTCAATCACATGATCTCACAGGGGAGCAAATATGTTTGATATTGACCATATATTGACCAGGGCAATAAGTCTGATAACAGTTTGGGGGGTTTAAATCTCAAGTAAACTGATTGTTAGGAGGCGTAAATGTGGGGATACATTAAGCCAGCACTCCTTCAGTCTGAGCCAAGCATAAGACACATCAATGTAATAATTAAATCTATACTTTAATACTAAAGTTCGACAAGATCTGATGGTTAATTTCTATCTCTGCGCCGCTGCAGCCTTTTCGTCATTTTTTCCGCTTTCGGTTCAGACCTCAGGCTTCCTCCTCTTTGCTTTCATTCTCCATTAGTTTATTGTTTTTACCCAACACAGCAGAACAGCATATTGAGTAGGATGGATGGATGTGTCTGACAGAGACAGAGACGCTGCAGCCTTTACATCTGTCTGCGTGGGCGCGGCACAGAAAAAGATGAAGGGAAAAGCCCGAAACACCAAAGGCCGACCCAAATGATTTTTCTTTTCAGTTTTCAAAACAAGAGTCATGATGTCTTACTGAAGATGGAAGGGAGACACAACTGTGGCTCTGGGGTGTCTGAACTTTCTATGTTCCCATGTATGTGTGAGTATATTTAAAACAAAAATTTATTTAACTTTTAGATAAAACGTTGGAACCAACCAAAACCAGAACATAAGATCCAAAGCAAACTGTAGTCATCATTTGCCAGCAAGTTTAATAAGGACTTAAACTTGTGACCTGCTGGAAGTTTTCGATCCAAACATTTGGCAAAAATATGGGAAACCCAAACACACAAGCGTCAGGACAAACGCCCATGCACAAAAGCAAATAACAAATAAAAATCTTGTTTCAAACGTTTTAGTGCTAAGGACCTGAAGATGTGGGAAAAGGCAGGGATTAAACGCGCAAAGCCAACGCTTGTAAACAGGTTTAAATCGGGACTCGAACTGGTGACCCTGTCTGACCATGTGGAAAAGAGTTTACAGGGGTTTGAATCCCCGCAGCTAAACAGAGCTGCTGAGGCACATATGGATCCAGTTGGCCATCAAAGGCCAGGGAGGGGAAAATAAACACTTTTTATATGATTTCTTTCTCTGAAACACTCGTAGCTGGTGTTGCTGGCTCAAAACACTCTGCTGGATCAGCGTTTGTGTGAGCTGCTCGAAATGCACTTCCGCATGTGTGTTTGTGTGGATAAGTGTGATTACATGTGTCAATTTGCATGTGTCCCTTCCTGTGTATCGATACTGACTGATGTGGCCTGTCCGAGTGATGTTTACTTTCTGCCGTAATTACAGAGAAGACTAGAGCAGAGGGAGATGAATGGGGCGATGGAGAACCAGATCTAGAGAGAGTGGAGAAACACACAAAGGGGAAAAAGTAAAAAAAAAGAAGAGTAAATGGAAAACATAAGATAGGGAGAGATAGATGGGGGAGGGCAGATTATTTTGGTTTTCCTGTTTGAGGTCAGGGACAGCTGGGAAGCACTGAGTTTGTAAATCTGATGTCATAACATTACATCCACATGTTTGCAGTGGGGATCCTATACAGCAAAGTTACAGAATTCTCCTTTTGTTAAATCCTGATCAAGGTAAATAATAATGTTACAAATGTTCTTCTAGTTTGCAATTAAATGCAATAATTTAACAACATGAGCACTTGAGCTACGAATGGCTCGCCAAATGAACCCTAACTCTGACCATGACCATCACAACATGGTCCATAATCATCTCAGAGATCTCCACATGGAGCTGCCGCTCCTCCAGACTCTAGATCTACAAAAGATCTCTAATAGTTGGCGTAATCCTTTTAATGTGTTAGAAAGCTGCCCATGACTTTCGTGTTAGCGGGTGAAAACTGACCCATGACTTAACCCAGCCCAAAAGTGTCAAAGAACAATGTTTATCATCCAGTATAGTTTTTCACCTCAAGTCTAACTTCATGCATTCATATCCATGTAAGCACTGTATTAAATGTTATTTTTTGGCCCAATAGACCGTTTTTTGTGTAACAACATTTTTTTCGAAAAGTATCTGCAAAAAAAAAAAGGGTGTAAGACACGAGAAAAAACACACCTTTTCCAGTTTTAACAATTTTAACAATCAGAGCAATTTAAACAGCTCTCACCCACCTCACCCACCACCCAATGCATCAATGGCAGATAGCGATAAGTATCATGTTCTGGAAATGAAATTAGTAATGTTGGAACATAAATGAATCAAAAAATAAATAAATTAATACGTAAATAACTAAATAAATAAAAAAATCATAACAATAAAATTAAATAGATAGCTAAATGACCTATATGAGCGAGCCCATTGGTAACATTCCATGTAGCACATACCAGACACTCAGGGCTTTTGGTGATCCCAGGACCTCAGATTGAGACTAATGTGTAAAAGGGTTACATGCACATAAAGCCCATGGCTAATCAAGTACATCCTGTAGCAGGGGCACAGAGTTACTGGGTGGAGGACAGGCACGGGTCCTACAGACAAATTAACATAAGGATAAGAACTTTTCCAAAACCATTTCACTGGGAGGCAGCTGTTCAAAAAAGTTAATACGTGGCTGCCAGTTTCCAAGGAAACCTCTAATAGAAAATTTTATTTTCTCCAACTTCAGAAAGGACATGACATCGCGTAGCCAAAGTTTAAAAGATGGAGGCTGATGGGAATTCCATAGCAGGAGAATATTTCTGCGTGCGATTAAGGAAGTAAAGGCAATTGTATTAGTGTGGACTTTTGTCTTGATATTTACCTCTGGTGATCTACCAAAGATGGCTATATGGGGGGAAGGTGAAAGTTGGACCAGTATGTCAGAGATTGCCTTAAAGAATAACTTCCATAATCGTGATAATCTGGGGCACGTCCAAAACATGTGTGTCAAATCACAGGGTGAAAGTAAACGATAACATTTATCCTCAACCGTATGGTCTAGCCTTGCTATAATCTAGCACAAGAAGAGGATGCATTCACAGCACCTGAATGAAGACCTGAACCAAGAATTGGTCCGAAAAAGTGGTCTGCAGTTCGCGCTCCCAGTTGGCTCGAATTTTCCCCATAAATGACTCATTGGTTGGTAGCACAAGGTCATAGAAATAGAACACTTGCCCGTTAGACAATGGGTCTGCATGAAGTACATGATCTATTCCAGCTGGGGAATTATGAGGAAATGAGGTCGAGTGAGTCTTTGCAAAAAAGTCTGAAGTGGTTAGTTCAAATGAAGAACATGGTTAATACTGCCAAATGAGCTTTTCGACTACAAGTCCTCTGATCGACAAAGTCCCCTTCTTGCTAATATTTGAAATCTAGAATCTGTTCTAGCTGGTAAGAAAAGATGGTTATTGTAAATAGGTGTAGATCGTGGGAGGGCTTGCCACTCGAGGTGTCGTCTAATTTGTGTCCATATTTTCAAGGTGGCCGTAATAATGGGATTGGTTGTATATTGTGAGGGAGAAAGAGGCTTACATGCCACAGCCTGGAGTGAAGAAGAAGTACACGATTCTGTTTCAAGTTGGCACCAGCTGCTCTGTGAGGAAGTGAACCAGAGTAGGAGTTTATGCATGTTCGCAGCCCATTAATAACACTGTAGGTTAGGTAGACCAAGCCCTCCCAATGACCTGTCTCACTGTAAAATACCATTACAGATTTGAGGATTCTTTCCTGCCCATATGAACAAAGATATAAGAGAATCATTCATTCATTCATTCATTCATCTTCTGTAACCGCTTATTCCTGTTAAGGGTTTGCGGGGTCTGTTGGAGCCTATCCCAGCTGTCATCGGGCGAGAGACGGGGTACACCCTGGACAGGTCGCCAGTCCATCGCAGGGCTAACACAGAGAGAGACAGACAACCATTCACACTCACATTCACACCTACGGCCAATTTGGAATCACCAATTAACCAAATGAGCATGTCTTTGGACAGTGGGAGGAAGCTGGAGTACCTGGAGAGAACCCATGCAGACACAGGGAGAACATGCAAACTCCACACAGAAAGGCCCAGTCGGCCCATGGATGAATGGTTTGGAAAATGCAGAGGTACCTTGATAATATGTTTTCACTATGTGCACTCCCCCTGCCAAAGACTGCTAAGTGGCTCCACCACTGTAGATTGGATTCGATTCTTGTTGTCAAGGCCGTGAAGTTCAGATCCCACAGTAATCTCATGGAACGTGTAATAAAAACACCTAAATATTTAAATCCCGATTTGGAGAAATGGAATGGAGTTGATGATGGTGTCATTTCTATGGCCAATAGATTGATAGGGAAACATTCACCGGAGAATGTGGTAATGTATTCAAAATAAAGATAATAAAGATATGAGGGATACTAGACAATGTATCACACAAGTACAAGTCATCAGCATACAGCGAGACCTTGTGTTCTGCCTCCCATTGCTGCATTCCTAGAAATCTGGTTTCTGACTTTAGGGCCACTGAGAGTCTTTCAGGGACAATGGCAATGGCAAATGGAGAGAGAGGGCAACCCTGGTGTGTTCCATGGTAGAGTGGAAAGGGCTTAGAACTTTGGACTTGGTGCATACCAGCACCTGTGGTGGAGTGTAAAACAATCTGATCCAGGAAACAAAGTTGTCTCCAAAATGTTTCAAAGTATAAAACAAGTAGGACCACTCTACTCTATCAAAAGCCTTTTCAGTGTCTAAAGATATGGCCACCTCTGGATCCATGAGAGAGGATGGTGTGTGAAAAAACGAGTGCCGCTGTTTGATAAATACTGTCTGATCTTCAGAGATGATTGAGGGAACAATGTATTCGGGTTGATGGGCCAGGATCTTTGCAAGAATCTTTACATCGATGGATAAGAGTGAAATAAAGAACAGTTAAGAGGATCTTTGTCTTTCTTGAGAATGAGAGATATAGAGGCCTCCATAAGCATAGGTAGTAAAGAGCCCTTTTGAAATGAATGTTGAAACATCTCCATCAAGAGGGCCAATTTCTCAGAATTTTTTGATAGAATTCTGCCAGAAATCCATCGGGTCCTGGTGGTTTGCTGTTACACATTGATTTGATTGCTGAATAGATCTCAGAAAGTCACATGGGGGCCTCTGACAATACACTATCAGTTGGGGCATCCAGTTTGGTGAAGAACTCAGACATTCGCTTTCTGTCAATAGGGGCCTCTGATGTGTAGAGACGGGAATAAAAGCTTCTAAAAATGTTGTTAATCTCATCAGGGACTGATATAGGCATGCCTAACTCGTTATTGACCTGTGTAATTTGGTTAGAGGAAACCCTGGCCCTCAGGTGGTGGGCAAGTAGATGGCCAGCCTTAACTCCTGACTCATACAGAGTATCTTGGGAGTGGAGCAAAAGTTGTTCACCCTCCCTAGTGTTCAGAAGATCAAGTTCTGTTTGAAGTTCAATTCTCTCTTTGTGAAGGGCTGGTGTTTGAGTGGTCTGAGATAGATATGGGTGTGTAATATGGGTGAGTAATAAGTGGAGAGTATGGAGGCGAGGAGTGTTTTATCAATAAGAATATAATATATACGAGAGTAAGTCTGATGCACATGTGAAAAAAAAAAACAATACTGTCTTGTTGTGGGATGTGGAAATCTCCAAGGGTCAGCATATTCATACTGTTCCATGAAAGCAGCAAGTGACTGAGACATTTTGGAGGGTACTGCATACTTAGAGCTAGATCTATCCAGTGTGGAGTCAATGACACAATTCATATTGCCTTCCATTATTACGGCATGCCTGTCTAAGTTTGGAAGGGGAGATAGTAGTTCTGGTTCTGGCTCCTGATGGTAAACTGCGCCGAAGTTGCTGGCTTCGTCGGCTGAGGAGAGCGCTTTCCTGGTTCCATCCTTTAGCGTGATCCTCAGTCTAGCTGGAAATAGCAGTGCTGGTTTAGGGCCCAGGTTGCATAACTTTGACATAACTTCTCTGTAACTTGTGCGCTGCTCCAGAACATCCAGTGTGTAGTCTTTGAAGATCTGTATCGGTTTCCCCTGATATTGAATTTTCCCTCGTTGTTTGGGGGCTTCCCGGATCACTAATTCCTTCATCTGGTATCGGTGAAACTGAATAATCGCAGCTGGACCGAAGTGGTCGTCCTCCAGGAGGTGGCTTAGCAGTTAGCGCTCTGTGTGCGTGGTCAGGTTCAGGGGGAGACTGTAGCATCTTATTACTGAACAACTCTACGAGCGGTGTGGAGAAAAAGGCAGTGAGTCGACAGCCTTCAATAGATTCTTGCAATCCAGTAATTCTGATGTTGTACCTCCTCTCTCTAGGTCTGCCGCTTTGGGTGGCATTGCTCTCAGCTTGCATGTTGCATTTCTTCTCCAGTGTATGTAATTGTGGTGTTCCAATAAAGAAGAGCTTGACTCCACTGAAGTGATGCGTTGTTTGTGGTCATTCACGGTAGCTTGGGTTTGAATCAGTTTCACTTATTCAATAACCATCCTGAACACCCTGAAATAGACACTGCACTTTTTAACACTTCACCAGTCTGGTTGGTGCTGAGCTCCAAATCTTAAATATTTATTCATGATTATATATGTTGAGGTCCATAGTCGTAGCAGTCACCTTCTCAGCTTTGTCTGTCCATTCGCAGCTCTGGCTTGCACTGTACCCTCAGGAATTTTTCAATTTAGTAAACAAGTTCATTGTGTTAACAAAAACGTCCGTGAGAGACACTGGATTTTTAGACGATCTATTTTTCACGCTAAAAACTAAATAATATTCAACATTTTTTTTAAAAAAGAGAACAAAGCAACACCCAGTCCAAAAATATAAAACAAGTGTGAATACAGCACAAGGTAGCTGTTATACTTTTGTACATTGTAGCACAAATGACAAAAGTTGTCAGTATAAGATGAGTTTGAGCAAAAGTTTTTAAAGAAATGTGATGAACTGAAGCATCATTATTAGTAAAATGCTTGACTGGGTACCCAGAGGTCATAGGAAGAAGAAAACAAAACATTTGATGACTCGGCCTTATGGATTCCTTCGGTGTTCTTTATGAAAACTACCCTAAAGCCCCCACTCCCCCACCAAACCAAATAAGCACCCAGCCATCACAAACACTAAATGCAGGAAATTTAAAAAAGACGAGGGCAAAAGGACAACGGGGACCGTGTGTGTACAAATACAGGAAATGCCAGCTTTCTCTGACAAGTGCTGTTCATGCATAAAAGATTTCATGGCCCCAGCTATGTTGCGAGTGGTCCTCTGCATGACAACGAGTAAACACACACCCCGAATGGAGGCAACAAGTCTCTCTGTCACCCTGGGGGAAAAAGGCTGCAAAAGATACTCCAGAACTACTTGGGTGTGGGATAAAGTAAAGGATTAGGAAATCCACTAAATTGAATCATAATCCGGACAGGGGTCACACATCTGAAAAAAGTGAGACCAAATGACGCATGGAAATTTAGTTTTGGGTTTCCGGCATGAAATAACAACTCATTATGACTGACTATTGAAGTCAGTTCTGCGCTTTGATGGATATTTTGGGAGGACACGGCGTGTTCGGGCCTCAGATCTTTCTTACACAAGCTTTGTCGTATGTCTTTGGCCTCCGCTGTCTTCGCTGTGTTCTCTCTAATGATAAACAAAAACGCCATAAAACTAATTCTCATGAAAAGCAGCGACATCAAAATGGGCTTAAACAAGCACCGCTGTGTTCTGCCCCGGGTTTGGAATTCTGTCCACATGTTCCCATTTGATCCCTGTTATTGCAGTCACTGAAACACAAATCCCAGCGACATTCCCACAACCACATGACTGAGACTGCCTCGGGGTCACAAAGAGAGTGTGTGTTTGACAGTTTGCAAGCATGCATTAGTGTGTTTCTGTGTGTTTCTGTGTGTTTCTTTGTGCGACTGTTGCTCTGTACAGTATGACTTGGTTGGTAACAGCAGAAACTGCCCGTTAGTACGCTCCCTCCTGGTAGAGGTGATGCCTGCGAACAAGCAGCAGTGGGCCCTCTGGATGAGATGGGCCTCCTGGATGAGGTGATTTATACTTCAGCTCAAGCTCTGCCCTGGATTCTGAGTAGATGAGTGACAAGACACACAGTCTCAAGTCAGTCATTTTTATTTCCAAAATCTGTCTCTAAAGTTTTTTTGAGTAAAGTTTATAGTTGTTGAATTTACATGTGTTTGATGTCTCAACGGAGTCAAGATTTGGATTGGATTCACTTCACAACTGACCAGGGACCTGACTTGGAGCCAGTCAAGACAAACCTGACGTGAGTAGGTTGCATATCTTGCTGCATACTACGGCAACCTTGCAAAATGGCAAAACTGAAAGACGTCATGGAAGTGTAAAAAGCACAAAGCTGTGGGTGAACTCTCAGTCGCCAAGCATAGCCAAAGAGTGGCAACCGGATCGGAGCCAAAACACAAACCCCCGGCTCAGAACCAGGCCTGCCCCGGACCCTGCTGGGCCAGAGTGTGTGTGTGTGTGTGTGTGTGTGTCTTGTGTGAATCCAGCCAGCCGTTACGCATAGGCTGCGGTCAAATCCTAGTTCGGTTTACAGCGCAGCCTGTGACGCAGATCATTGCCCAGTGAGTGTGTAGCTGAATCACAATGCGGTGGTGTTGAGACTTCTCAGTAGAAGTCAGTCCATCTCACAGAGCTCTACTGTGGTCGCCTGGTTGGGCACGACTGCATGATCTTAAAGCACAAACACACTTCTGTATACTTGACTATATTACATGTAAATAAATAAGTCTACATTTTAAGAATCTCAGTTACTCAGGTCATTCATCTGAAACAAACCCTTAAACAAAGGCAACTGGACTTGCCCACACATCCATGTCAGAATAAAACAACCAATTGTCAAGAAATCCAGCTCATCAGGTCAGTGCTTAGGTGGTTTGAAAGAGGAGTAAAGGAAGCCATTTATGTACAACTGGAAAAGCCCCCTCTAAACCTTATTTGTACTTTGGACTGTCTACTTGTAGGTGAGTTCTAGGGTTGTTCACAGACCTCAGTCATTGAGTTTCAAATATACACCACACGCACTGAAATAAAAACCTATATTTCCTACCAGAAGAAGCTGCTTGTCCGGTTATTTCGTTTTTACAATGTTTTAGACATTTATGTTGATACAATGTACACATTATGAAGATGCTATATGGCCTAACGTTACCATTACTTTGGTAAGAACAAAGGCCCTCAATCGGCTTTAGTCTTGGTTTCATGAATTTGTCATGTTTCTGAATCTTTCAAGCAATACATTCTGGCCCTGGCTGCTCAAATTATCCAAAATGATGGATAATCGGCTCTTCATGTTGTTTTACTAAAACCAGAGGAAACTTCTTTATGGACCTGTTTTTGTGCACAAAGGCATTGCCCTGTGAAATGAAGACAATTCATTGGACTTTACAACAATGAATTGTTAAGTCTTGTAATCTTGCTTTCCCTGTCATCACAACAGCATGCTTTGTGGCTTTTTTGCAAGGCAATTTAAGCTTGAACAGGGGCTACTGTCGGCACACATCAACACCATGAACACCGTCAGTTTGACACCTGTAATACGTGGCTCTCGCTCTGCAAAAGGAAAAAAAAAAACAAGAAAACAACAACAACAAAAAAACACTCTACAACCACAGCAACAGCAACAATGATGAGTGGTGCCAGCGTGCCAGTGTTTATGCCACGGAGTGCCACTCGTGGCACAAGTGCCAGAGGTTGCCGAACCCTGCTTTAGACAACGAAATTTTCCAGCAAATTGTGGATTTGCAGCCACCTTCTCTGTTACCACATGACATTTAGTGAAGTTGTTAAATGACTCTTGTCGAGAGGATTTATACCGTTCCTCTGCTAGTGTTAGCAGATGCTTCTTCAGATGAGCGTGCTTTGCAGTAGAATATTTGTTGTATTTCAGGACTGACTTACATATTCTGCATGTCACGGTAGAATGGGCTTCATCTTAAGTGGAGTATTTCCACACACTTGATGAACAGCTGCTAGTTTGCTGCAATGACACACTGGGCTCCTCACCTGTCTTCTTGGAGGCGTCCATATTGTTACTGTCACGTGATCAGTAACTAGTCAATTTCCTGCTTAAAGCGCCATGGCACAGCAGTCACGTCGATTAGTCGGTTCAACCCCTACTTGGCAGGAAATGGTGAGTCCAAAATGAAGGGAGCTATTGTAGCGTATTAGCTATTTAACCTCATCTGTCCAAGACAGGCATTGATGGATTCCGAATAGTTTGCTGACTTTTTATTCTATAAACAAGTGAGCTGCTAGTTATCAGTCCCAGAGGGCATTTTTACTGGATGATGTGAGGATTTCTGGTCTTAGTCATGCCTCAAAATATGCATGGGGAGTCAAAGTAATGTCAAAAGCTGCAGTTCTTCCAATAGCCACTAGAGGCTGTGTCTAGAAGCTAGTTGATCCAAACTGATGCTACTTTCCCGGGGTTACGGGTGGCGGCATCTTGTGAGTTTGGAGCCAGAGTCTGTGCAGTACGGCCCGAGAGTGGAGCTACATGGAACAGCGTTATCAATGACCCGCCCGCTCTTCCACCAGACTTACTTGCATTTTCATTTAATTAATACTGTGCTCTGCTCTACCTCCACCAGTTACAAAGAAATGTCAGGTTATACATTATACTTATTTATTTATTTAGTTTTTCCTACTCTCACAGTCCTCCGCTACTGCTTAGGAAGCGGTTGGCATGGCAACTGGTAGTCATCATGTTTCTATAGTGTCAACAACTAATTAACACAAAACATTTCAGAAGAATTGGCACTTGGACATGCATCAGCATTATATTAACTACCTAAAATGAAAGGAACTACCCATTAAAAATAATTATTTGTTGTGTATTTTAGTGTTAGATGGCCCAAGTCCCATCCACTAACTTGGGGGAGGCGGAGCTTATGACCTATACTGCAGGCAGACACCAGGGGGAGCTCTACATGCTTTGGCTTTACCTTTGAGGAGCTGGTCTGCATCTATGTTTATTTACAGTCTGTGGTTGATCCCCATGGATGTCCATGTTAAAATGTCCAGCTTGACAGCAGAAATAAACATATTTACAGCCCGGGACAATTAACATCATTAAGGGGTGTGGCCACTTCTAGTGACAGGTGGTTGTCCTCACAAATTGATAGAGGTCTGCCTCGTGTCACCAGCCCCTGTCACACTCCAGCCTGGAGTTAGGCACTGCTAAGATGGCAACGGCCATAAGCACCACACTGAGCTTCAAAGCTACTCCTCAAAAACGTTCATTTGTCCGTCTATATTTTTATACAGTCTCTGGTCTCAATAAATCTTTATTCTGTATCTCTCTTTTAAGATTTCCCATCCCATTTTGCTCTTTTTCTGTTCCATTACACTGGCACAACCGGACCAACCACTCAAACTCCTTCCAAGAATATTACAAAGTACAAAGGTTTTTATAAAAGGAGTACAGTACTCTTAGTGAACTCCCTCAGTCTGTTTGGGTGGTGTACTGCACCGCTACACACCCATTTAAAACTTCACTCTATTTCACACACACTTACACACACTCTTGCCCAGTGGGTTCACACATGCTGCTGTAATAATTTGGGGGTGAATAAAGGCTTTTTATTGAGGTTTAATGATGTGTTCATTCAGAGCGGCTCTCTTACAGTGACACAGAACAGAGAGCTGGCCAAGGGTTTGGCCTTTAGCTGGGTGACTCACACCCACACACACACGCGTTACAGTAAGACGCTGACCCTCGCCTGACAGTCTGTCCGTATACGAGTGGGAAAAGTCATGTCTCCCACACTGTTAACATGGACTTCACATCCTCTTTTCTTACTTTCACACCCTCTTCATGTGTTTGTAAAAAGAACATGCATGTAAAAGGCTCTCAGGGCATATTAAAACAGGAATGGGAGCCAGAGGAAACGGCTGCAGGTCCTGTGACAAACTAATTAGATTGAAAGATGGAAAAATCTGCGCTGCTGTCACGGGACTCCAGTAGGGGATTTGCAGAAAAAAAAAAGACCATTATGGGAATGTGGTGGCACAACCAACTGTTAATGGTTAAAACTAGTCAAGGTATTTGCACTGTCAACTATTTTTTATGTAATAATTTTCCTAGAGGCCAAAGTAAAGTCTTCACATTGCTTGGTTTGTCTGCCCAACAGTCCCAATGCCAAAAATCTTCAATCTGAGAAAGAAAATATGCCTGTGAAATCATCCACATTACAGTATATCCGAAAAATAAAAGCAACTGGACTTTTTGGTCGTGATACAGTGTGTGTAAGAAATTAGCACTGCCGTTTATTTGCTTTTGATGAGTTTTGATGATACGGAGACTAGGGCAGGGTATCTCTGTTGATTTCCTGAACTGATTTGATTCGTATCTTAGAGTCCTGATTCAATTCGAATCAATTTCAATTTATTTAGAGATATTTCAGTTTTGAAGCAATTTTACTTGGAACTCACTGGTTCCAGAGATTTGTAGTATTTCCACAACATTTGCCCTTTAGGGTTAGGGTTCACATTTCGCATGTGGCTTTGATTTTGTGTAGCTTTTTTCTGTCATCTTACTTTTTAAATCTAATCAACTTTTAGGCCTCAAGGTTGTAGCTTCTGTCATGTTTTGGGAATAATCTGGTGGACTAATCTTGTTGTGCAGGCTCGCAAGATTTGTCGTGCAAAAATCAGTGCTGCAAGTCCATTGCCAGATGAAGTGAACCTGTCTCACTCTCTCATTGAGAAGCTCGGTTTAGTATAAAAGTACATTTGCCTTCGTTTTAACTTTGTTTTCTGGATAACCGAGAAAGAAAAAGAGACAAGTGCTTGATTCTCTTGTTGCCAAACACTTTGTAGTTGACAGTTGCTAGTGGATATTCCAGCTTCTGGTTGTCTAAGTAACCCTCTTGTACATTTTCTACACAAGAAGAACATAAAAATAGTTTATGGATGGAGCTAGTTCTTCTCCACCGTCAACACTGTAGCTTATCTGGGTTTACCCATCACTGTAATCCAACCATGGTGAATTTGGTGATAGGAACTGAAGTGGTGGACGGTGTTTCCGTGCAGTAAATGTTTGGGGAACATTGTGTTTGTGTCATATCTCAATCAACTGTTTCAGTCGTTCTCATTGGTTGTCACCTCACATCTGAGAGAAATTCATCTAGGTACCTTCTCATTTTGCATCATCAAAGGTTTTTTATAATACCATAGCTACAACCCGATCTATGTCATTAATACTTCAAGGTCTGTTATCACCTCAATAGTTATTTTCTCAATCCAGATGCATTGATCACACAAGTTTGCCCAAGATACAATCAATAGCTTAAATTTAGGCAATTTCACATTGCCCCAAGATTTGTAAACTTCTGATATGCTATGCCTCTAACATGGTGACATGTGTGACCACGGGGTTTCTGAGATTGATCTTTTATGCTGAGACACAATATGGTCGAAGAATGTGCATACCCATTTTGTTTCCACAAATTAGGAAGCCAACGATATCATCATTAAAACTCGTTTAAGCTCGTTAATTCCTCTGTTTACACAGAAAAGGGCAGGTGAGCTTTGCAGGATGTTTCAGCAATGAGCAAAGCTAATGTGGTCTTGTTAAGTAAGTCGACCATCAAGGAGCCTCTGTTTTGTTTACTTAAGTTTGCCTGGGAAAGGACCCTGGGTTCACAAGCAGTTCATAAGGCCCTCGTAAGATGCCGCTAAGGGGCCGTAAGGTATTCATAACATGCTACCATAGAGCCCCCCTACTGCTAAAACAAATCATTAGCATCCTGCAAAAACCTTATACGACTCAATTTTTGAGGAAATGAGAAAACCTGGCATATTTTCTCATCGATGCGGCTGCATTTTTGACATTTCAGAAGGTGCTGTCAAAGGTCAAGTTTCGGGCCAGGGTCAGGAACTCTAGAGTTACTTCTGAGAAATGTTTTTGTAACATGCTTTTCTTCCAGATTTACCTCAAAGGCTTTATTCCTTAGCTCTTAATCAATCTGTCAAGGCTGTTGTGTGGTCTTAAATATTTATATTGTGGGTTATGTCCTCTTAAACTGAAAATTAGCTTGAGAATAGGGATAATCAGCTAAAAATTGGTTTAATAATACTGGCAAGAATGATATTACCTAATTGTTTTTATATTTTCTTGTTTCTTATTACATTACGAGCTTCATTGTATTTTGTTTTATTGCATTATTGGCATTTGCTATGGGAAGTAATTAAGTTTAAGGCATCCAAAGGGTCAAACAGAGGGTAGTGTCTTATTGACTGACCACTGCAGCGATTGAACCCACAACACAGCGTTACACAACGTTACAGCAAAGCCTCCAAACCACAAGGCGGCTCCTCCATGTGTAGCTCTATGACTGGAGAGGCGTTGGTGTCAATTTGGGTGACAGGAGGGCCTTTGTGCCGCATGGAGGGCCTGCCTGGGAAATCATAGGTTAAATAGTGCTCGGGGGCTCGTAAGAGTGTCCTTGATGGGCTCGTGGGGAGTTCAATGCATGGTGGAGAAGGTTCATAATGTAGTGATGAGGGTTCATACGGCTGGTGTTACAGGCACAGGAAGGTCAAGAACTCTGCAAAAAGCTAATAGTGGGTTTCAACTTCTAGCCTCTTTTCGACCTCACAAAGAAGAATTGGTTAAGTCTGTTGTTTTCTGCTTGTCCTTCCATTTCAGTTTCAGTGTGCCTGGCTGAAGAGTGGTAAGCCAGTAGACCTCATTATCAGCCAATTAAGTTTTAGATTTTGACCGATTCATTCACTCATTTACTTATACAGCTTCTCTTCTTTCTTGTCTTCCCCTCATTGCCCTCCTCTCTTGATGGGAATCCTAGGGTCAATGTGTTTGACACACCTACAAATATAAGGTTTTCTCTCTAAAGAGAGCCCTGTTTTTATTGAGACCCCAACACGCTTGTTAAAACCTTCCCATAACCGTTGACCCCCTTTTTTTTACTAAAAACCCTTTCCTGACTCCATTTTCTTTTTCATCCTCACCTTTATTGTCTTCAGTCAGTCCCCCTGCTTTGCCTTTTGCCTTTTTCACCCCTCCCATGCTGGAGGTGCAGAGTGCAAAGTAAAAATGCAGTTGATGTTCTTTTTGTCGTGCACTTTCTCTTTCTCATTTCCTTCTACATATTTTCCTCCCATCATGGCCGGCTTTGCAATTTCTCTTCGTTCTCCCTCTCCACCTAATACCCCAGGGGTGAAGAGTGCAGAGGAAAGGTTTTCCTGCGGGAGTCATGGTCATTACTGAGATATGGATGATCACTTGAAGGACAGAGAAAAAAAAGAGTTGGGAGAAAGACTGCAAGGTTAGCTTAATACTGAAAATAGTTTCAGCTGTCCAAAAAAACATTTTTGTGTTTTTGAATATATCAGATATCTGAAAAAGTGCAATTTTCATCCAGCAATGTAGAGGTCAGAAGTAGACATGAACCAGCTGATTACATGTAGAACATTTCTAACTAGTTCATTAAATGTGGGATTAATAAAGGACTATCTTATTTTATAACTCTGGTGATCCCTTGACTTTTCGCCCAGTGCCTTTATCTAAACAATTTCTTTTTTTTTTGCCCAATACTTATGACCAAATAACTATAACGGAACTAATACTAAACCAACATTATACTTGTGCATTTAAATATTAAAGAAAAAATGTAATTTGTATCTGTGAGTTAAGTAAACCATTGTTTTAAGTATCTGGTGTGAACCCCTTGTGCATCAACTAAACGTTTCGGGTAACTGCTGATCAGTCGTTTACAACAGCATTCCTCAGTCCAGAACCATTTCACTTCTGAGATGTTGGTGGGTTTCCTCACATGAACTGCTTGCTTCAGGTCCTTCCACAACATTTTATTTGTCTACAACAAATATACCGTAAACCTAATTACAGCACGTCTGTGAATGTTCTCAGTCATCCAGGTCATGATATATCCAAAAAAGTGTTTAAAAAAGGCAACTGGACTTGTAGTGTTTTTGAGAAGACGTTTCACCACTCATCCGAGTAGCTTCTTCAGTTCTTTGAAGTGAAGAAGCTGAACTTTCCCTCTTGTGACAAGTCAATGTCTATCATGGGCCCTTTTCAGACCTTGCATTAACATCCATCCCGGAGGGTCCAGTCACATGTGACAACGTAAAGTATGTGTGTAAACACACTCAGGATGCATTGAAGTCGCATTTGAGAGATCCGATCCGACTGAATATGAGTACTCTGTGATTCATTTCCCTTTATTACCCGGGATTACAATGCGTTATGAAGCTTTCAGGGTTGAATGAGCTGAGTTTTGTGCAGATCTAACTACTGTCAGGGCGTAGATCAAGAAATAATAACTTGTTGTGTGTCCCCAAGTCATTAGAGACAGCAGCTGTTAAATAATTCTACTGTGCCCCAAATAGTATCCGTGTTTATGTGCACACAGAGCATGAAACTGATCGGATCTGAAGAGCTGGCAAAGGACGCATATGGAGACACATTTTAATGGTATGAACGCAGGTCCTAAAAGATGGGCAATTGCAACTGGATTGGCCAGGTATGATGTTTACGTAAGGTCAGAAAAGAGCCATGAAAAGGCCATGAATATTACACTTGCATTTACAAGCAAAAATTGCTATGATGAAAACAACCCATTGCATACAAGATATGACACGGCTACACAGTGCTAAGAGTGAACCTAAATTGTTGTTAGTACAACCACTGGTAGGCAATACGACCTGAACGTAAGGAGATAAACAATGACAAGAGAAACCCTCCTAATTTAAGGCAAAAGTGTAAACTCTTTTCAGTGCACAGGTTGAAAAAAAATCAAATGTCTAAATAATTAAAAGTCACAAACACAAACAACTAGGCATTCCAAGTAGCTTATCTGTTGAACAAGCATCACATATTATAATTGAAGCAACCTTGGTTTTCTTGCAGCTTTGACCCTTGATGTACATCAGTCTTTCTCTTTTCTATGTCTGCTGACACTGTCCACTACAAAAGATATGTCTTGGCACCTCCCAAAAAACAACATTAAAATGTATTAATTTATTTTTTTTTACATTCAAATGACTTATATTCACACCTTTTACCTGGGTGTCACAAAGGGCCTGCAAATGGTTTTCTCCGTGTCCAGAAAAGCTTGTTTCTTGAAACTACAAAAAGGGCAAAACGGGAATGGTCTCTGAATATAAGGATGTGGACACACCAATGGGTCAACTGGTCCACACGTTCTGCACCAGCGTGAAACTGAAAGAGCTGCAATCCATGGTGCCGTATGTCCTTTTAACTTCATAGTTTTGATTGCTTTCATCACTCCTGAATTATATAATCAAAGTCAATCTTCACATATAATTGTTTGATCTACCTAAAAGAACAGTGTTGAACTAAATGACAAAAAAACATATTAATGACCTTGTTCATGTATTTGTATCAGTAATTCCAAATAAATGTAACAAAACCAAAAAGCTGCTTATTGGTAAGAAACTCCTGTGTGAACACAAGAGCTCCTAGTCAACCACTATAAAAAGTTGTTTGCTGTAAAGGCGGGGATAAGAAAAAAAAATGACAAAGACGATGCGGCTTTGGTCATTCTCACACTTACATTTATGCCTCACAAATATGTTATATTGCATAATTTTCCTGAATAAACAACTACACAAGTATATTTCTGTT
The DNA here is from genome assembly GCF_963514085.1 of Chelon labrosus. Taxonomy (NCBI): domain Eukaryota; kingdom Metazoa; phylum Chordata; class Actinopteri; order Mugiliformes; family Mugilidae; genus Chelon; species Chelon labrosus. The sequence continues at coordinate 1,364,717 of NC_140337.1, read as the reverse complement.
TAATTTCTTTGATTTTTGGATTCAATCCTGAAATGATCTCAAAGGATGGAACAGACATGTTATCTTCTGGTAGTTTATATTGCCTAGGCTAGACAAAATAGATAAAACCATCGTGGTACAATTGTACAATGCCATTTGACAATAAATCCAACTATGTTCGCAGAAATTTGACTTGCTATTGCACCTTTTCCATGACCCACTTATTTTGCCGTGTGAAGAATCCTGAAAGTTCATAAAACCAACATAAATCATTCATTCTCTTCGTATCATTTGGTTTTGATCCCATTCGTCTGATTCCCCTTTATATTTTTTTTCCCCCTTTTCTTCTCTGATGGCTTAAGCAGGCCTCGTCAATTGTCTCTCTCTCTCTCACACACACACACACAAAGGGAAAGAGAAAGAGGACTCTGAGGGGTGATCATGGTTCAGAGGCCAAACAAATGTTCTGTCAGATTTATTGGCTCAGCGAGGTTGGTGGTGCTCTCTCTCTCTCTCACACACACACATACGCACGCTGTCTCAACACTAATTTAAATGGATAGGCTTGTGGGGTCTAGCCTTTTGGTGCAGACAAAGTAGTCGGTCTCATCCAGTAGAGCAAAACATTTGGCCAACCAGATTATATCATATTATATACCTCGACGCATTTCCCTAACCAGCACATGACCTATCGTAACCTTCCTGTTGTCGTCCAGGTCAAATTTGACCAGTCCTCGAATGTTTTTATACCACATAATTTTATATAAATGTGGTCTACTGCCCATAAATTCTATGGTCATTTTTTGAAAATAAAAACATGTAACACAGAATTAAATGGTAAATGGCCTTGTTTTTCTATAGCGCTTTTCTACCTTATAAAGCACTTTACATTCATAGACACATCTACCCATTCGCACACACAATCACACACACATTCACACACCAGTGCCACACACTGGGAGCAACTGGGGGTTCAGTGTCTTGCTCAAGGACACTTGGGCATGTGGCACATTCCGGGGAACGGCTAACCATCTGGCACAGCCGCCCATGTGATACATATATAAGTGATACATTATATTTTAGGACTGATCAATAGTTTTAAACAGCTTTGACCTGAGAGGACAAACTTTGCGCGGTTGATGGGAAGACAATATGAAGGTTAAGTTTTACTTTGGCCTTAATTCTAGCTACAGACTAAACCTTAATAAATAAATTAATATTACTGTAAGTTGGGCATTTTAACATGGGGGTCTATGAGGATTTGCTCCCTTTTGGAGCCAGCCTCAAGCGGTCACTCGATGAACTGCAATCTTTTGCACTTCCGCATGGGCTTCACTGCTCAGATCCGGAGGTTGCCACTTGGGTTGACCTTTAACCTCACCCTGTGACCTGAGCGCAGCTCCAATTCCACTTTGTCCGTTAGCTCTTATTATTTGTCCTTGTGTTAATCACTTGCACAGTTTGGGGCATCAACGTAACAAAGTTATTTATATATAAGAATTTTTTCTTTCCCTGTAGTCCAAAAACATTGATGCGACTCATCCTGCACTTGAGGTGCATAGTTTAATCTTAGTTTCTTGAAGGAATTTACATTTCAAGAAGTCATTTTAGGAAAAAGGGGAATTTAATTTTCATGCATGGCCACCAAAATTGTGTCCAAATGGTTGTACTAAACTCAAATATGCATCGACTCACGTATGCTTCAACCACTCCGACATCCACGTCTACTTTCTTTCTAGCCACTGTCTGCACACTGCTTGCCTTTTATGTCATCTTTTCAAGGAAGCCAAGAGAAGTCGCATTGTATGTATTTGGATCCTAAATAAAGCTGCATAAATCGAAGTACACAACACACACACACACACACACACACACACTCAAAGTGATGGCCATACAGTAACATGAAAGCATTTGGAATGCTCAAAAAAAATAAATAAAAAATTCAGGAGGAGGGAATCCAAATGCAGCCCTAGAGACCAACACTTTGAGGATCACGTTACCTTTTCCCTGGCCTGGTAATGTTCTTACATTTTTACATTTCACAGTGAGTCAAACAGCCGCTACAGCTCCAGTTCCTGCAGCAGCATTGCTACAAGAAATCAGTAAGAAGAGCTGAAAGGTCAGGGGTGATCAGATTCCCCTTTCTATTTATTCATGAAGTTCACCCATTTATTTTTGTGTGTGAGATGTGGGAACAAAAATTTGTCCAGCACCCATAGCAGTTCATCAGCCCCTGGTCATGTCATTCAGTTGTTGCACAGGTCTTTGTGTTTCTTTTAGCTACTCTTTATATTGTGAAGTATTTCAAGAGGTCATAATCTGGATTTACACACAGATTTTGTGGGCAGTGAAGGTTGTCTGGCTTCTAGGCAAGAACTACACATAGTTCAGGTGAATTTCTACCCATACTGCTGAAACCGTAGCTTCAAAGAACTGAAACTTTCATTTAAAATGTTAAATAACTACAAACAGCAGAAACAAAGCCAAGCACATAAAGCCCACCCAAACAATTTGTCTGGCCCTGCAGATCTTTGCTGGTGCATAATCACAACGGTGTGACCGTTTCTGCTGCTAAAATGTTGTTGTTTGTTTGTTTGGTGAAATTGTATTTTACCGGTTAGAGTTTACTCAGAATAAGATTGTAAATCTGCCTCATAACACAAATATTCATTACTCGTTTTGAGTTTCCAAAAATTCTGAAAAAAAAAAAAAAAAAAAAAAAAGGTGAGATAATACTTGTGGATGTGGATATGGATGTGATGTGAGCCTGGTACCTCAGCTGGTAATGTTTAGCATTAAAGGTGACCCTGTGCCGGATCTTTCAACACCTTTGCAACACACACGCGCACACACACATATTTGTACAGTAGGAATTCATGAAACATGTAAATGCAAAGGACAAGGGGTCACACACATGACTGAATACGAGCATTTATCTGGGTTTCCTCATGACATACTGTTCCATCAAATGTAATTTTGCAGTTAACTTCATGCAAGCAGAGAGCATTGTCTGAAATTGTCCAAAACTAAACTGAACTCTCTTAGATTTTTCCATAAACTTCCATGTCTCCTTCTCTGTATGGCTGATGTGAAGGAAAACACAACACGGAAAGTGTATAATCCATTTGTGCAGGGCTGATGTGGAATTCAGCTGCACAATAAACATATCCGAAACAGAGAAGCATCTCAAATTTTTTATTTATGTGCGCATGACTTTCAAATGCATTCCCGTGACTCCCATTACCACTGACCACCAAAACACAGCACTGTGTTCCAGTACAATGACACAGTGTATGCGTGTGTGTTATACTATGTATGTATACTATGTATGTTCACCATGTATACACACACATAGTAGGGCTATGTTTTACGTATCGCATTTGTGTTTATTGTAGTCCAGCTTAAGATGAGTAACTGACGATAACTGAGTGAGCATATAGCTAAAGGAGTTTTAAGAATTATTACAATGCCAAAACAAAGCTTATTGTGAGGAAGCGGTGCAGCAGCAGTTTTTTGGCACAACTGTTGGGGGCGCCAGAGTATGAAATAATTATATCACACCAGTCAAACAACAGTACCTTCAAAGTACAGTCCATAAAAGCTTTTTTATTTGCTCTCTGATTGTTCCCTCATACTATAGAGGAGGGGAAGTGGAGTATTTGTCTCTAAAGGGGTAGATACACAGGAAGAGACGAGCAGCGATGTAGCAACTAGAGACCACAGACAGTGGTTAACAAAACTGGGCAAGTTGGAGCAATGATAGGAGAAGAGGAACTTTGGTGGAACAAAGTTGACAGGGACCAAGTTAAACCAACTTTAAATTTGAGGCAGTGATCAATGGGAGCAACTGAAACAGTTAACTGACAAATGACACAAACACCTCCAAAAGTTTCCCGAACATTTACCATGAGGAAACACAGTTCACAACTTGCTGTTAGCAGTGAACCCAGATGGACCAGCAGCGACAAGAAGAGCTATCGCCATCAATTAGGTTTTGCTTGTTTGACTCAGAAACGATTAGGGTTTGGAAATATATGAGGGTTACCTGGGCAATCAAAGTCTGGAACTAGTCAACTGGTGACAAGCTGTCAGCTACAATGTGATAATGAACATTATATGTGGACAGGGTTAAGATCTCAACACTTACCATGAAAAATAAAGCTACCATGACTGATCAGAGAAAGACAAAACACCATCCTGGAACATCACAGTCATGATGATGCTCTATATTTGTCGCATAACTCCAAAACTGTGATTTATAATACAATAGTGAGTGAACATAATTGGAAAAAGTCATGCAGTCGTCATTGTGAAGTCATAGTGTTCCAAATCTCACGGTGCTACACGCTGTTTTTTCATAACGAACGGCTCAAGGCAAACAGTTCATGGAGAGAGAGCTCTCTGCACTAGAGTAACCTCACTCTCTGTCACAGAAAGGCATAGAGAGAAACTCTTTTCCATAGACGTCAGTGAGCAAACACTTCCACACAAGTGCACACACATGTATCAACACACACTCTGAATGGGGAAGGGGGAGGGCATGATTGTGGTCAGTGCTGAGGAATTACCATGGGCTTATTCCGTCATTTGCCAAAGCTCAGGGGGTAAAGAGGAATAACTCCACCAAACCACCAAAAGCCACAATAAAGCATTTCTGCAGAGAGAGTGAGAGAGAAAGAATGCAATGGAAAAGGCAGCAACGGGCTGAAAAATGACAAAAACACAGTCCGGCTCTGACCCTTAATGATGAATGGATGGGTGCATATAGGGTGGCATGAAAGGATGCAAGTGGCTGTAACTTAAGAGATGACTACATGACTTCCAGTGGTTGATGAAGGTAAAAATTCACAAACATTTTGTCCATGTTAGACTGCACTATGTTCTGCATTCACTACTGTCACTGTCTTCAAATACCAATAATTATACTTTTACATCAAGAACTGCTTTGGTTTTGCTGAAATTAGACCAATTGGACTTGTAGAGGTTTCTTGAAGATGTTTGTCCAACTTTATTCAGTTCTAAAAACTGGTAGGGAGTTGAGTTTTGAACTAAAACATCTGTGGCATGACCAGAGTTTGTTAACAACTAGATAATGCAGTTGGAGGAAACTATTTTGATCGTGTTTTCCTTCTAACGACTTGATGGCAGGTTGTATCTCAGTCCACCTCCCCTGTTCAGAGAGGGGTTTTCAAATTTGACATTCTTTACTCCTCTTTCACACCATCTGTGTTTTCTGGATAAAATCTGTCCTTTGTCCTTCAGGTGTAGGTAGACATTTAAATCCTGACCTGAAGAGGACTCTTGACATGAAAACAATTAGATCCGGATAAATGCCACTTCAATTTTGAATATTCTGTTATAAACTTTGTGCTTACAAGTCAAATTTTATGTTGTTATTAGAGAGGAGACAGTGGTGAGATTACAGGACATGAGAAGAGAGATGGAAAATGACAGGCAACAATTCTCCTTCAGCGTAATCTAGCTGGAAACCTTGTAGTCCAAGTCAGCGCATCCAACCACTAGAACACAAAGTCGCAATATCGCCCATTACTTCAAGTGTAATCATCGACATTGGCCAGTGTAACAATCGTCTATAGTCTACACTGGAATCATCAAGTGGATGTATCTTGAGTTCTTGAGTAAGCTTTTTCAGGGTTTTTGCCAAGCTAGCGGTGTAATCAAAGTGACTTCACTCTACATTGAACCAGGCGATTGATTGATTGATTTGACAGCATTTAAATCCTAAACTGGTATGACTGGGATGCCTTTCTGTAATAGTATTTCCTGCTGTCCCTGCTTGTACTGGTCTTCTTTTTATATAGCGCCTTTCTACCTACCTGGTACTCAAAGTGCTTTACAGTCACAGACACATCTACCCATTCGCTCACTCAAGCACACACACATTCACACACTAGTGCCATGCAATGGGAGCAGCACCGCTAACCCTCTGGTTCATGGATAACCCACTTTACCTACTGGGCCACAACTGCCTCACCGTGCAGTTTCACAGTTTATGCATTTGGTATAAGTTTCAACTTTGCCAGTAGATTAGTATAACTCATAGCTCCTGCAAGAAAAGATCTATAGTGCTGCTGATTCTTTTATTGTTTTTATTTTATATTTTGTTTCAAGTGACTGATCCATCTTTTATTAATCGGCTTACAGCTAAGAAATAAGACATTATAACATAAAGCAGACATGCACACAAGCAGACTTGCCTGCAAAGAGCTTAACATTTTTCTTTGTGTTTCACATGATCACAAAACATAAGTGTGGAAAGTCAGACCCAAAGGAGGAATAAATTGTGTTTCCCTGTAGAAGTTTAGCATGATTGAAAATATGTTTGTGTTCACTGTAACCTCCAATGTACAATCTACAAAACATGTTTTAGAAAGATCTATGTCCGCTGTATACACACATTGGAGGTGATTTATTTGAGGGTACAGGAGCAAAACTAGAAGAAGAAAGACACATTAAGAAGAGACAAAAGAGGGAGGCCAAAACAGTTTGACACATGTGCCAATCAGCAGGCAAAAAGTTCAGGGTGCTGAAAGAAATTCCTGTAAAAGTTCAACTGGTATGACAAGGAAGGCAATTACTGTGTTTTTTGTGTCTGCGTGTTGTCACTTTGTGGTGGATAAGAAAGAAAAAAGAGTAAATTACTTTTCTGTCAATTTATGTTCAAGGTGTAGAGAGATGGATGATACCACAGTGGATGGTAAGAAAGGGAAAGAAAGACACGACTGTGCACATGAAATGAAAGGTGATGAGAGAGGGGGACTTTGACAGAAAAACCTCTGTGACTACAAATAAGACTCCAATACACAAAGAGCGAAACGTGTCTTGGATTCTATCAAATCTGAACCCTTTTCGTGTGTGTTTTCTATCTCACCCACTGTTCTTTTCAATCAGTATTTTTGCAAACTGAAATACAGTGTATCCCAAAACAGAATATCACACTGTGAACATTTCATCCTGCAGAATAACTCTTCCCACTCTGCAACGACGTGTGGAGAGAGAAATGAGAGAGGGATGAGAGAAAGAGGAGGATGGGCTCTAGAGATGAGTGACGTTCTGATTAAGAGAGGAGGATTGCAACGATAATGAAGCATCTGCCCATTGCACCTGACCATAATACCTGCAAATGGCCCCTGTGACATCTATCAGTGAGTGCATCTGTCTTTGAGTGTCTATAACAGCCTTCATCCCTCAAAGAATCTGACACATCTTTCAGCGTCTTCCTATTTAGACACCCGGGGAAGAAAATAACAGATGGGCCAGCTGCAGCAAGATATTTAAGGCCAAACTGATGAGGGCAAAGAGCCGGCTGAAAGATGGACAATGAAGTATTTCCAGGGCAAGAAACTCAAGTCAAGCTAAAAATATTAACATATCGACCTTGAGGAGATTTTTCCTAAGAGCCTCAAACAGTGAGGTCTTTGTATGTTTGGACACTGTTATTTTAGCTGTATATAAAATCATGTTCAAGTTACAGTTATATAATGAATAAGGGCTCAAAGTGAAGGAATGGTGTAGGAGTTCCAACTATTCTTAAACATAGTCCTATTCCAGAACTATTCTTTTAGATGTGTTTTCACTCTGGTTTTATTATTCTTGAGGCTCACGAATGGTTTGCAGCTTATGGTGAACCCTCTGTATTTTCTCCTGTGCATCTTCTCTGTCACTGAACAAGCTTCTCTGTCTGACTATGGTGCACATTGTTCATGATGGATCGGATTTTGTTCAAGGTCCTTGGATCACTGATGTCAGGGACTCCAACTTTGCCACTACCACAGAGCCCGCCTTCTGTATCAGTTTGTCCAGCCATGAGGTGCCCTCCTTCTTAGTGGTGCCTCCCCTGCACACCGCAGCATAGAAGAGGGCATTGGCAGTCATAGTCTGGTAGAACATGTCCAGCAGCTTCTGGCAGATATTAAACGACCTTAGCCTCCTGAGGAAATAGAGACGCCTCTGACCTTTTGTGTATACGTAAGAGTCTATGTTAGCTGACCAGTCCAGTTTGTGATCCAACTGTAGACCCAGGTACTTATAGGTCTGAACCACCTCTACACACTCCGCGTTGATAGTTAAAGGCTGCAGATGGGGCCTTGACCTCTGGAAATCCACTACCATCTCTTTGGATTTTAGCTGTATTGAACTGAAGGTGATTCTCTCTGCACCATGAGACAAATTGTTCACCAGATTCGTGTATTCCTGCTCCTGTCCATCCTTGATACACCCCATAATTGCAGTGTCATCTGAGAGCTTCAGCATATGACATGGCTCTGTGTTGTACTTGACGTCTGAGGTGTACAGGAAGAATAGGATGGGGGAGGGCACAGTCCCCTGTCCCATTCAGGTTCCCCAACCTGACATACTGAGGTCTCCCAGTGAGATAGTCTGCTATCCAGGAAGTGGGTTGTGAGTCTGCTCCCATCTCTATTAGTTTGTCTCTCAGCAGCAGTGGCCGGATGGTGTTGAATGCACTGAAAAAGTCAAAAAAACATGATCCTCTCAGCAGCATTCCCCTTGTCCAAGTGTGAGAGAGTCCGATGAAGCAGGCAGAGGATGGCGTCCTCCACTCCCACCTTTTCCTGGTAGGCAAACTGTAATCTTGCCCGGAATTCACCCAAAGACACGTGGGAGACTCCAAGGTCAATTGGAATATGGTACTTTGGTCTGATTAGACATGATTATATTTTTTTGGCAATCAGTGCAATGCTAAGTTTGGCAAACACAAAACTCTGCACTTCACCACAAACACGCCATCTCCACAGTTAAGCATGATGATGGCAGCTTCATGTTCTGGGGATGCTTCTCAGCAGCAGGCCCTGAATGACTTGTAAAGCTAGAGGAAACATGAATGCATCAAAATAAAGGAAAATCCTGGAGGATAATCTGCAAGAGAACTATAGCTTGGGAGAAGATTTATTTTCCACCAAGACAACGACCCAAAGCATACAGCAAATACTAAACACTGACCCTAAGGGGACCTTTATGCAATCATTTGCTTTAACTTATATATGTTTAGTTAATTTACATTATTTTGTAAAAATCAGTTTCTCTGATTTTGATATTAATAAGTTGTTTGTTGTTGCAAATGCTTGTCAAAAAAGCCTAATTATATTGATCATGATTTCATGTATAGCAGCAACAAAAGGGTCAAACATCGAAGGGGGCTCAATCCTTTTTTTTATAGGCACTGTACATGTGTCACAATTCAGCAGCTTCTTGTTCCAAAGCTTTGTCATCCACCCATCTAGGTTTCATCAACTGAAAACATGACATACAAATGACCCTCCCTGTGTCTTGACAGGTCACACCAGTTCATTAAAAGGGAGGTCATAAATGTTGGCCGTTCCATTAATTTGCTCTGAAACCTTTATTTAAAAATCTTGACCGCACATCATGATTTCCATTATTAAGTATGACGGCGTCTCTGTAATGGCGACCATGGTAATCCTGGGTAATTCTCCATATATCAACCATCCAGCCTGAGTTCACTGCCAGTAATTGCACATACGGCATCAGGTCTCATCTTTATGGTGTAAAATGGAACAACAAGAAGAAAATGGGGAAGATTTACTGTTAAGCTGAGGTCAGTCGGTTTTTATAACTTTCAAAGCAACACACACACACACACACGTCCTCGCACACACTATCAAAGCAGACAGATATGACCTCATCGTGGTCAGTTATTCAGTCATCACTGGCGGCAACCACAACCATGACTGCAGATTCATATATCAAGACCCCTGTGAAGCGTGTGTTTTCTCATGGTTTATCTGTCTGTTTGGAAAGCTGACAGCTCTATTCATTCTCCTGTCCACACACACTTCTCTGATGAATCTGTCTTCCTCAGTTTATTCTTCTTCGATCGTGACAGACTTTTTTGCTTTCAGTCACTTTTTATTTAATCAATTTATTCATAAAAAGTCTGTATTTTACCAGGCGAACTTCTTTTGAACTCTAATCTGCAGGACCCTAAAGGACGGTGCTGTTTTGTCACACAAATGGTGTAGACGTAAAGTTTTATCCATTTTAAGGAAACCAAGGAGGAAACTGTTGATCAAACAAACATTTCTTCAAGAGTGGGTTACTTTCTAATTAGCGATGACTAACTTTTTGTACAATTTGAGTGTCTGCTATCAACAAAAAGGCCATATTCTGCTGAATCGTCCAATCAAGGTTAAAATTTAGTTAAATTCTAAGTGAAGAAACTTTCTGTCCATAGACCGTTTTCAAAGCACTAAATATTGGTAAAGATGCCTGTAGGCAATACAGGCTATTGTTAGATTTTTTTTTTTTTGTTCAAACTGGAATAAGTCTATAATAGTAGAAAAAAAGTAGTCAAAGTGCCCCATGAAGTACATACATGTATAAATATCATTTCATACCTATATGAATTTCAGATTTGGAGAGTTTGTTAAAATAAATATTTCAATATCTGATGAAAATGTATATTGACAAGAAATTTGCATATTCTTGTAAATGTTTCACACAATCAACACACATGGTTTAGATGGTGCTTTAAGCCTATTGAGGATTATGTCATATGTTCTGTAGTATTCTTGTGCTCTTTCAGGGCCTGGGTCTGGTGGCCAGACCATAGACTGTGACTGTGATAAATATGGCCAAACAGACACTATTTTCCTGGGGATATGGGCGGTGCCAACTGCGCTCTGTCCTACCGTCACCAGTTACAAAGAAATGTTGAATTTCTCTCTTTCTTCTGTCTGTACCCGGCTGGGCTTAGGCAGATGGGTCCCTCCATATGAGCTGGGTTCTGCTCAAGGTTTCTTCCTGTTAAAAGGGAGTTTTTCCTTGCCACCGTTGCCTTCAGGCTTGCTCTGGGGGTTTCAGGCTGGGTTTTTGTAAAGCGTCTTGAGACGATTTGTATTGTTATTGACGCTATATAAATAAAATGAATTGAATTGAATTGAATTATACACTGTATTTATTCTATTTTTATTTTTCCCAGCTATGCCAGTCCTACAGGAATGCTTCATGGAGCAGTTGGTATGGCAACTTGTAGTCATTATGATGTCGCATCCTGTTTGCATTCCATCAAATAACTAACTAAAATGAAATTCATCAGAGAAATTGACATTTGAGTAGGCATCAGTAGCATATATACTACCTAAAATGATATAAACCATTCTTGTAAAAAATCCAATTGACGTGTATTTTAGTGTTTTAGTTTGGTCCAAGTCCCATCTACTAACATGGAGGGAGTGGAGTTCATGACCTATACTGCCGCCAGCCACCAAGTGGACCTCTACTTGCTTTGGCTTTACTTTTGAGGAACTGTTCCGTAGTCCACCTTTACACAGTCAATGGATTAGACAAATAGCTGAAAGGACTGAACGATGTGTCCTTCAATAGATAAGATCATCATCCATCAGCCTCCCCACCCTGCCTGCATGACCACCATGGGGTCCAGAGCCTTCAACCGTTCAGTCCCCCACCTCTGGAATTCCCTTCCACCCAACATCCGTAACATTGACACATTGACTATTTTTAAATCTCATCTCAAAATCCACCTGTTCCTACAAGCCTACCCACTATGTATTCTTTGCTCATTTGCTACTCTCGTTACTTGATGCTTTGTCTGTGCTGTGAGCCTGGAGATGTTGGATTACACACACATGGAAAGACAAAAAGTGTAATTTCCACCACAGTACCTATAGTTTAAGTACATATAGTTGAACACGAGGTCTTATCGTATACATGGCTAGCCTGGAAGCCAGCCCAACCTTCCCCTCCCAAACATTGTTTTCTGGCAGAAAGTTGGTCTGGAGTCTCCTCAGTGGAAACGGACTCTGCTCCAACATAGTGACATAGTTAACACCGTGGAGTTGACTTTGTTTACAACAAAATGGCTCCAATCACCCCATAACGAAATTCAAACAGTGCGTGGAGAGAGTCATATTCTGATAAGAAATTGCTATGTATGATAAATATTAATGTTCATTGGTATAATTATATGTGGTCTTCTCTTTTAATAATAACATGGCAACAATGAAAGAGTCGTTAGTTTTCTAAATTCTAAATTACAATACCAACACTAAAATGTATCTACGGTTCATTTCTTGTTGTGTTTTGTTTTGTTTGATCCATAATAACTACACAAGCAGCAGGCGTGCAGCACCTTTACTGGAAACAGAACATGAGTTGTGAGTCAACAAGCAGCTGGTATTCTTATTGTATTTTGTTGGCGTGTGGCAGCTGCATTAGCAAGATAACACCCTTTGAGTTGCAACGCCTTTTTTGCCTCTGCATCGTCCACTGGAATGTGAAACTCGTCCGGTATTTTTCATGACAAAAAAAAGAAGTGTATGATCGTTACCATGTGTTCAATGCTCTTCTCTTTTGTATCAAAGCCTGTATTTCAATGTATTGAATTATATGAATTAAATTACATATTGCATACAGATATTTACATGCTCATCAGTGACAACAATTAGGAATATAGTTTGTTTAGGTGTAGCCCTCTCTCCTCTAACAATCGAATAAGGGGTTTCTTCAGAGAGCCACAGTTGATGCTACACATTATATGATGTCATGATATGCTGCTGGCCTCCATGACCTCTGACGAGCTGTAAATCCCACCAACGAGCTCCTTGGCTCTTTCTGTGTCCATCTGCCTCAAGAACAGTGCAATCAATCGATCTCATAAATATCAAATGCTGAATAATAAACGCAGACTCTCAGACTCTGGTGCTGACCCTCCACTTAGCCTGCAGATTGTCCTGGATTATAAATTCAGTCTGTTAGTGTCATTAACGCCCTGCGGCGCCTGAGGTGACAGCTGACTTTTGGCAGATGGCGTCACCAGACACCAAACCGAGAGGGTTCTTAATACCTTGATTAGACAGGCTTTTATATTACTTGTTTATGGGGTGTGGTTTTTAAACAGCGCCATAAAAATATTTAACTCTCTTGATTAATTCACGTATTGACATAGAGATAAATGTCAGTTGTATTTATAGACGGAATGATGTTATGTTCTCAAGTCTTCAGTGGTTTCTTAAGTGGCAAGTGTGCTCATAATGACATCTATAAATGGATCAATGTCAGCGTCGAGATTATCTGCAAAAACCTCAGAGAGATTGTGGTACTCTAAACTGAATAACACTAAACTGAACAGTTAACAATGCAAATGCTATGCTAACTGACTTATATAGTGATGGGTAAAGGTTAGTGCCTCACAATTATATTTACAACTGCAGTAATCTATTGTTGGCCACTGGGAGGCGCAAACTGTCAAAACGAGGTTAAGAAAGTTGTGAAATATGCAACCTTAAATGGTAGCATTGTTATTTTCAAGCCACTTGCGGATATAGCTGATAAAGAACAATCCAAGTTGACCAAGCAGTTATATTCCGAAGTTTGCAGGTGACACGGCTGGGGTTGTACAGATCTCCATTAATGTCCTGCCCTCTTTATGGGATGAGCAGTACTGTCCGTCTTCAAATACGTCAAATACTACCTCCTTCACATGGCCAAAAGAAGCCTGCGCTTCTTGAAGAGGCTGAAGCGCCCCAACCTCAGCTCTGCTATCATCATGACCTCCTTTTACCGGTGTGTGGTGGGCAGCATATTGACCTCCATCACTGTCTGGTATCGGAACTGTTTGGCAGCTGACAGTAAGGTACTACAATGAGTAGCCTTCCTTCCTTGGAGGACATTTACTGTACCTCAGCACATGCAAGAGCAGAGTATGAGTATGCATCAAAGCCAAAACAACTAGGCTGTAGTTTCGCTTGTTCCCAGAGGCTTTTAGGTTTTTAGATGTTGTAGATAGATGGTAGATGGTCTTCATCAGGGTCATCAAGAAACACAGTGCAAACAATATATTTTTTTAAATGTGTAATTTTAAATGGAAACAACCAAATCATGTACATGCACATAAACGTATAAGCCAATTGGGGACCTTCAAAGCAGGCTTAGTCATGTAGCATCAAGTCAACCAATCACATACATCCACATCACACCATATATGCAACACTGTGCATATAGTATGGGTTGGGTATATTATCATGTGGTTTCAGGCCTATGATTAAACCACACTGGCAAAATGAGGAAAGTGTTAACCTAATCTTCAACTGGATCAGTAAACTATCAGCCTATTATCAAAAGTTGGATGATCCCTCTGCTGGGCTAACACTTCAGTCTCCTCTGCTTTTATCAGGTTTCACACCCGGACAGCTGCTGAGCTTGAAACCAGCAGGGAGTCCGTCTCACTGATGGTATGTATGTGTGTGTGTCCATGAACAGCACCAGAATGTGTTTTACAGCCTGGGAAGGTACCGTCCTCGGGGCTCGTGTTGTTAGTGAACCACATTCTTTTCTCTTCTCATAATCACGCACAGGCCCACAGTTCAACACCAGGGCAAGACATGACACAGAAACAAGACGCTTTCATCGCAGAAGAAAACATCTCTTATTGATATATTTTTCCCATTAGTTTCAAATCTTTTTTTCATCAGCATCTTACACAAGCAGATATCTTGCTGGAGCATTCGTATGCATGATAGCAGTATAATTTTCAAAGCGTGTCATGCCTTCAATGCTTTGAAAACTATATTGTTATATAGTACGCCAGTTTTTCCTAAAATAGTCTTGCTCCTTATTTGGGGTTAGGTCCACCTTTGGTTGTTATGATCCATCTGAGCTTTGTTAGCCGTATTTTATTTATAGATTCAAATATTTACGATAATAGAGCTGTAGTCATAAAAAGTACAGAACATCTTGGTATTTTTTCACACTTGGAAAGCAGTTTGCCTTCAGGGACTAAATGATGCAGTTTCCTGTAAACCTTTTACAGAAATGTTAATAGAGAAACTACACCAATTCTTTATGTCAAAAGATTTTACATCCATCTAGGGTTATCAAATATTCTGCAAAATTGCAAGTTGCTTTTAGAGTTTTAAGCCAACATTAACGGATATTTTATCTACTTAAAGCATTATTTATACATACTTATTTATACATTTGAGCTAAATTACTACCGTCCTGATGAATCCAAGACCACAATTTCTTCGCACTTCATTGGTTTTGGTCTACATCATTCATCAGTGAATTCTTTACTGTTAACAGCTTCTTGCCATGTTTTGAAATTGCCTGCCAGTGCGTAAAATATGTTATAATGCTACAATTATAGTCCTGGACAAAATCTTAAGACCAGGGGAAAAATTACAAGTATTTGCATTTCTCGCCAGTGTAACCAGATTGTAAGTAGTACTTCAAAAGGCAAAAAGAAGAAACAGGATCAGGAGACAATAAATAAAGCGTGGGCAATATATTGCAAACTCCATTTAAATTCAAACAGGCTGTTCATCAGCTGATCAAGAATTTAAGACCATAGTCAGGCAAAAGACAGGAAAAATTGTAGCAAAATTCTGGCTTTTATGTAATTTTCTCTCAGGCATTCACACTGTCATGACCTCCTGATGACAAAAAGACTCTCTGTCTTTGAACGTGACAGGACTGACGACCTGCACAAGCAAGGCCTCTTGCCATTGGTCATGTACCATCTCTGCCAAGGCCGGATGTAGTAAGACAGTCATTTTAAATAGGCGGGTTATGGAACAAAAAGATATCAAGGCCCTTACTGATGCTGACTGCAGCCCAATAACTGTAAGACAGCATCTAGAGAGAAGGGCTTAAAGGACAAAAAAAATGTCTTCAATGGCCACTTCTTCTCCTATGCCACAAACTTAGACTTTGCAAGGGACCACCAAACATGGGTCACTGAAAGGTGGATGAAAGTTTTATTCTCTGACGAGAAACAAATTTAACCTGGACGGTCCTCATGGCTTCCAACGTTACTGATATGACAAGGAGATCCCTCTGGAGATGTTTTTTATGCGGCACAGTGGAGCAGAATAATATCATTCTTTCGGATCATCCTGTTGCCCTTTTCTAAATCCCATTGAGAACTTTTGAGGATGGATGGCAAGCGAAGCTAACAAAAAACAAAAACAAGACCGTGGATATCCTTGATGAAGACATCTTCACCACATGGAACAACATTCCCGTCAGCCTCCTGGAAAGACTTGCATCAAATATGCCTAAACTAATTTTTGAAGTGATCAACAAGAACGTTGGAGCTACTCATCATTGAGTCCTTTTTTGATACTTTTTGGGCTAAGGTCTTAAGTTTGTGATCAGCTGATGATGATGGTCAGCCTGTTTGAGTTTAAATGCACTTTGTAATTAATTGCCTGTCTGTTTTTTGTCTCTTGCTCCAGTTTCCTCTTTTTGCATTTTGAAGCACTACAATCTAGTTACAATCCACCAGTGTGAAATGCAAATTCTTGTAATTCTTACCCTGCTCTTAAGATTTTGTTCAGGAGTGTACAGCATATTTTCTGCTATTCTTTTCATTTTTAAAGGTTGCTGTCTTTTAGTAAGAGGCGGGACATAACACAACACTGAGAAATAAACAGCAGATGGAAGCAATGTACCGGAATTTCACTTATTTTTCTAAAATTAGTTTGTTGCTGTTATGTACAGGTAATTACGCTATTATGTTACTGGTCCGACCTGCTGTCATTGGGCGAGAGGTGGGGTACACTTTGGACATGGCACCAGTCTACTATAGGGCTGACACACAAGGACAAAGAACCATTCACACTCACAGGCACACCTACAGCCAATTTAGAATCACCTACTAACCTAATGGGCATGTCTTAGGACTGTGGGGGGAAGCGGGAGCACTCGGAAAAAACCCAGGCAGGAGGCACAGAGAACATGGAAACATAAAATCCAAACGGAAAAGAGAAATGATTAAAAAGTTCAAGAATAGTTGATAAGGTGCTTCATTAAAACTATAAATGACAATAGAGGATAGGACAAGGTATCCAATCAGCGTATAAAACCAACTTATATCGAACAAACGTAAACAGCTTGAATTTCCCTCGGGATTAATAAAGTATCTATCTATCTATCTATCTATCTAGTTTCCAAAGCTTTGAGTGTTCCTGAGCAATGGCAACCATCTCAGTAACACTGCACCAGGCGGTGGTGGGTCCAGTCAAAGCCGGCTTTGAAAATCATTTTTACACAAGCACAAACCTCTACATCATCTGCAAATACCATCTCCATTATGAAGCATGGTGGTGGCAGCATCATTGGACATGAGTGCAGAAAACTGAGACAGGCAATTCAACTTTTAGAATTGGTGCAGACTGGTGTGAAAACACAATAATCATATCAAACGTGAATGGGACACTTTTTCAGGCCCATAGATTTTTCCTAGGATATACCTTAACTGACTGCCCTTTATAATGTATACATATCTTTCTACATATGTTAAGACATGAGTACTACAAGGTGAAGAAGGTGAAGGACATTCTTAAATGTGTCGTTTTATCAGTGTACCTTGTTGGAACCTCACAATATCCAGACACTAGACTCCAAAACTGCTTGCAGGGCTGAGTCCAGATGTTCTTTAGAGAAAAGTAGAAATCAGAGGAAGAGAAGAGTTGTTCACAGTGTTCACCTCTCCCTCGTGTCGCTCGTTTGTTGTCTCTTCGGAGGCCATGAACTTGGCAGGTGTGAAATTATACCTCTGTCCTTGTTCCTCTCCTCTCCTCTTTCCTCCATCATGCTCTTCTGACCTCCACATGCACACATCTGGCAGATGGGCTGTACAAGAGAGTGAATCCATCTGAGGGAAAAGAAGACTGATATTTGTAAGGGCCGATATTCACAGTGTTTCAGTATAATATTTCTACACTGATCAGTCATAACAATATGACCACCTTCCTAATATTGTGTCCAAGTCTCCAAAATAGTTGTGGCTCAGCAGAGAATGGACATGGGCCTTCTGAGGGTGCCCTGTGGTGTCTGGCAACAGAATGTATTAGGGGCTACTATGGGTTGAGGGGAGGGGCCTCTGTGGATCATCCCACAGATAATTCATCAGTTTAGGATCTAGTGAATTTGGAGGCCAGGTCAACACCTTGCGCTGTTGTTCATGTTTTTTGTTCCTAAACCGTTTTTTGTGTGTGTCTGTGTCAGGCTGCATCCTGCTGGGGATGGCTGCTGCCATCAAGGAGTGTCATTGCTATGGCTTGCGGGTGCCTGGTCTGGTCTAGGTGAGTGGTACATGTCTAAGTAACATCCACACGAATGGCAGGTCCAAACGTTTCCCAGCAGAACATTGAATTGTCACAAGATGGTTAATGATATTTACTTCTCCTGTCAGTGGTGTTAATGTTGTGGCTGATCGATGTACAGACGTGGGCAAAATTGTTGATTCCCTTCCGTTAAAGAAAGACAAAACCACGGTGGTCACTGAAATAACTTGAAGCAGACAAAAGTAATAATATTTTCTAATGACTAATGAAAATCAGACGTTGATTTAGAATTTTGGTTCAACAGAATCATTTTAAAAATCAAACTAATGAACCTGGCCTGGACAGAAATGATGGTACCCCTAACTTAGTATTGTGTCCCACATACTTTTGAGGCAATCACTGCAATCAAGCAATTTCTGTAACTCTCAGTGACATTTTTGGATCTGCTGACAGATATTGTGGCCCACTCCTTGTAAGCAAACTGCTCCAGCTGTCTCAATTTGAATGGTGCCTTCTCTAGACTGCATGTTTCAGCTCTATCCACAGCAGTTCAATAGGATTTAGATCAGGGCTCATGGAAGGCCACTTCACAATAGTCCAATGTTTTGTTCTTGGATGTTTTTAGCTATTTGTTTTGCGCCATTATCCCGTTGGAGGACCCATGACCTATGACTGAGACTAAGCTTTCTGACACTGGGCAGCATGTTTCACTCCAGAATGCCTTGATAGTCTTGAGATTGCACTGTGCACTGCACAGATTCAAAACGGCAATGGGGCGGCTGTGGCTCAGTAGGTAGAGCGGGTTGTCCACGAACCAGAGGGTTAGCGGTTCGATCCCCAGAATGTGCCACATGCCGAAGTGTCCTTGAGCAAAACAGTGAACCCCCAGTTGCTCCCAGTGCGTGGCACTGGTGTGTACTTGTGTGAGCGAATGGGTAGATGTGTCTATGACTGTAAAGCGCTTTGAGTACCAATAGGTAGAAAAGCGCTATATAAAAACAAGGCCATTTACCATTTACCAAAACCCCCTGTGCCAGATGGAGCAAAGCAGCCCTCGAACATATCTGAGTCTCCTCCATGTTTCACAATAGGTACACCGTTCTTTTCTTTGTATGCTTCATTTTTGCATCTGTGAACATAAAGCTGATGTGACTTGCCAAAAAGCTCCAGTTTTTTGTCAAGTCAACAGAAAGTTCCACTCCAACAATGGAGTCCTCCTCTTTTGTCTTCCATTAAGTCCACTTTGGCTCAAACAGCAACCGATGGTGCGATCTGACACAGATGTACCTTGACCTTGGAGTTCACCCCTAATCTCTTTATAAGTTGTTCTGGGCTCTTTCTGGAGAGAGTTCCACTCCTGGGGAAAACATCTTGTGTGGTTCCGGTTCCCAAGACTGTGCATCCCAGCAGGCCGAATCACTTCAGGCCAGTAGTCTTAACCTCTCACCTGATGGAAACCATGGAGAGGATCATCGTGGGCCAACTCTGTCATTTGGTGCAAAACAACATGGACCCACTGCAGTTAGCCTATCGGCCAGGCATAGGTGTGTAAGATGCTGTCATCTACCATGTCTTTCTCACCTAGAGAACGCCGGTAGCACTGTGATGATCATTGTGTTCTTTGACTTCTCCAGTGCGTTCAACACCATTCAACCATCACTGCTCAAGGGGAAGCTGGAAGGAGCTGTGTGTCTGATGTTGTAGTCTGCAGTACAGGGGCACCGCAGGGTACTGTACTCTCTTCCTTCCTCTTCACCCTGTACACATCGGACTTCAGACACAATACAGACAGCTGCCACCTCCAGAAGTTATCTGATGATGCAGCCATTGTCAGGCGTGTATCTCGGAAATTATCTGGAGTACAGGGAAGTCATCACTAGCTTTGTAGACTGGTGTGCACTGAATCACCTGCACATCAATGCCAGCAAGACAAAGGAGGTGGTGACTGACTTCAGCAGGAAACCACTTCACACTGCACCGGTGAACATCCAGGGCTTGGACATTGAGGTTGTGGAGGAATACAAATGCCTGGGTGTTCACCTCAACAATAAACTGTACACACAATACAAACACCATGTACAAGAAGGGCCAAAGTTGTCTTCACCTGCTGAGACGACTGAGGTTCTTTGGGGTGTGCAGGTCACTGCTCAAGACTTTTTCAAATTTGTTTTTTGTAATATTCCTGTCAAATTTGTTATTGTTTTTTTGCCTATATTTTTGCCAAATTTCACGCTACTGTGACAAGGAAATTTCCCATAAATGGGATAAATAAACAATGTCTTATGTCATATGTCAAATGATTTTCAACATTTTCTAGGGGTACCATTGTTTTTGTCCAGGCCAGTTTCATTCACCAAGTGTATCCTTCTTTTCGGAAATATTTAAGCATCCATGTGTCATTGCATATGTGCATATATGTGATCTGTGTGTGTGTCACTTTGTGCGTTATTGCATAAAGCATAAACGTGTGTGTTCCCATTATAGCCTTCCAGTTTCGTGGAGGTAATGTAGGATTTTAAAAAATCAACCAATCATGCGTCAGCCTCCATCTGTTAATCAATCTAACCGATGCAGACTCAGAGTTCTTCAGTAACCTTACAATATTCCTCTGAAGAAATGCCACCACAAGGTTTGACCTCGGCTCTTCCCCCTCCTTTCTTTTCCATCCCTTACAGTTTCTTCCCACTCTTGTTTCTCAGCAGTCTGGGTTTTAATTTATTCGTGCACGAGATTCCATGTGTCTCACAGCTGCACCACAGTTTCGCCAAATCCTTGGCCCTGGCCTCAAATTGTCAGCCATGGATGGAGTCTGTCTACTGCTGCCAAGTTTTTCTCTGCTGTATTCAGACTAGGCTTGTGTCGTTTTGGAAAAGAATTAAGACTATCCCTTCACTGCAGTTACTTTTCATTTAATTTTTAGAATCAGACATTGCCTTCCAGGAGTAAATCAGGCCAAAAGTGTAAAAAATCTCCAGAATGTGTAGGTTATATGATCTATATTGCTGGTCAGTTTCACTGATAGAGGCTCAACTGTAACGTGGAGTTGGAGGGAAGCTTAGCCACGATTGCTAGTAGCATAGCTTCAGCATAAATAAAGTTGCAAGGCAGGAGACGAAGTGGAGGAATTTCCACACAGTACATTTATTCAACACAGATAAGGACCATATAAAGCCAGGTCTCACGGGATATTCTATAACACTCACGGATAATAGGACATTCGAGACTTGTAGCCTTCACCAGTGTCCACATTATTGAAGTTGAGGAAGTCAAAAAAAGACAGATGCAAGCGTGACACTTGCTGAACTAAGAGGTGACAACAAGGGAGGCGCCATCCTGTGGTGTAAACTGGTAATGCTCTATGTAATACTCTTACACAACCAATATGCAATATCGATGCATAGACTTCACAAGCCTGCACGGCAGACCACTGTCGCAACATGCATTTTTCACCAGAAATAAAACAAATACTATTGAGTATCTGTATCAAAAGACTACTGCCTGAAATAAGAGCTAGGCAGGTAAAAAGAGCAGCATCTATTAATCTGGAAACAGCATCTATTAATCTGGAAACAGATTAATAAATGCTGCTGGGGAATATTTTCTGAATACAATAGGGCTGATGGAAAAAATGTAAAATTAATTCAGAAACAGGTACATTTTGGGAAAAACTGTTTTAATGTGCCTTAGTTTCTTTGCATTTAGTGTCTTGTCTGTGCCAGAGCACCTGTGCAGGAGAGAGTGAAGTGTACTTTGGAGTTGCTAACTGGATGACTGAAGGAACTGACAAGGTTACACATCACTTTCCTGTTCCATGTGATTTGCAAAGAAATTAGTTTGTGTTTCTTATGTAACTTGTAGAAGCCACTTGTTTCTGTATGATACGTGTTCATATACTTAATTAAGTCATTTATCATAAGCTTCTCAAATGTTCTTTCGGGTTTATCTTTAAGTAAACTTGAAGTGTTGCTCTGATGGAACAAACAAACAAAGGTAAAAATGTCACTGTAAGCTCTGGGAATGTATAATGAGCTATTCATTTAATTCATTCATTCATTCATCCATCTTCTGTACCCGCTTATTCCTGTTAAGGGTCGCGGGGTTCTGCTGGAGCCTATCCCAGCTGTCATCGGGCGAGTATTCATTTAATGATCGGCACCAATTTGGAAAAACTAGGGGTAACTGGTTAAAGTGTCTTACTGTTAACAGACAATTAGCAAACAATCTGAAAAACTGTTGCATTGTCCATCTTATTATTTCTTATGGTAACATTATTCCTCTCTCATCACCCAAGGGATGGAGTGAAGAGAGAGAAGTAATGTTGCTTTCTTGTTCTTTATGTATTTCTTATTTCCTTCTCTCCCTTTTTGCCATCCTTTCTTCTCTTTTCTTTTCACCTCCTCTTTCTGTCTCTCCATCCTAACGGCACAATACCCTGTCTGTGTAACTAAAATAGCAGCTCAGCTACAGTACAGTGTTTTCCATATGGCTCCCATTCACTCGCCATGGAGAAAGGCTATATTGTAGCTGGCCTGTAAAAACATAACAGGGGCGACTCTTAAAATATAATGAAAACCCCGTTCCTCCATTTACATTGCCTCAAGGAGTAGTTTTACCTGGCTCTTAGACACATCGTCTTGGTTTGCTGAATATTCAGACTGTAAAGCGATCCTGAACATCACACAGTGTCATTGACCCTGGCAGATTTTAACTGTACTGATTTTGTACAAGTTTGAAATGTGTTAGATAAAAATGTATAAAATACAAGGTAAAATTATTGTAGATTCCAGTAGGAAAGTTTAAAAGTGGAAAAACAAATCAGGAGCAACTGAGTGCATACACAAAAGAAACACTGTACAGTACAGATGGGTGCTTCAGTTTTAGAAATGCTTACAACAATGTACCATACTGTCTGCAGTCTAAACCCAGTTCCTTACACATTTCAATAATGCATCCATATATTTGAACTTTTTACTTAATTACTGACAACTCTGCACACATTTGAGCTTATGACATCATGTACACAAAATGTTTAGTTCAAGTGGTAAAATCAGCTGTGTGTCCTGAGAACACCCCTGTCAACCTCTAGAAGCTACCGAGGCTCACAGTTTAGAATCCTAATGACTTCAAGTTAGGGTCTGTCCAGACCTTGCATTAAGATCCGATCTGGGCGATGCGATCATGTAAAAGACAGGTGTGAACACCCACAGGACTCATTGAGATCACATTTGAGACAATCGATCTGTGACCATGTTTGAAGGTGGTCTGGGTTGCATGTGTCTGCATGCGTCCATATGTGTCCGCACGTGTCTGCATTTCTTTGGTAGTGTGAACACAGTGTGTCCTAAATCACATTGAAGTGCTCCTGCGTCAGTAGAGTTTTGCCTCATTCATTCAGAAAAAAACATAAGACTGCCATTATTAACGATCACCTGAAAACGAAGAAGCATGGTAAGTGATGTTTGTTTATTAGTAATTTTGTCCTTGTAGCTGTTAACTAAATAAAAAAGTAAAAAGTACAAATTAAAGTATTAATAATAATATGAGTACATGAGTGTGATTCTGTGTTACTGATACAGTCATGATGATGTATAAGGAGCCTTGTGTGGTTAAGTGACATATTTTCTCAATGGCCAATGTCATTATTTACCTTTATTACCAGAGATTATGGTGTATATGGAAACTTCCAGGGTTAGAGTTATAATCTGAGTTTTCTTCAGGTCTAACACACATAAAACAGCACTGTTTTCGGTTCTGGAGCAGCAGTAGAGATCCATTAGAGAGAGAAGCTGTTAAAATATGCATTTGGAGACGCATGTTAACGTCAGGTTTGAACACACACACCTAAAGCTGAATATCTGTGATCTGATAGCCCAAATCGAATCTTAACGCAAGAAACAGGCCCTTAAATAGCAACACTGTAATTCAAGGCAAAAGAAAAAAAAAAAAGAAATTGATGCCCTTGATATAATTGAACTTAGAAACTGTGAAGCTGAGAAATAAATAAATAAACTAGCTAGAGAGCTGATCTGTTCACATTAGCCTACCACGTCTTTATTAGCTTAGCAATGGGCACAGTAATAGACTTTAATGAGGATGAGAACCACAGCAATGGGAGTCGTTCAGCCAACGTCAAGCTCATTAAAATATGCTACACTTCAGGGGCATCGCAAAATTGTATTACACGATTATCCCAGGATGTTGATAAGATAAAAATACACTGAGCAACAGTAGCATTTATTTTTTGCCGTATTCAAGATATTTTTAGTTCAGTTTTTATCTGCACCAGCTCTGAAAGTAAACAGAGCTCTTTATTAGCCAGTTGCTACCTTTGTCTGATGTTAAGTTATTTTTTCTGATATTCTGAGACACATACACACTATACTGCTGCATAGATGCACAGTGCACTGCCTTTCTATCACAAGTAAATGAACCTGGGAAAAATACGTAACACATAGGCATTCATCGTAATAATGAACTGTACTTCAGTGAACTGTTTCAGACAAATTTATATTAGTAGAAACATATGGCTCACGCACACACGCACACACATGACATTTTCGGCTTATAGTCATTAATATCAGGGGTGATATAATGACTCCCGAGGGCCCTGACCTTTTTAAGAGGGATGGAAAACAAAGGCAGCGCTTAGACAGCCGGCCCATGAATACGCACACACAGACATGCTGCTCCAACTTTTTCGCTATGATTTACTGTGATAAAAGGGAGGACCGTGGCCTTGGCAGTCTGCACTACACTTTTACTAAGATGATTTTTTTCTGCCCCGTTATTTGTGTTGGTGCTGGAGCAACATGGTGTGTGTGTGTGGTTGTGTGGGGGTCTAGATTGGTCTAGATTTGTGTAGCCCTTCAACTAAGGACTTGATAACTTTCCAGCTACTGAAAACCTTTATTTATTCTTTCCTTCCTTTTTATACAAATGGTCTTTAACAGTTAGTGGGAGTGAGTGTGCGGTAGATCTTCTAGACTTTCAAATCAATTTTGGATACTGATGTTATGTTTTAATGTGTATAATGTGTAAGCTCTAATTCAGCTATCTTTCTGAGGACCAGTTTAAGTTACCATGGGACATTTGTGCAAAGTGAGGACATTTTGGCCAGTCCTCATCTTTGGAGCGTATAGGGTAAAGGTTACAATTAGGTTATGGTTAGGTTTAGGGCAAGGATTAGGCACTTAGTTGAGATGGTTAGAGTTAGGGTGAGGGGCTAGGGAAATGCATTATATCAACAAATGTCCTCACAAAGATAGCCATACAAACATGTGTGTGTGTGTGTGTTTTCTCAGAGATTTCTTGCACATACGGAGAAATTAAAAGGGATTCGGTTATCATTTATTTAAAGGAAGGAAGACATACCTTGATAACTTCACAGTAGATAGATAGACAGATTCCCCAACCTGACAAAGTCCGCTATCCAAGAAGTGTGGTGTGAGTCCACGCCTGTCTCTATTAACTTGTCTCTCAGCAGCATCGGCTGGATGGTGTTGAATGCACTGGAAAAGTATATTAAAAAAAACATGATCCTTACAGCAGTATTCCCCTTGTCCAAGTATGAGAGAGTACGATGGAGCAGGAAGAGGATGGTGGCCTCTACCCCCACCTTTTCCTGGTAGGCAAACTGCCGTGGGTCTAGACTCACAGACAAATTATAACCGCTGAGAACTGATTATGCTCCA
Organism: Chelon labrosus; assembly: GCF_963514085.1. NCBI lineage: Eukaryota > Metazoa > Chordata > Actinopteri > Mugiliformes > Mugilidae > Chelon > Chelon labrosus. The sequence continues at coordinate 1,338,958 of NC_140337.1, read as the reverse complement.
TCAAAGATCTGCCTGGCCAGTCAGACTGTTTGAGTAGAATCAATGTTGCGGTTGTCTGCTAACTGGTACAGCGTTACATTGTCTTTGTGTAACATATTTTAGTGTTTATATTTAGTCCTCTAATGCTTGTGGCTTGAGCTTTTATAGTTGAGAACAGGAAGTCTTTAATGCGACTTAGGACTCATTGCATTCAGCCTGCCAAAGGAAAGCAGACACATGCGCACACATGCGGACACACGCAATCCAGACCACGGCCTAATGTGGTCTGAAATCGATCTCTCAAATACGATCTCAGTGATGAATGAATGAATGAATGAGATCCGGTTGCCCAGATCAGATCTTAGTGCAAGGTTTGAACAGGCCCTTTACATTGAGTTTCCACATTTATACCTCTACAAGAAAGCAGATTTATTAATACCTACAGTACGTACAAAGGGAAGCAAAGAGGGCACTACAAAGAAAGAGGCAAATAGCAAAAATGATAGAAATATAGAAGTCAATTTAAGGTTTAACGGGCGACACAGTGGCGTGGTGGTTAGCACTGATGCCTCACTGCAAGAAGGTTCTTTGTGGAGTTTGCATGTTCTCCCTCAGTCTGCGTGGGTTCTCTCCGGGTACTCAGGCTTCCTGTCCAAAGACATGCTCGTTAGGTTCATTGGTGATTCTAAATTGGTGATTCTGTGTTAGCCCTGCGATAGACTGGCAACCTGTCCAGGGTGTACCCCGCCTCTCGCTCCCCCGCGACCCTTCACAGGACAAGCAGTTACAGAAGATGAATGAATGAATGAATTTAAGGTTTAACTAATTATTCTTAATATGCAGGAGTAGTGGTTTGATATCTAGACTGCCCACACACACCAGAAAACCTTATTCGTTATTAGAGCCACACTACAGGGAGGCTTAACTGCTGGGACGGCAATGAGGGCTACAAGCACAAAGCACTCAAGGGAACTGCTCTTCTTTAATAGCCTTGGCAGCGCAACAATGCTGTTATCTTAATGGGTAAATATGCAGAGAAAAAAAAACTATTTTAACCTCTTAAACACACACTCCACAACAGAAGTATCACATTATGTTTATGTTGTAGACATACACAGACGAACAAGCCTGTAAAAGCCCCATGAAACTGTTCTGTTCTCTTTACCGTCTGCTCTAATTGGCGGAGTCCTGCGATTGGCTGCTGGACGTCTGCCAGTAACCAGTGAGAGACCTCGGTCTGCTCGATCAAAACCACGGATCCTAAAACAGCAGGGCAGCATAGAGCATGTGTGTGTGTGTGTGTGGTCACCTTATTCAACAGTAAAAACACTCACTGACACACATACACGATTATACTGCATGATTACAGTCTACATTTACCATAAAACCTTGAATTAATGAAGTATGTGAAACATCCTGTGTGTGTCGGCCACATATGTTAGACTCATAACACTCACAGTAGGAGGTTTCAAAGCCACAATGGTCCTTGTAATGTAATTGCTGCTGCGCTGAACATGTAATGTTTGACACACCTCTGGGTTGACGACACATACACTCTACAGTGGTTTATGTACACGTGCCTAATAATACTTGTAGTTGATGGTATATTTTAAAGGGTGAAAAAAAAGGAAAATCCTAGATTTTGTTTGTTCGTGAATGTTCTTAGTCATCTTGCTTATCAAAAATACAAGGTCAATCAAGGGGAACTGTACTTGGTTTCTTGAAGTTCAGTTGTTCAAACAACAAAAGATGAATCAAGCTGGGATCCATGGGGACACCAACACTGGAGATGTGGAGACATCTTAGTCATCTTCTTCTACTGAATCAGTTCAGTGTAGAGACAAATTTGACAGTTCTGCTATATTTCGAAGTAGATGAGCTCCTCCACAGCAGCAGAACCTCTTTTGTGTGGTTTGTAAACACAAATCTAATCTTATCAGATTATTTTATTTAGCATCCATGTAAACAATTAAGTTTGAATCTCTGATCAGACTGATTTTAATCAGGTTGAAGAAACAGGTGAGATTCAAAATACACCTGCAATGAACCCTTCTCGCCAAAGAGAGGAAAACAGAGACATATACTGTATGTTTGCTTCACCCATTGCCATGTTATACATACAGTCAATGCCCGTAAACCCCTCATTGAGGACTTGAGTAACACTTCAACAGGTGACGCAGCGACAATGTTGCTGGCAACACACCCTATGTCTGGGGTATGATATTCTACATTTTTCATACTGTCAGCAAATCCACAAAAGTCAAAACCAACAATGAGCTGATACTGCAAGTCTTTAGAAGTTTCTGCATCCAAAATCATGTACACTCTATTCTGAAAAATCTAACAAAAGAAACTGCAAAATGGACTACACCAAAGATCAACACAAACACTAAAACGTTATTTGAAGGTGTAATTAAAAATGAAAGCATGGTGAAGAAAACTGCACTCTGACACACTGGCATGACACATGACGGATTAGAGTAGACTAGTAAGGGGAATAGTTTTAAGGTAAAATGGAAACTGAGCTGAGCCGCGCAACAGAATTAGCGCTAATGTGTGGCTCTATTGTAGCACACGCCTTTGAACATGCAAACACACACAGACGTTATTAAATGCCAGACATGCACACACAGATGCAAAAAAGATTATAGTCACTCAGAATCAGGCTGAGAAAACAAGCGGCAACCTTGGTTAAAATGGATTTAGTTTATTAAATGTAATAATCGCAGCAATAAAAACATGTTGGAATAATGTTTTGGCCGTTTCCTCTCTGACGTCTAAAACCCCCTTTTCCTGCTCCCATTTACAGAGGTGAGGGAAAGGATGTGTGTGTTTAGCATTAACTCGAGGATGCAGCGAAAGGAAAGTCTCCAAGTTAGAGTCAAATAAAAGGATTTAACCCAACAGGATATTACATCATGATCCTGGCCAACATCCCAGACGTTTGATTGGTCGTTTTCATCATGCCGGGCAACATTGGGTCCAAATGTTTAGTCTACACTCATTTAACTTTCACTATACCGCTATAAGCCCCAGCTTTAGGAATTACACATAAAGGGAACATTTTATTAAAAGTCAACCAACAAGATGGATGGAGGGAAAGGAGAAAAAGGGGGAAAAACGTGCAATAAAAGAAAGAGGTGCTTTAAGCAGGAAAGAGTTATCGCTTGAAAAAGAAAAGAGAAATCCTAAAAGTTGGTTCAGGGAGGAAAGTGAGCAAAAAGGAGAGGGGAAAATATGTGAATAGAAAGGGATAATGTTATTTTGCCTGGAAACGGTTTTCCTGAAATTTTGATTTTATTTATTTCTTTATGACATTCTCTAGACTTCTAATGTTTCAGGACAAGCTAGAAGATGACACACACATTAAAGCTGGACGCATTATTAGTGCATAAAGATATGAAGCCAAGGCTCGTCTCAGGAACTTCTCGGAGAGTTATAGACCTTCAAATCTGAACACACAATCTGGTGTGTTATATCATAAGCATGCCTATTAACTCAAATACATCCAAATGTACACAGAAAACCACATTCAGTGTCGGTCATGGTGGTCCAGGCCTGCTGGCATTGGAAGGTATCAATAAAGGTTGTGGTATTGGAGCGTCTGGAAGGGTTTTAGGTTATGTTGCAGAATAGGTAGGCAGGCAAGGGGAGTGCTGAAGGCAGGGTGGCCCTGTCATGGTTTGTGCTTAATGTTGTAATCAGTTTTCTTGTTGGATTTAAGTTTTACTTCCTGTCTGTCTGTGATTCCACTCACCTGTCCTGCCTCGTAGGGGGACACAATGATGTGGTTAGCACTGATGCCTCACAGCAAGAGGGTTCTGGGTTCTAATCCATCAGCCGACTGGGGTTAGTGGACGGTGTTTCCTTTAGGTTAGCGTTAGCGAACTCCATGTTTGCGTGTGGAACTCCATCAGTCGCTGCCATTTGTCGTCGCCTCAATTGTCTAGCCCAGGTATTTTCAATGTTTTTTTCCAACCAAGGACCCCCAAAATGAGGGATGGAGCAAGGACCCCCTACTATATATACTGTATGCAATTGTGTTTTATATTAAACAGGGCCTAGTGCAGACATCTTGCACTGAATGACGACATCTATGGACCTCCGTCACGTGAGTAAGCGTATTACGTCATTTCACGCTTCCTCACCGCGCAGTGTTGCTGTTTGCAGACTGTTTTAGATTCTTTGAAATCACAAAAAATGTTCTCTAGTGGGGAATTCTTACATATCATTTACTCAACCAACACCTTGTGCTGTTCTCCATGGCATAATCATACACTGGCCTCAATAGTTGGGTGTTGTGGATAGGAGCTGCAGTGCAGCCAGGAGTATTGCAAAAAGGACTGCACAAGGATTCATGGGTTAAATAAATGCTGTTGTTTTTTCATTTATTTATTTATGTTTTATGCGCATTTGAAAGATCTGGTCTCTGACCACATTTGGAGGTGATGTAAATGCATTTCTTTGCTAGTTTGAATGCAATGCGTCCTAGGTCGCATTAAAGACCACCTTTATTGAACACATGTGCTCCTGTGTCAGCGGAGTTTTGCCTCATGCATTCAGAAAAAAACACACGACTGCTATTATAAATGATGGTCAGAAAGGCAAAAAAGCACCATAAGTGATGTTTGCTCATTAGTAATGAGAGACCTTTCAAATAGTCTGTCCCTTTGGCTGTTAACTAACTAAACAATAAACAACTTTAATCAAGAATTATCAGTATTTAATATGAGTACATTGATGCAGTCATTTTGATGTATAATTTATTTACTTTTATTACTGGAGATTACGCCAAAGCCACGACACACACACATAATACAGACATTAGACATGCCTCCATTTATCAGTTTGCTACAATATGTTGGATGCATATTAATATATGTTTAAAGACGTTTAAATTTGTGGGAAAAAACTATAAAATATGGAAAGATTGTCTAATCAACCAAAAATGTCATGACCCCCTGCAGTACCTCTGCAGACCCCCAGTGATCGTGGACTCTCAGTCGAAGACCTCTGGTCTAGCCCCAGACTTGAGACTTGGTACCCACCTGTTTCATCGCTACAGCACACTGAATTTTATTAACATTTCATGGTTGCTTCTTGTCTGTATTATTAGTTTCTATCTGCTGTATTTCTTATGAATGTATATGTGGTGTCCTCGTACCTCTGTAGAGATTCTTGGAAACAATGGTTGCACAAAACAGCATATACTGAGGCAACAATTGTAAAACAAATCTGTGGTTTTACAAAAAACACAAAACACAACAACTTATTATCAATAAGAAAATCTACCTAGAATGGCTATTTTGCTAACTACACAGAGTATCTTGGTCACCTAAGCAGGAGCATATTGACTCTGCAGGTGTAAATAAAATGAAGTTTAGGCTGAATTTTACAAAGGAATATCTGTCTCCTGACGGTTGTACCCCTCTGGTAAATGTGGGCTGTTGCTCTATATCTTTATCTCTTCCATTTTCCTTTCCTGTCAGAATCAGTCCTTCCTCAATTGGCACGTCACTTGTCCCATTCAATGAAACTGTTTGCCTGTCATCTTCCAACCAATCATTACCCCGTCCTTTGTGTTTTAAAGTCACTGTCATTCTGTCACTCCATCCACAGGCTATTCATGGCATAACTCTCCTCCTCCTCACCTCCACCTCTCCATTGTCATTCTAGGAGTCTTCATCAAAGGTCTCCTTCAGCCACCTGCCAGCTTCTTCTTCTCCACCACCACCAGCTTCTAGACCCGAGGGGTCCTGTCCCAATCTAACATTTTAAATTCAGTTCTATGATACTGTCACACATGATAAATAAATTTGATCAACAAATTCTTCATCCACTTGATCACTCCTTATTGAAGTGGAATTGTCCTTTAAGTTGCAATTGATATTCGCTCGCAAACCAAACATCAGGTTGTGGCTAGAGCTGGGTGATATGGTTTGAAAATCATATCTCAATATATTTTAATTGAAGGCATGAAGAACTGTTGTTTATTTTTTTACTGATGTAGATTTGTATAAAGCCGTATTGTTCCACAGTTGAGATAGGCACCATGTCTTTAATGATAGTTACTGTATAGGATAGTAATATCCCCCCACTTCTCATGCTTTCTTTCATAAGGCCCAGCACTGTGGGTATGAGTTTTGCAACATGGTTTGTTTCAAGGCTGGGAACGCTTCCCGGTCTGGGTTGCAGTGTGCAGTTTAACACACTCTTATAACACCATGCACCATGTTGTAAATGGTGAAAAAGATTAGTTGTTCTCAAGTCTTTGTTAGCAACTTGTTTTCGGCACTCTGTACGGAATACATTCTTTGGCTGCACATCTGACACTTTGAATCACAACCATCTCCAAATTATTGAGCCATAGCTTCTCTTTTTACCAGCCAGCTCTGGTTGGGTAGCTTGATTTCTATCTGTGTTGCTCTCCATGTTGTCGCTGTCGGACTACTGAGTGAGTGGGAGGGGAGGGCCAGAAAGGTTCAGAGAGGGAGACGGGCGGGGCAAGGTGAAGCAGAGCGAGACTTGGGAGAGAAGAAATAGGCAAGCCATTGTCTAAGAGTTTTAGTGCAACATCAATTATATTGATATAAACTGTATACATTCACCCTACACTGATCAGGCATAACATTATGACCACCTTCCTAATTGCATAGGTCTCCATTGTGCATCATCAGATAATGAACATAGGCCCTCTGAGGGTGTCCTGTGGTGTCTGGCAATAGAATGTTGTTAGTGGGGGCCTTCGGGTCCTATGGGTTGAGGGGAGGGGCCTCTGTGGATTATCCCACAGATACTTGATCAGTTTGGGATCAAGGGAATTTGGAGGCCAGGTCAACACCTTGTGCTGTTCTTTATGTTTTTTGAGTTGTTCCTGAAGTGGTTTTAATGTTGTGGCTGATCGATGTATGTCTTGTATCAAAAAATATGGATATATCTTAAAAACTCAATATACTGACCAGCCCTAGTTGTGGCTTATGGAAGCAAATCATGAGGTAAACTCACACAAAAAGCAAACTCATAAATCAGATAAATTCTTCATTTTAATGAGTACACTTTTTGACTGTTTTGAAAAAAAGAAAAAAAATTGACATTTTACATCTAACTTGTGAGTGTGTAGCTTACCAGAATGTAGTTTTAAACAAACCTGTCTCTAAAACAACAGAAATAGTTTGGATTTTATGGTTTTTACTGTAACTACATTACTAGAATGTAAGTCGTGACCTGGTCTCGCCACAGTTTGGACACAGTTTTGACCTGAACTCAACTTGAACTTGAATCTGAGCTGAGCCTGACTGTAAGGTTGTCTGGACATTGGGCTGTTTAACCAGTCAATATTTCCTCAGACGTGTCACCAACATAAACTCCGCTCCGCCAAACAGAACCGCAACTGAGCTCGTTATGTTCTTTAAAACACTGATTAGGATGTAACTCATGGATGGAGAGTTCAGCGACCAATCAGCTCAGCTCTCATACAAGACAATGAACAATGAGCTGCACAAAAAAAAAAACTGCGTGCACTTAGATTTATAGAGCAATCATCACAGTACGAAACTAACTTTACTATCTATTGTTACTCCCAACAACACAGAGGGATATTGTGTAACTGTGACCACCAGAAAGCACTGGAAACACACGCAAACAATGGGCACAAATACACAAGTATACTCGGTTAGAAAAAAAACAAAAAAAAAAACTATGTGGGTTAAAATCACATAAACACTGCACACGCATAAACAAATACAGACATTCAAAAATACACACACAAAACAATGCGGGCACCGACATGTGCAGGCGAGCACGTAAATGCTGACATGCTTGGATAAGCAAATTTCAAAGGTTACACAGTGATGCAAAAAAAAAAAAAAAAAGCAAAGAAAAGAAAAAGCAAACAAACACGAGACAACGAGGCTGAAACATCCCTCACAGACAGCAATAACGCACACTCCATTTCACTTCATCGCCCCGTTTTTATTGTCAGCCTCGGCGGTCGTTAAAGGCTGCCCTTAACGAGCGAGAAAATAAAAGTCTCTCTTTTAACAGCCCGAAATCTTATTAGTGCTGATGCTAATTTGTAATCATACGGTCCCACTGTTTCTGTAAAATCTCTCCCTGCGTGAGCAAGTGTGATAAAGGCCACACGCTTAAAAGCACACAACCTGCCTACAAAGCGCAACAATAGGAGTCAGGTAATGCGAGGCCGAACAAAGGCATGCATTGTTTTGTGAGACAGGACGACGTTTCAGCTCCTACACACTGACAGTGTAGGAGCCTTGACCTGCTGCTTCCTGTCAGTACAGGAAATGGACAGGCAGCTTGTGTGTTTAGATGTCAGGAGCCTCGCCTTGACATTAAGGCGAATTCGCGTGTGAAGGACGACCTTGAGGATGACTCCGCGCAATGTCGAAGCCGTTTCCTTTAAAAGTCCCTTCAGAGTCAAAGAAGAGTTGTCCAGACTTATTCTGAAGGGACTTTTAAAGGAAACGCTCTTCTTCCTCTTTCAGCGCAGCTCACTCATAATTTTTTGGTTGCTTGTCCGACACTTGGAGGAGGCTTAAGACGCCTCAAAAAACATCTTAGGCACAAAAGTGGAGAAAATATAGAAAACAGGTATCTTGGGAAAAGACTGGAAAACAATGTGAACGTTTCCTGAAGGCAAGTTTGTTGGATGAGGTCAGTTTTTGCAGGAAAACATCTGAAGATCAAATTACACACGGGCAAAAGAAGACATTGACCGATTCAGGCGATATTTACTACATCTCCAAAGACCTGCAATTAGTTCCCAGCTGTTCTAATCACCAAGGATGAAACTTTGACTTCTCAGATTGCCTTAAATGAACACCCAGAAGGTCTGTCTGGTTTGTCTGGTTTGTCTGGTTTTTCCACAAAAACTTATATAAAACTTAAAAGAAAAATAATACACAGTTATTCTTGCATCCCTTCAGCTTCATCTTATGATCAATCAGTAGTGCATGGACCCAAAGATGGGGACCAACAGTTGTTTACCATATCAAACCAGTAATCCATCCAATATACAAGTGCAACCAACAATGTCACAAAATCAAGTTGAAATTAACGCATTGCTACTCAGCTGAGTAAGACGGAGAACAGGAACAAGGGAAGGAGCGCAGCAGAGTGTGAGCAGTGCCTATTTGATATGCAAACAGTGCAAGACGTCATGACGACTTGTTCACACTGCCTTCACGTGATTGTCCCAGTATGCAAGTCGCAAGAAGGGAGATGATATGCTTCATTTGAAGTGAGCCGCTGCGGCATCTGGATGCACTTTTCTGATGACAAAAACGTTAAAGCAAAGTGTAATTTTTGCTACAATCAATATTTCAGAACAATTTAAACTCCCACCAATATGGATGTCTGTATGATTCTGATCCAAATCTTACTCATTCCCTCATTCTATCCCAGATAGTTTCCCAGATAAAATTAGTTACTCCTAGACTGGCTTCTCAAAAATGAATATAATATGATATATAAATAAAAATTAGTTTTTTGATCATCTCTTTGAAAGGAACGGATGCACAAGATCAGACTCCATTTAAAGGGCTGTGACTTCCATCTCTACCAAGCAGGCAAAACTATGGCAAGGCAGGAGAACAACTTCCTTGTTTGAAGACCTCACTAGTAACGTGTCACATGACAGGTAGGTCATTAAGTTTCAGCTCTCTGATGTGTTGATGAAAACACATATTAGAAGATTTAAAACTTGAACCATGTGTGTACCTGCTCCGGTGAAGACCTGAGGAACCTTTGTTCAGGCAAAAGTCTAATACAATCTCCAATCAAGATGACTGGTGTCTGAAAAAATGTGTCATGGTTCTGTGTTTTGATGTTGAGTTTCATTCAATTCAATTCAATTCAATTCAATTTTATTTATATAGCGTCAATAACAATACAAATCGTCTCAAGACGCTTTACAAAAACCCGGCCTGAAACCCCCAGAGCAAGCCTGAAGGCAACGGTGGCAAGGAAAAACTCCCTTTTAACAGGAAGAAACCTTGAGCAGAACCCAGCTCATATGGAGGGACCCATCTGCCTAAGGCCAGCCGGGTACAGACAGAAGAAAGAGAGAAGAGAACAGCAAAGAGAGAAGAGAAGAGAACAGCAAGATAAACATACATCTGTCATAGATACACATATCTGACTAAAGTGTACATGTGGAATCTTATGATACAAACTGATGATGTTACATGACAGTTTGAAAATGTAAGAGGAATCATAGGCAGGTTGGAGAATTGTTCATTCAGGTAGGAGTGGATAACTTCAGGATTCCATGAAGACTAGGCAGGCTGATGAGACCACGACAACAGATGTAGTATAGAGCTCCACAGGAAACACACCACTCCAGGCCAGAGATACTCACAAGAAGAGGGGGGAAGGGGGGGAAGAGGGGGGAAGGGGGGGAAGGGGGGGGAAGGGGGGTGGGACACACACAGCAGTAAACATTCTACATAGTAATAGCACAGAATTGTATGACTAGTAGTATATAGGAAATTAGAGGGCAAGAGCTCTGTGCCAGAGAAAAGAAAGTGGAGGATGCGAGAGAGGAGAGAGAAGAAAGAAGGAGGACATGTGTTTGGTGCATCGTCCCCCAGCAGCCTAGACCTATAGCAGCATAACTAAGGGATGGTTTAGTCCAGCCCTAACTATAAGCCTGATCAAAAAGGAAAGTCTTAAGCCTGACCTTAAAAATAGAGAGAGTGTCTGCCTCCCGAACCCAAACTGGGAGCTGGTTCCATAGGAGAGGAGCCTGATAGCTGAAAGCTCTACCTCCCATTCTACTTTTTGAAATTCTAGGAACCACAAGTAGGCCTGCACTTTCAGACCGAAGTGATCTGCTGGGATGATATGGTACAATAAGGTCTTTAAGATACGATGGAGCTAGGCCTTTAAGGGCCTTGTATGTAAGGAGGAGGATTTTAAATTCTATTCTAGACTTTAAAGGGAGCCAGTTTCATGTTGTTGAGTTTCCTGTTTTATTTTGTTAAGTTTTTCCTTGTTTCCTGTCTTGCCTTCTTCCTGTCCTGTGATTTCCCACCTGTGTAGTTGTCTGCCCGGCCCTGATTGTTTTCACCTGTGTCTCCTCTGCCCTTGTGTGTATATAGTCCTGCCTTAGCCTTTGTCCTCTGTCGCATCATAATGTTCTTCCTTGCCTTGTCAGGTCTTTTATAGACTTACTGTTTCTATGTCAAGTTTTACTCTTGTCATGTTCAGGTGGTCTTCTTGTTTTTGAGTTTTGTGTTTGGATTATCTTGCCATTTAGCAGCGCTTTGTGTTTCATTAAATTAGTCTTTGCCTACTCCTGCCTCATCACCTGGGTCCTACCTCACCCCGAAAACCTTGACAAAATGTGTGCCTGTCTGACTTATGGCTACTTTTGTCATTAATATTGTTAATGAAATAAGGAATAAAATCTGACATTAATGTTTCGGTGATCTTCCCAGTAAACACTTAATTTGTTATTTGGAGGTCAACCCAAAGGTTGTATGAAAGAAGTTGTCTCCGGGTTTGGAAAGTGAAGCCTGTACTCAAGTGCTTGCATTCTTCCTGAAGAGCTTTATACAGAAAAACTCTGCAACTCTTTATGATCCCATCTGCCTGTTTTACTTTAATAGAGCATGTTGTTCATCCTGCATGTTCTCCCTGTGTCTGCATGGGTTCTCTCCGGGTGCTCCGGCTTCCTCCCACCGTCCAAAGACATGCTCATTAGGTTCATTGGTGATGTTCATGTGAGTATGAATGGTTGTCTGTCTCTCTGTGTTAGCCCTGCGATGTACTGGCGACCTGTCCAGGGTGTACCCCGCCTCTCGCCTGATGACAGCTGGGATAGGCTCCAGCAGACCCCGCGACCCTTCACAGAACAAGCGGTTACAGAAGATGAATGAATTAATGTTCTTTTTCAATTACACATTTAGAGTGAAATAGAAGATAAAGCAGGGATTGCTTTAGGGCGTGGCAACCTTTCATTGACAAGTTGCTGCAGTATGGGCATGCATAGTATCCTCAAGTTTTTAGTCACATCCACTCCTCCGAAATACAAGATGGCAACGGCAAAAATGCCAAACTCAAGGCTTCAGAATGGTAGTCCACAAACCAGTGGGTGATGTCTCAGTGGCAGTGCCGGCTTCTTTTAAACAGTATAAGGTCAAAACACATCCATATTGGATTAATTTTTTGAAAAGTTACAAATAACCATGAAAAATTTGATTTGTACTTCACAAGGACCTACCTACAATTAAGGAAGCCTTAAAGTTGGAAAACTCGGTGGCAGAAGCAGGACGAGATACATTAAGAGCCTGTAATTAAATTGGTCTTTCTGAATTTCTGACAAATTTTTAAGCTTTGGTTATGGGTCGGTTACAAATGTTAGGACACTTGGTTATATTGAAATATACTTGCACATTTCTGATTGTCTTAGAAGTTCATGGTAGTAACAAACCTGTGATTTTCCAGTTACTAGACGTTCTCTAGCCACCACATCACTCTGCCAGGTGTTCAGATCAAATCAGTCTGAGATGAACCAGTGGATGAGGTAAAGAGCAGACCACCCTCTCCTATCTGAGCGCTGGAAGACGTCACAGCGTGCAGCTACGCAGTGACTAAACCCCCCAACAATTTGGTGATTAGACTCTTGTTAAATTATATTGCTTTTTCCACTGAGCTGTTCAGCTGCATTCCTCAATGCTAGTTAACACGGGACTAATGAGAGAGGCATGGTGTGTAAAATGAGTTTACAACCGAGTGTTGGTGGTACAACAGAGAGCAAACAATGGCAACACAATGAGACACACAAAAAGGACGTATATTGTGACAAACATATAAAATGTGGTCAGTTAAGCATCATATCAGAAATGATAGTGGTTTTATATCAATGGCAAAAAAAAAAAAAAAAAATGTTGATTAAGTTAAAACACTATGGCCGAAAACAAATTACAATGTAACTGGATTAAGGAGGCTGTATACATTATGAGTTAATACCTTCATTTTAAAAGCGCATAAATAAAACAAAAACAAAGAAGGCCATTTTCTTTCAACCAGTGCACCTATAAAAGTAGCAATTAGCATTAAAGGTACACCAAATTAGCTGTAAGCTGTAAGTTTATGTTTGCAATGTACCCATTGATGAACAACAGTTCACTGGACCATGAATTTTTTAAGAAAACAATGATTCTCTGTCAAATCCCAAAGCATTTGTTTAACCCCTTAAACAAGCTAACATCCAGGAAATGGAGATGCATAATGATTGGAGGAGGCTGTTGGGAATATCAGTGTTATTTTCAGACATATTAGAAAATGAATAAATTAACTAAATCAACAACAACCTTAACCCTTCTGTTGTCTTCACATTCTGTATGCACCCCACCCTCACTAATACACTAAAATAAAGCTGTTTTAATTCATTTTATAATCCAAATCTATTTTTTGCATTAAGAAACAACCTGTCATTCATCAAAAACTATGTCTGAGTTTTCCCTTTTTACAGTGTGGAAAGACTGCGTTCATTCAGTGGACACCACTCGTTCTTAGTTCAACACAGCTGTCATACATGTTATTTTTACCAAAGTAGATTATTATATGTTATTATTATTACTTAGGTTACTGCAAAGGTGCGCAGAAAGTAGTTTTGAATAATTTACTGAATTCACTTCCAATAACAGTCATACGTGAACAACATAAACCAACAAGGCAATCTGAGAGGGCAACCACGACCCCTACAGGACAACAGCCACGAAAGTCTTTGGGTCCCAGAGAGTAGATGTGGCCTCACTTAGTGACCTGTAAACTCCTGCTAATGTTAGGGACCGTATTTCGGCATGCAGGTCAATCCCATCCATGCCTTTCCAGCTGTTTCAAGCCTTCCAAATTTTTCATTTCCAGATGTTTTAAATAGCTGCTGTGATGAACAGGTGAAATGTTGAGGCAACGCCCACAACATGGGAAACAGCATATCTTGTGGGACCTGGCGTCATCTTTATGACATTTTGAGCTGCCACCCTACCCTGGTTGTAACAAAAAAAAAAATAATCTAGTTCAGCTTGTGAGGTTTCTACATCAGAAGAAGATGCATCATGAGCTGGATGTGTTCCTTCGCATCTTCTTCTTCAGATGCCTCATCATCCTCCAAATCAAATGTGCCTTGTCGGAGATGACCCGAGCCTCAATTGGTACACAGTATCCATGACAATATGAATAAAGGCAATATTTACTTGTTTCTAATGATGGGGTCACAATAGAAAAATTCATAAAATTTCAAGTTAATAAAAACAAAACATTTAATGGGTTTTCTCTGCTGTTAAATACAGTGTGGGGTCATTTCTGACCCGAAAACAACAGGAGGGTCATGCTAAGACTGCTGCTAGGCAACTGTTAGTGTCTAGAAGTCACCAGGGCTGGTTAGAAAGCCAACATAATTTACAAAATACTAAGTCATGATTGAGCGCAGGTCACATTCACCACTGTCTATATACAAAGTAAATACAATCACAGTCTCCATCTGTTTTCGCCCCAAGCCCGCTACCAGCATAGAGAATTTGATGGTAGGAACCAAAGTCATAGACAGTGAACTCATCTTAAGATAAAATAAGATAATCCTTTATTTATCCCACAGTGCAGCATACAGTCCAAACAATAGCGCACACGAGAGACATATTATATGATAATAAAGGAAAGTCTGAAAACCTTAGCAAACACACTACAACACTTTGTGAACTCTGACCTTTCCAAAAGTTTCAACATATGAGGTTGTGAAAACCAAAAGAAAGGGCCTTTCATATGGAATTTTCTAGTGTACACAATAAGGATACCTCCATCTAAAGCAAGCACTTGTTCAATAACTTTTTTTTGCGGGTTAGCATGCTAATAGTTGCTAACTAGCACAAAACACAGAGTGCAGCTGATGAAAATGTTGATTTTGGTGTAAATTTGCAGATTGAATACATGTTTCCTTACTGTCTACCACAGGAGCCACATGGAAGACATCTTCGACATGCATCAGTTATATCTCCCTTACCAAGGTTCAATAAAATTCCAAAAGCTCCTACATCTTCCATTATTGTCTTACACAGAGCAGGTTTTGCTGTTGGAACTAACTACAATGGAATCATTCATTTTCCCAAATTTAATCCAGAAATCATGCAAACTCAAGTTTGAAGCCAAACGGTGAACATTAGCGCTCACTGACAGAGAACTTCATCGAGGCAGGGATTTGTACTCTGGACGGCCTCTGAGGTGTCAGCGCAAGCTTTTAACGCACATCTGTACACATGTTTGCAAGCTGATATCATATGTCTGGATATGTGTGTGTGTGAGAGTTTGAAAGCTGATATCACCAGTTTGAACTTTGGCAGTGTGAAGGATAGACTCCCAGGTACAGATGGGACTACAACAGTTTTACTAGCTGCAAGTGTTTGATGTTATAGGCCTCCTCACTGCTACATGTATGTGTGTGTGTGTGTTTGAGGTGATAATGAAACAACTGGAATTCTGTTTGCAAGCCTGCCCTCCAGTCATTTTCCATCACGTCTGGTGAATGAGCTGAACCTTGACCTCTCCATGTTCAAAGCTGCCTAAAACACGCACGTTTGAAATGTATGTTGGTTGTAAACAAAGGATTTAGTTAATGTTTTGAGAAATCCTGTTTATTTCATCCGCAAGTCTGATTAACATAGCAGTGGGATGAGACAATGTCGGGAGGAGGAATGAGGATGGAGCAGTGGATGTAAAGGAACTGGTTGAACATTAAGAAGAGGGAAGAAGAGAATAAGAGGAAGACTTGCTTTCCTCAGGCTACCAAGCTAGGCTAACTGTTATCCGAAGTGCTAACAGTTGCTCCTCTACTCCCAGTTTAATGCTAGTTGTTTCAGCTCCGGTTACTTCAGGTAAGTAAACTTGAAGCTATACCACTCTTAAAATAATGATTCATGTGTCATTGAAATGATACTGTGCAACTTAGTTCGGCTTTTTGAAAAGACAGCAATTTTAAGTCATTTACTTTATATATATCTAAGAGATGTCAATTAATCAAACAAGTTAACCAGAGTTTATATTTTCATGTAACTTTAGTTGAGCTTAGTAGTCAAGTTCTGCATGGTTTAATAGCAACGGTGAATGTGTGTCCAGAGCTAACAGCTAACTAGCTTACTAAGCAAAAATGTCTTAATGATGGCTCACTTCCATTACATGTCCCAGCAAATAATAACACGAAACTAGGATGTACAAATAAGAATAATAAGAAAAAGAAAACCTTTATTTGTCCCACAATGGGGAACAGCTTTGCCCAATTTAACCCCTTAACGCCTGAATTGATTTTTCAATTATATAAAGAAATTTATTATTTGTGTTTTTGCTTACCACTCTGACCGGTCCTACAAAAAACTAGTGCTTGCAAAAGGTTCCTAGGAATTTTTTGAATGTGCACAAACCGACATTGGAGTATTACATCGTTATTTCGGCTGCAGTCTGAGCGGAAACAGTGCATCTCGAATTCACAACACTAGGCATTAAGGGGTTAAAGTGGTTCAATCACATGCAAAGGATTACATTTAAATACCAACATGGTTAGGATTTTACGGTACTGGTGCGAATGTGTCATAGGGAATTAACACCAGTATCTGCGGCTCCCTTTAGATTTAAAAGCTTTGTAGTTTTTTACTCACCGTATATGTATCCAGGCCTCAGCGTCAATGTTTTGGTTGACTCTTGTAGCTCTTATCCTAGTTTTTAAGAGTGGTTTTTAAGCTCTTGAAGCTTTTGAAGTGGTATGTGCTTCTGACCATCACCATCTTTTCAGCCCTTAAGTTGCCACTTAGGAAAAAGAGAAGCTCTGCAAACCCACTAGTTATACCTGCTCAACAGTAATCGATGAACACTTTCATGCTAAACATTCAGACATTTCTGTGAGAAGATGGTAGGGACCAAAAACTGAGCTAAAAGTTCGTCAATATTGAACTTCCAAACTTTAAACATGGCTCAAAATGAAAGCTAATGTTGCTAATGACAACCTGGATTCACAACCTCCCTACTGCTTCCAAATAGCCTTAAACAAATCAGTCATTGCAAATTAAAACAATAACAGAGCAGAAAAGTAATTTAAATACTGAGGAAAACTCTGAAAAATCAGAAATAAAGACTTTTGGGACACAAAATGCAAATATTTGGAGTCTTTCAGCTGCAGCTTAAACATGGCCCAGAGTGATTTGTACAATAGGAAGTGATAAGGAGTTAAAAGGGAGGGAGGAGGACGAAGAGGGAGGTCATGGAAGGGTGAGGAGGAAGAGGAGGAGGAGGAGGAAGAGAAGGAAGACAGTGAAGGTCAAAGAAACCGAAAGATGGAGCAGCAAAGACAGCCCACCCACACTGCAACACACTGTGGTCAGAGGTTCACCTGCAGTTCATGCTGACCATAACAACACCCCTGAGAAAGAGGGTAAAAAGCAGAACATAAGACAGACGAGGAAAAAGAGAGGATGAGGAGGGATAGAGGGAGGGAATGAGGTGGGAAAGCAAAGTAATAATTTAGGGTTGTGGGAGCTCAGGAGAGGAATCAGTCGAAAAAAGTCTTCTGCCGACTCTGCAGGTTCACATGGGGGTCAGTGAACTAAATACATTCTATATGCTGGGGTTAGGGTTAGGGTTCATCTGCACAGTCTTTCGTACTGTATGTACTCACAGATGTTTCTTAAAGCATTCACGCCTAATTTTACATTATAGAAAGACTGCAGTCTGGGTTTTATTAAGCTTCTTACGTCTCGAAATATAATGGAACCTCAACCAAAATTACTAATCCCACCGCCAACTAAAATGATCCAACACTGAAGAAAGTTAATCATTTATTTTAGCCATGTCCAGAAGCTCTATTGAGTTAGTATTATTTTAGATTATAGTCAGAACAATTAAATTTGCGCTTGCTCTTTTTAACATCTTTAAAAGGTTGTTTTTTTAAAAATGTGAAGAATCTAGAAAACATTTCTGAATGCAGTGTTTCGTCTCCAAACATGAGCCTTTCATTTAAACCAAACTATTCTACTTTGGTCTCATCTGTCCACAAAACATTTTCCTAATAATCTAATCTGGTTTGTCCACATGGTGTTTAGCAAACTGCAGACAGAAATGTTGTTTTTGGAGAGCTGTGGCTTTGTCCTTGCCACTCTGCCATGCACACCATATTTGTTCAGTGTTCTCTTGATGGTGGATTCATGAACATTAGCCGATGTGAGAGAGGCCTTTGGTTGCTTAGAAGTTACCCTGGGTAACTTTGTGATCTCTCAAATTAGTATGTGTTTTACTTTTGGAATGATCTTTGTTGTTGTTGTTGTTGTTGTTGTTAATGTGGTAGCAGTCATCTTAAATCTCCTCCATTTGTTCTCAATCTGTCTAACTGTGGATTTGTGGATTCCAAACTTCTTAGAGATGGTTTTGTAATTGTTTTCTGCCTGATGATCAACAACAACTCTTCTTCTGAGTTACTCAGAACACTCTTTTGTCTGTGCCATCACAAACTTCCACAAACATGTGTTGTGAAGATCAGGCTGAGACAAATTCCAGATTTTTACTAAACCAAACAAGCCACTGAATGACACTCTCACTACATTGATTAGAAACCCTGAACTTGTAATCCTAGAGGTGCACTTACTTTTGCGCCTCACAGACATGTAATATCGGCTCATTTTCCTGAACAAACTAATTTAAACAAGTTTAAAGGGGAACTACCGTTTTTTTACAACCTGGACCTTATTGCTGGCATAAAATACGATCGTTTACTCACCTATATAACTTTGGTGTTATTTGGAGTCCTTCGGAAGATATTTAGCTCCAGTGGAGTACCGCGTATATCCATATAGTGGGAGTGACTGGGGCACCGAAACGCAGTCTCTAAATATCATATTTTATGCAAGAAATAAGGTCAAGGTTGTAAAAAACGGTAGTTCCCCTTTAATATTTCCATTTCATGTGTTGGGTTCTCCTTGTAATTGTAATAATTCAACATAATTAAATACCAAAATGTAATCATCTTTGGGCAGTGCCCACCTTCAACTTACACGACTAGGGTTTGTTTATGACCGCCTGTAATTGGAAGAAACCGTTTAGATCCTGTCTTTCTTAACCAGTGAAAGGTCCCCAAAAAGTTTCATCTTCGTTCACATCTTGAGTCTGGAGTCTGGTCATTAATGTATCATTAGAGTACCAAAACTGGGGGGAATTAGTGGCTCACATGTTTGTTCGCCCATCCAACTGTATTGTTCCCCACAAAATAAAATGCAAAACCGTCACATGCCATGTACTCACAAACGTATAGACAATAGGTAGCAAACAATGGACTCCTTTCTAGAGCATGTTTCTTTGATTTCTAGGCAGATTTATCTACGGATAATAGACACTGAATATAATTGCACCACCAGAAAGTATAAGTTAAGCTGAATCTTAAAATCAGTGTTTGTACATTTGATTTTTGTGTAAATTGTGTAGAAAAAGAAAAATATATTCAGAACAATACTTCTTGTATTTTTTTAAATCCACAAGCATGCACACAACCAGGACACACATGGATCAGAAAAGCAGCTTTATTGATGATACTGACATGGTGCAATGCACAGTGTATTGCTCTTTTGAGATAAGAAGCTGTGTTTAAAATACATCCAGTATATGTCTCCCACCAAAGCTTCAAACACCATCAGTACAATTTAAGCTTCTTTTACAATGAGTAGGGCAGGGATTTAACAGAATCCAGTTTAACTGAGTCTCTGTGTCATTGATAAGTGCAGTTTTGAGGAATCGGGAGGTTATCACAGTCGACAGCAGAGTGCTTGTGTTAAATGTGAAGCATACCGCATTTCTGCTTTAATATTTCAGTTCTCAGCGTTTATTTTTGTTTCATGTATAAAGGCATGTTGCATTCACTGACACAAGATAATTGGGAGGAGCAGGGCTGAGTCAATGGCCATGTTTTAATGGATGATATTTCTATAGTGTTTCCATGGATGCTAAATCAAATGATCTGATCAGATATATGTGTTCACATCAAAGCATCAATCACAATAGAACTTCATTGACAAGGTGATCCTGCTGCTGTGGAGCACCAAATCCTCTCTTTTTTATCTCAGCTTAATTGACAACACTGAATTAATTCAGTAAAAGCAGATGGCCATAATGCTTCTTGTACAGACGGACATGTACAGACTCTGGTTGACCATCATCGTGGAATTGGAATAGCAGCGTACTTGATGAATGCATTCTGGGATACCTGGCTGTACCAAGTCCCCGCAAGTTACCTCTCAATGCATCCTCAATAAAACAGGCGAGGCGAGAACACATCTGGGTATTTGGACTGTATTTGGTCAGATGGTACTTTGAGTTGGAACAGCATTTGGACAGCAAGTGGGGACATTTCACAAGAACAGACAAGAACGCACACTGATAAATGCCCCACATTTCCAACGCTGCTGTCCATATTGATTCCATCTTTTCAAACACGTATTGTTTGAATAACTGGTTGTTTTTCTGCCTCCCCTCCCTGTTTCTGTCCCTGAGAAAACATGCTCAGAAAGAATGGATTCATTCCAACTAGAGAGAAAACAGCAGGTTAAGTGTTTACTTGGCTATTAGGGGATCAGATGTTAATATTGAAAGGAGAATCAAAGGTTTACAGCACCCCTCTCAATCTGATTGATCAAGGTGGCTACATTAGGTATTTTTATTCAGATTATTAGTGTAATAATAGCGTTAGCATTTAGCGTTACGGACAACAGAACTGTCTCCATTTTGAGGTGTGTTCATGTCATGTCAGCAAAATGTTTAAAGCATTTTCATACACGCTCTCTCTCTCTCTCTCTCTCTCTCTCTCTCTCCCTCTCTCTCTATCGCTATATATATATATATCCGTTAAGGCAAATGAGTTGTTGGACAGACTAGACAAACCATTTTCGGTCAAAATGTCACCTATATGCATTCATTTGTATCAGCTGCACTGTCTCAGCAGTATATGACTGTTTGGACTCAGGTGGACAGACCCGCAACCTGACACCTGACAGTGCAACAGATTTTCCGTTGCTTCAACAATGCTCTTCTGCAGATTCATTAGCAAAATTTCACTTACACCGTTATTTATTTTCTTACATTCAACCGTGGAAGCTAAATGGTGTATTAAAGAAACTCTAAATCCCTGAATAAAAATAATCATTAAGCACTTTGTTTATCTTTGGATGTTTTGACTGTTCTGCAGCATAAATCAAACACCTTAAAAAGTTTCTTTACATACTTAGACGTATTCCATAAAGTAGTAGTATGGATGAGAAATAAGTTTGTTACATAAACATAAAATAAACTCTGCAGATGACAGCTAAAAATAAACTCTGGGATTAAAATCACACCACAATTTGAAATTCCAAACTGCCAAAAAAAAAAAAAAAAATATGGTTTTGCACAATTTAAACTCAGTGTTTAAAAGCCTGAAACAGAGAAATCTTTTTCAGACTATCAGTTGCAGAGTTGCAAAACAGGGTAGCGACAGAACTGAAGCTTGGAACTGTGTGGTCACAGTTATTTCTAAAGGTTTGAGCCTTTTGTAACTCAAGTTTTATGGTTTCAGAGCTTCTTTTTTTTTCAAACATTTCAGACCTGGAAAACTAACTAATATAAGAGGATAAAAGAGATGTGTAGGAGTTAAAAGAAAGCAGCAGCTGTGAGGAAAGAAAACTCAAACACTAATATAAAATAATATTTGCAGGACTGAAAAAAGAAAAAATCACCTGCTTTCAAAACCTAGTTTCAG
The DNA here is from genome assembly GCF_963514085.1 of Chelon labrosus. Taxonomy (NCBI): domain Eukaryota; kingdom Metazoa; phylum Chordata; class Actinopteri; order Mugiliformes; family Mugilidae; genus Chelon; species Chelon labrosus. Next base: position 1,317,198 of record NC_140337.1, on the reverse strand, counting down.
ACTTTTTTTTAAACAGGATTCCAATCTTTTTTTGCAGTGCTATACACTGGAGTTGAAGCCTCTCTGACCTGGGTTACCAAAATCCTTAAACAAGCAGCCTGTGAGCCCATGTGACTGTTTGTTTACAAGTCCTGGTTGGCTTGTAATCGGCCACTGTGAACCTGAAAGGAACCAAGCAGGACCGAGTCAGGTTTTCCACGCTGATCGTGACCAAAGGAGATCAAGTGAAGACATGATCGCACTCCTGGGAAATAAATCTAGTCTAGAAGAGTGTGAGTATTTTACTTCCACGGTTTTGTGTGCTCAGGGAATCAGCCCACGCTGAGTTCTAATCGGTCGACACCATCTATCCCAAACAGGCTTTGACTAATAAAGCTCAAGCTCGGAGATCAACAAGAGCAAATCCCGGACTTAACCTGCTGAACCCTGAGAGCGCTGCGAGCAAGGGAGAGGGAGGAGGAGGAAGAGCTTGAAGTATAGAGAGAAGGAGAGTAGGAAATAGAAGAAGTAAACAGGAGGAGACGTAAGACGAAAATGAGAAGCAGGGGTAGGAGGAAGAAGAGAAAAGAAGACAAAGGAAGGTGGAGAAGGAGACGGAAATGAAGAAGAGGAGAAGGGGAAATAGGAAGACGAAGTGCAGAGTTCGAAGCCGAGAGAGAAGGACGTGTAAGAGGAGAATGAGGAGAACAGGGCAAAATGGAAGAAGAAGTATAGGAGGTGGACAGGGAGTGAAAAGATGGATTGCAGAAAGAAGAGGGAAGAAATGGATGAGGAAAAGGAGGATAAGGAAAGGAAGAGGAGAGAGAAGAAGAATAGGAGGTTAAAATAGAAGACGATAAAAAGGATGACAGTGAACAGGAGGAGAAAGAGAAAGGAATTAAGAGGATGAGAAGAAGAGGGAAATAAAGTAGGAGGAAGAGCATGAGATAGGGGATGGTGGAGGGAGGAAGATTAGGCGGAGGAAGCAAATATACTTAAAATATACTGTAATTTATACTGTATTTTAGACTGAAGCAGAGAAATCCCACAGCACCTGAAGGCATCTTATATAACACCAAGATATAAACTTTTAACTATATAACTTTGATTTGATGATTAGAACTAAATCTAACAGCAATTGAAGGCAGCATGAAAAAGGTGATTTGAAAGCAAACAGCTGGAGCAATAAACTTTGAAATTTGTTGGGAAAAGCGAGCACACATTCAGTTCAGAGGTTCCAGTGAATGTAAATAGCGAAGGCACAAATAGAGGAAGTCACAGTCAGATGAGTCATCACTCACAGCTTCAGGAAGATGACAGGAGATTTCTAAGGGATGAAATTCGAGAAATTTGCTCATCTTTCTGTTGCTTTTTTTCCACTTCCCGTGCTTTTCTTTTTCATCACTGCTCTGCTTTGGCTGGTCCGAAAGGTCCCACCATCTTCATGGCAGCGTAGTTCTGCAGAAGGAAAAACATCAGACATATCCAGGACTTTACTTGTCTGTTTGCAACATAATTTCCTTTCTTATTTTCCCTTTTATATCAAATAAGCTCATGTAAACCAACCTCTCTTTTGTTTCTCCAACTTGTATCAGCCTTTTTCTTCTTTACCCAGTGTTTATCAAATTTCAACTTCTACTTTGACTTTATAAATTACTTATCTCTTGTTTAAGACTCCTTTTGTCATAAAATCTTTTAAGAAAAGAAACAATTCTGTAATAATAAAATGAATTGCTGAATTGTGCAAACACATGAATAAAAAGCAACGTTTTTAGTTCTCTGCCTACAGGACATTTGCTCGCACACACACACAAAGACTTGCCGGGAAGGAGTAGAGGAAGACGCCGAGGAAGAGGAGAATGAAGAAGAGGATGATGAAGAGGATGATGAACCACTTGAAACGCCTCCACAGGATGTACTTGAGGGTCTTGTAGGGGGAGGAGAACCACAGAAAGGACGTCTCTGGACGCCTTGGGGGAGCAAGAGGAGAAAAAACGAGGGTGAGGACTCATGTTTGTGTACATTTGTTTTTTTGTTTTAGTTTTCTGGGCCTCACAACATTTTGAGGGTTAAAACCTGTTACAGTTATGTTACGGGTTAAAGTTAGATTTAGAGTTAGGCACTAAGGCCCTGTTCAGATCTTGCATCAACATTCGTCCTAGGCAATCCCATCGCATATGATCAGCTTAAAGTACACAGGTGTGAACACACCCATAGAGACAGCAGCCGTTATAATATTCTACTGTACCACAAATGATGTCTGTGTTTATTTGCACACAAAGAAACTAAGATCAGATCTCAAGTGCTGGCTGGAGACACATGTAGAGACACATTTTATTACCAGGTGTGAACACAGGTACGTGCAAGGTCTGACTGGACAGTGCCTCAGCTGAGATGATTAGGAAAAGGGTAAGGTTAAGGTATTGGGTGGTTAGGGACTCACTGGGGCTCCTCCAGGTGAGGGTTCATGTTGGGTTCATCTCTGCCAAGGCCAGCAGGTCTCTCGTCGTGCTCATGCTCAGACACTATTTCCAGAGACATCTCCACCTTCCCCTGGAAAGAGACGACAAACATACACTGTGTCTTTAAGCTCATACCGCAAAGCAGAGTGACATATGTGTATAAATAAAGCTCCATTTTGGCTCGCCACATTTTGGTTACTTCAAACGTCAGCACTTGAATTGGATGAATGGTACAATGAAACTCTGTTTGGTTATTCTCTACTAACCAGCAGGGGACCAAAAAAAATAAATAAAAGTGAATAAAAGTAATTAAACCCTAAGTAAATAAGTGGACCCATGTGCTGAAACTGTTGTTGTCCAAAATGTACACAAAGCAGAGACAGACATCCTGACGGACAACAAACTAATTCATGACCCTGTACAAAACTAGATAATGCATTTTGAATTGTTTTGATTTTCAGTTAACATGAAGCACAGTGATCTAGAATAACACAACCTATATTTGTAGGAGTGAATTTACAGATTAAAATGAAATTATTTCTTCTGCGTTTGCATGCTCACCGCAATGATCTTCTCTCCATTTTGGTTGCATGTGCAGGGCCACCATCCTTTGACGGTCTTCTGTTCAAACAGAGACACCAGTTTGTCGGCTGGCTGGTCGAGCAGCTGCAGGTCACACTTCTCTGGTGTCTTGGCGGGACGCGGCATGTGGTTCAAGTCCATTACGAGGTGGCCTAAAGAAACCAGATTTTACCTTTTCAGATAAAATAATCAGTCCAACAAACTATTTAGCACAGTGTTTTTAAAACTGAGGGTCAGGATGAAGTGTGACCCTGACTGGTTCGTTGAGTTGAGAGGAAGCTGACAAAAATAGGAAGGAAACAAGGTGGAAAAAGAGTATGCACATTGAAGGAGAAAAGAAGCGGAGATGAAGCAGAAGACAAGAAAACACAAATTGGAGGAAGATGAGAAAGATGAAAAGACGAAGAAAAGGAGGGAAGGGAATTGACAAGGAGGAGAGGAAGTGTGAGTGAGAGGATCGAGAATAAAAAGAGATACAGGAGAATGACAAAGAGGGGACAAAAGAAGACATGGAGCAAAGGAAGAGAAAGAAAGAAAGCCCATGTACGTGCAAACCGATTCTCTGGTCGTCTGTCTCTTTGGTCTTTGGCTAACTTGTGGACAATCCAGGCTCTGGTTGCGTAAGTTTTGTATATTTCCTACAACAATTTGTTTCGTGCAAAATAAGCAGAAGATAAAAGGATTGCTGGTAAATTGACAGAGCTAGCTCATCAATGACTTCACTGCAACGTTTGGGTACCGGCCAACTTGAATTCGCCAAAGGCTTTTTCACCTATCATCACTACAACTCAGTGAGTTTCATTAGCATTTATGTTCTCTAGTCACCACATTGCTGCTTGTCTCTGTCTGTGTGTACGCCGCTTTTGAGGTAGCAAAGATGAAGGTGAAAGGAAAAAAGACTCAAATGCCACTTAATAACTGGAACAGAGAACAATATCAATGTCAACTAATTAATTTCCTAATTAATGTTCACACTAGCTCCACAGAAAAATTCTGTGCAAGGAGGTTGGACTGGTTTTCTACTCCGAAAACAAAAAACCGACTTTAATCGGAAAAAAGAATAGCATATGTTTCTGTTACTTCTGCAAAACGCCTATAAAAGTGAATATTAAGGTCATTTTAACCTTGTAATATGCAGAGATGGCAGCAGATGCAGAAAAAATTGCTGGAGGGCCCGTGTGCAGCCGGTGAAGGTGGGCTGGCTTGGATTTGTGGCAAAATCCACCATTGCTCTTGTTAGTTGGATCCATTTGTGGCTTGGTGGCTACTTGGGACTTGGGGAAGATGAGGCCTTAATCACGTTATGTCCTAGACACCCCTAGATGGGGCTAACAGCTCTCCTAAATGAGCTGGGCATACATGGCAAAAGCCAGACGTTTGCAGTAAGAAACATGTCCCTGGCAGCAGAGCGAGCAAGCGAATGACTGTGGGTAAGGAGGAAACATGCTAGCTAGGGAGCTCACTAGAGGTAAGGGTAACTTTAGTATCTGCGAATCATGGTTGATTTGGTCGTCTGGGTCGTGGTTCAGTCCGAATGATTGCTGATTGCTGATTTCTGCATAAAAGGGCTGGGTTAATTTCTGGGTTGTTGAAAGTCACTGAATGGTGGAAAAAACTGGGTGGTGCAGTGGCAGCGTGGAGGGGGGTGACTCCAGGACGCTGGAATTCACTGTTAAGCCTTCTTGTGGTGTTGTGGGCCTAACTTAACGAAACATCGGTGAAGGGAGGTGCCCACTTGAAAACCCCAATGACATGCTGCATAGTACTGTTGACTAGGCCAGGTATCTGGTGTCTTTTATACTGTGGGTTTAATTGTCCACTGACCGGGTGAATCACATATCGGAAATGTATTTGAGGGTTGAGAAATATTTAAATATTTCTTTATTTTTTAGCTGCTGAGCGGGCTGTGCAAGCCAGCAGCATTTATTTAGTTCATATTTTATAATGCATTGACTGTAGGTTTGAAATGACATGCTGCATACTGCCATTGACAAGCCCAGGTATCTGACATCTTCTTGCTGGTTGGTAGCTGGCCAGCTGGCTGCTAGCCTGGTGGTTGTTTTTTTTTTTTTTTTCCTCCAGTTGCACGGGGCCTCTAAATGTGTTTCTTGGCACAAGGGATTGTAATATCTAATCCTGTGTATTAAAGAATGGTAATTCTTGTGTAAACGAGGTCAGATCTGTTGAATCCAACTGAATCAGCTGTTCATTCGGTCAGTTTTTCTTAATGACTAATTAGAGTGTTCTCTGAGTGATTTATGAAGATACTGCGGTGAATGGAAGTTGGTAAACGTTTGATCTTTGTTGACATTCAGTATGTAGGGATTGTACAGAAAGCCACTGGAAGTGTTTTTCCAGAGTCGGCTGCAGTTTGACGGTGCGACCACTGGAAAATGGCTCGTGTCTGACCCTCACACCGTGCAGGGAGATTAACAGTCAGTGGTCTGAGTCGACGAGCTGAAGACAGGCAGGCATGGAAAAAATGCTTTGAGGTGGCCACACACCGCAGACTGTATGAGGTGAATAGCCAAGCGAGGGAAAACGCTGCAGCAGAGCGAGACGGTGACAGACAGCAACAGGTCAGAATCTGGATTCCTCATCTTCCACCTCAGCTCGCACCGCAGAGGGACGCTCAGTCGACAGACCGTCATCCTCCCCCCTTTGCCAAAGAAAGAAACCGAGGCAGGGGGGGAGTGAAAGCAGAGAGGCACGGCGGTGGAGTTATTTCAAGGGACTGGGCCGAGGGCAGCGTCAAGGGTGAAGGAAAGGCAGAATTTTGACAGCTTGAGCCACGGGAAGAAAAAATATTATCGGCCCCTCCTCTCTGTGAAATGTGCCGACACAGTGGAAATGGAAGAGTGTTAATTCTAAAGATAAATGTTATCGGAGTAGTTATTCGTACATTGCACATATGGTTCCCTGGATAGATTTACCTACAAAGCCTCGGCCAAAAATGAAGGAAAATCCGTCTAAATGTCAAACATATATATTTCTGACTATCAGCAGAATATGGATCCATTAATTTAAGAGTAAATAAAAGTGAAGGATTTATAGAAGAACGTGATGCTAAAAAGACCAAAAACATGCTTTTTTTTTACCAAGGTAGTCGTCAAAAGAGAACTTGTCGTTGTCCCATATCTGGACGGTCAGTTTAGGGACCAGTTTAGTCTCAGCTTTGTCCATACTCCAGAAATGTTCCTGCAGACCCACAGAGAGAGTAGAGATAAGGAGAGAATGTTAAATTCTGCCATTTTATAACAGCAACTTCTGTCCTTCTATGATCTGTATTCACACACCGTTTTGTTCTGTGCTCTTTAACCTCTTAAAAACGGTCCTCAGGTCCATATGCATGACCCTGCTCTCTATGGATAGGTAATACTTTAAAGAATGGATTCCCAGTGTTAGTAACACTGTGGCTGTTACTATGCAAGATTAATTTGCATAAACTAAACTAAAGGAGTTTATTTTATCCTCGCCTAAATTTTCTTATACATTAATTCTGTCTTACATTCTAAAACATATAACTGTTGCTCCCATAATCAATATTATTTTTTAGTCTTTTACAAATGTTGTCAAACTGTGCTGAATGATAATACATCAGAGTGGATGGATGCTCCTCTCAGCACTCCATCGACACATCTCTCACAACATTGCCATTTCCCCGCTGGAGCTGTGTGTGCACATACAACACTTTCTATCTGAACTCACAGATCTGTGCAGGTGGGTGTGTGTGTGAGTATTATACCCATTGTCTGTTATCACCGCTGGTAAATTTGCACTAAACTGCCAGACAGCATCTGATTCTGTCCCACCTTTGTGCTAATGGGCTCCACACTGCAGCTGGTGCATGCACAGCTTCACCTCTTTCCATTTCCTCACTCGTCCTTTTTATCTGTGCGCGAGACTCTTTGGCGGTTGTGTTGATTAATAAAAATATGGCTTTTCACACCTGGATTAAAATGGGTCCCATGTGATTTGCAGCAAATGTCAATACGTCACTGCTCCTAAATATATGAGGTGAGGAGATTTTCCGTAAACTAAAGCTGCGCTTTGTCTCACCAACAATTACCTTTCCTGAGTTTTGTGGATTTTTCACATTATCATTCTCAGATCAACAACAACAACAACAAAACAACAATAATAATGATAATGTGGGATTCAACATTGTCTCAGTCAGTAGGTATGAAAATCTTTTCACAGCATGTTTCAGATCTGGGCCATGGTGGCATCCAGGGGGAACAAAACACTGCCTCTTCTCCTTCATGGGTTCAAGACTTTGCAGAGTTAAGCCTAGAGCATTATTTACCCAAGGATAATTAGTATGTAAATGCAAAAACATGCTCTGTGACGTCACCCACAAAATTCTCACAAAGTGGTGATGTCTCCGGGTGTCGCCATCTTGGACGTGCCACCTAACCCCCATTTTTGATTGGTTGGCACTAACTTAAATTTAGATTCCTTTTTTTAAACTTAAAGCTATTCAAACTGAGTTTACTTAAGTGAAAATACAGTACAACAAAGGCTGTGGGACCCACAACCTTCTGAGGATTAAAAACCTGTTTTAGGATTAAGGTTACCATTAAATAAGGGTGAGGGTTAGGCACTTAGAAGGTTAGTGTAGCGCATTATGTCGATGGAAAGTCCTTTCAAAGATAGAAAAAGTTGGAGTTTGTTCGTGTGTGTGCGTTCCCTGCTTGACTCACTTTATCCTCAAACTCAATCCAAGTACATTAAGATATCACTCCACAGCTGTCACAAGCAGAGGTGGGACGCTGTGCGTTTGTGTGTGTTGGTGCTCGCTGCAATATCTAACGGCATCAGTCAGCTTCTCTTTTGTTGCCAGGGTGCTAAGTACCAAACCTTGTTTGGTTTTCTGGCTCACTTGCTCTCTCCTCTCTCCATCTTCTTCTCAAATCTATTGAGCTCTGTTGGTGTAAATTTTAAAGTTACACACGTGTTCTGTGTTGCATGTTCACTGAACACTAAGAGAACCTTATTTGATGAGTATGCAATAATAATCAATGACCGGTATCCTTCAATCAATCCAGGTAGTTTCATCTTTTAGAAAACCAGTTTAAGAAATGCTTGTTCAGTTTGACTGACACTTGAAGAGAGGTAATAATTTGGGTAAATTCATGCAGCTGAAGCAGCCAATTGAATAATTTCATCACATTTTAACCTTTTTAACTTATATCTTAGTTTTTTAGTTCCACCAATTATGTTCATTCACGACCATTTTCAGATGGTCCAAGTTTTTAAAAATTAAGAATCTAAATCTTATTATGAATATCAGCTTATAATATAGCCACTGAATAGAGCTTACAGAACATTGTAATCAATGTTTTTAGGTATTTTTAGAAATGAAAAATATTGTCTGAATTCAACTTCTCAAATGGCGGCATGATTTCTTGCTTTTGTTTGTCCATACATGAAATAAAATGGAATATCGGAATGTGTTTAGTACAGATGGTCGGAGAAATTTGAAAATGACATCAACTGTAACCGACTGAAAATTAATTGAGAAAAGTCTGTCAGATTAGTTGCAGACTTATATGAGACTAAAAGTAAAACATCAAATAAAGGCTGAATTTAAAGATAGAAAAACACACTCTAGCTGACTGCAATGAACTAATCAAGTTGGAAAAGATACCAAATGTGACTTTTCCATCCACATGTGCCAGCCCGAGTGTTGATAGTGCTGCTGATCAGGCCCTGTGACTCAGTGATTATGTCACTGACCACTGAGGTTTCTGGCTTCATAAACTCAGCTTCTGGCTCCAGCTCTGTTTTGGAGTCGAGGCTCCCCACCCAGCAGAGAGTTCTCATTTAAAACTCGCTCTCGCCTTTTCAGCCGCTCACTGATTGAAGATGCTGCTGCGAATTAGTGAGTGCCATCGTAAAACATGTCAGACGCGGGCGGCTAAAGAGGCTCGCACTTGGGCCAAGAAAAGCAGATGACAGGCGAGCTGTTATTCCAGTTTTCAAACTGATGTGATGTTATTTTAGCTCTTCACTCAGGGTCTTTGAGTCTCAGAGAGTCCACAGCTAACTCATGGCCCTTTTATTGTGAAAATTAGTTTTTGTTAATCGCAGGCCACAGTGGACCAAACTTCAGAGTCTGACTCAGTTGAAGTTTTTGCCACAGGTCCCCTATCCCTGTTGCTGTCATGGTTTTGAATGTTTTATGTTTTGTTTGGGTTTTCTTTTTTTTCTTCTTTTCTTTAAGTTTTACTTCCTATCTGTCTGTCCCTGCCTCTGTGATTCCACTCACCTGTCTTGCCTTGTGTCTTTTGTCTGCTCCTCCCTCCCCTCAATCCTTTCACTTGCAGTGCCTCTTGTTCCCTCGTTTGTAAGTTTTTTATAAGTAATTTAGTTTCCTATTCCTGCCTCCTCGTTGTGTCGTGCATTTGGGTCCTACCTCACCAGAATGGTTCCAACAACTCTCAATCAATTGATCTACAGTTATTTTTAAAAGCCATGCATCTGTGTTATCTAAAAAGTTGCTTCAGCCCACTTGTAAATGAATGGAAAGCAACGCTGCCATGCTAGCAATTAGTATCTGCTCTACAGTCTTTGTCCGTCGTAATAATGCTGATGTGCGTCAGCTGCCAAAGGTACAGCAAGCAGGACACAACAGCAAGTCCCACATATGGCCAGTATGTCAATAGCATCATCTCTAGATAGTCTTTGTTGAGTAATTGTATGGAACACAATAGATGGGGACAGAGCTATGACTCCCAGAACTGACCACCAACCAACAGAAAGAACTCTCCATTTTCGACTTTCTTATGTCTCCGAAGAATTCACGCACATTCACACATTTTCAATCAGATTCAGTTTTGTTCAGAAAGTCTCTGCCATAATTTGGGATAACCGTAAAACACTGCGATGCATCACAATTTCACAAAAATTGATAGATTTATGTACATTGATTTATGTACGTCAGATTATATACACAACCCAGAGGCACTGACTACCAACCAACAATTAAAACTCACTGTAAAAGTCCAAATATTTAAATTCAGAAATCCCCTGGATGTTCATCGTCCATATTTCGTCTCCATGTTTTTGACAATCGACTTCTGTCTTTTTTCACCCTAAAGTCTTTTAAACAGTAAAGTTCATTCATTCATTCATTCATCTTCTATACCCGCTTATTCCTGTTAAGGGTCGCGGGGGTCTGCTGGAGCCTATCCCAGCTGTCATCGGGCGAGAGGCAGGGTACACCCTGGATAGGTCTCCAGAGACACAGACAACCATTCACACACACACACTCACACCTACAGCCAATTTAGAATCACCAGTTAACCTAACCAGCATGTCTTTGGATGGTGGGAGGAAGCTGGAGTACCTGGAGAGAACCCACGCAGACACAGGGAGAACATGCAAACTCCACACAGAAAGGCCCAGCCGGCCCACGGATTCAAACCGGTGACATTCTTGCTGTGAGGCATCAGTGCTAACCACCTCGCCACTGTGCTGCCCTAAACAGTAAAGTTGACATATTTATATACATCAATGTGCATGGTATATGTATGGATAGTGTTCCATTAGCATCTGCTCTAGAGGGTCTGTTGAGTCCTTGTCTGGAACACAACAATCAAAACTCAATGTAACAGTCCCAATGTTGACCAGGCATTTAAAGTCAGAAATATCCGGGATGTTTAATGTCGTACACTTTAAGAATCCAAAGAATTTCCTTGTTATTGATAATCAGGCTCAAATAAAGTCTGCATGCAACTGGGGCTAACCGTCAACAAAAATTTCTGTGATTTAACACATTTATGTATGTCAATTTATATGGCAAATATGGTGAATATGTCAGTAGCATCTACTCTCTTTGTAAAATCAGACAAAATTCACTATAACAGTTCAAACGCTAATGCTGCTGTCTCATTGTTTTTAGGTCGGAACATCATCAAACCATTGAGTAGCTTGTGATTAGTGGTTTTGCTGGTATGGTAGGGTGTTTGATTTTTACTTGGCTTGCAACCTAATGGGTCTCCATATAAAGAATTCCTTAACTTGTCATTACAGAAATTGTGGCACAAAATGACATATTTACATAATCAACATCATCCATGACATTGTTCAGTTGTTAAAGTCCAACCAACAGACCAGAACAATTTAAATGAATGTGGTCAGAATATTTATATCTATGCCTGCTTCGTCTTTCCGTCAATTATAGCACCAGCGTACAACAAGCAACTGACTCTGTTTACCTTCCTGTCAACGACACACAGCTGCTCTGCCGGCAAATAGTGGAATGGAAACAGGAATCTATAGTTAAAGTTTCCCTCTCCACCCAGGGAGCGGTAGTGGACGTCCGTCTTCTGCTTGTTGTACTCGTGTCCGTCGAGCCAGCTGAGAAAAGACATCTGCTTAGATATTTATCTGATGCAGAAGAACATGAAGACATTGATCATTTTCCTTCTTCATACCCTTTGACGTAGATGTCGCTCATCTTCTCCCCGCTGATGCTGATGTCATCCAGGATGACATCACTCGTGTTCCAGACGATGCAGCGCAGGAAGAACCTGAACAAGGACACAACCTGATTGATCGATAACTACTGATGATGGAGGTTTACCATATTACTGTGGTCAATCATTAATCATTATCAACTGAGACAATTATTGACTATAGATGGAATTAGCAACTGATCAACTGTCTGACAGTCTTACATACTGTCTGATTGTTTAATTGATTCACTGTCTTCAATGTGACTGTGTCTGGCATTTGATAAATAAAAGTTCTAAAAAAAAAAAAAGTCTGATTTACCGATTGACTGTTCAATGGATGGCTAATTGGCTGACAAATCAACTGACGTATTGAGGTACATATTGATTGAACCAGAAGGTTAGCGGTTCGATCCCTAGAATGTGCCACATGCCGAAATGTCCTTGAGCAAGACACTGAACCTCCAGTTGCTCCCAGTGCGTGGCACTGGTGTGTGAATGTGTGTATGCTTGTGTAAGCAAATGGGTAGATGTGTCTGTGATTGTAAAGCACTTTGAGTATCAATAGGTAGAAAAGCGCTATATAAAAGCAAGGCCATTTACCACTAAAACAATGACTGACTGATCAACTGACTGCTTGCCAGTTGACTGACCGACTGACAAACCAATTTACCATTTTCCCATCGTACAGATTAATTGACTGGTCAGACCTTTCACTGACAGCTGTTTCAACAACTGACTAAAGTGAGGAATTGGGATCTTGACTGAATGGTTTGACACCAACGAACTCACTGACTGAATGTGTGACTGAGTGTCTTACTGATTTCATTGTCAGCCCTGGAAATAAATTAGATGTATGTGTGTTTTTACTTCTTGGCTTTGCGTGGTGTGACGTTGAACGGCGGTCCAGGAGGTCCCAGAGACTTGGGGAAGAGATCCACCCACATCATCAGACGCCCCTGACAGACAGCACCAACAGCCAATCAAAAGGCAGTAATTGACATACAGTCAAACCATGCATTTACTTGCGTGCGTGTTTGTATTACCTGCTCTATATCAGGTTGCAGTGGGCTGTACAGCGGCCTGGTTTCCACATGTTCAGGTACCAGTCCCATTGTCCTCAGGATGTGAAGGGAGAGTCGCTCCTTAAGTTGGCCGAGGTAACGTTTGGACACATTTTTGTCGTCTGAAAACACACACAGATGGACATTAGAGTTTAGGCCATGTTACTCTGCTAAAGTTCCCAGCGTGGAGAAAGGTAATCCAGAATACTTTGTGGACTGGAAGGAGAGCAGTTCACATCATTATTCACGCACATAAATACAAACACAGGTACTAATAAACTCCAAGCGGCTGGTTGGTCTCTGCATCATGACCAAAAGGAGGAAAATCTGAGCTGCTTCCAAGCATTAATGAAAATACAAAGCTAACGTGAAAAGTTTACAACCATAAACTTTGAGTTACCTCGACTATAGAAGATGGGAAGGAACGGCTGAAGAGGAAAAGAAGAAGAGGCAAATAAGGGAGTAGAGAGGAGACAAAGTGAAAAAAAAAAAAGATAAGTGATAAAAGAAAAGAGCACAGGAAATGAAGAGAAGAGGGAAGGAAAAGCTAAAATAAAGGAATACATAGAGGGACTGAAGGAAAGAAGATGAAAGCAGAAAAAACAAAAACGGGTGGAGAGCTGGAGAAGGGAAGTTAGAACAAAAATCATGTGGTTCAGATGAAAAAAGAGTGAAACAGAGGAGGTAAAGACAGAAAAAGAAGAGGGAAATGAGAAATGAAGGGATGGAAAACAGATCTGGAAAGATGAAGGTTGAAAGAAAGTAGTCCTGCAGTTGGACAAAGAAAGAAGAAAGGATGATGAAGGTAACTGATGGAGGAAAGAGTGGAAGAAGGGAGGAAAGAAGAGAGGGAGGTGAGTGAAAGATAGATAAAAGAATATGAGAGCAAGTGAAAAGAGAAAAATATCAAATAGATACCAAGGACAGAAGGAGAAAGTGATAAAAGAAAAAGAGCACAAGAGATGAATAGAAGAGAGGAAGTCAGGAAAAAAGAAGGAAAAGCAAAATAAAGGAAAAAATAGGAGACTCGAAGGAGATAAGATGAAAGCAGAATGGAAAAAGAAAAGGATGGAGAGCTGGAGGAGGGAAATTAAAACAAAAATCAGAGGGGGGAGGACAAGGAGCGCGGCCTTTTGGCCAATTAGCAACCACGTTTGACGGACAGCAGGCTGACGCACAGTAACCGCGGAAACCGTGGAAAGAGAGCGCTCCTTCTATAACCAAGAGTGGGCCACGCTGTTGATGTTGGCTTGTACACACACACACACACACGGCTGTACCATAAATCACATGGCAACAACCATGACCTTGCATCGCTGCAGCCATGGAACATATTCATGGCTTCGGTGAAAATGAATCCTGAATATTTATTTCATCGCTTTGCTCTTCAGGTGGTCCTGCGGTTCCACTACTACCCTCTGTCCTCCCTTCATTCCTCTGTCCTCCCCCTGTCCCTCCTCCAAGGTTCTGCAGTGCTGGTAGCAGAGGAGGGGAAATTGGGGGATGTAGGATAAAAGCAGGGTTAAAAGTAGGTAAAAGAGGAAAGAAATGGACATTAGAAGACAAAACAGGAGAGGAGAGAGTGGAGGAAAAAAGAAGGATGTGTGAACAGGAAGAGCACAGGTGATGTTTAAGAAAAGGGTAAAAAGAGGGAATGGGGAGATACGAATGAAAGACAGGATTAAGACAGGATTAGAAAAAGTTGATGAAAGGAAGTAGAGAAACATGAAAAATAAGTGAGATAATAAGGGATAAAAACGGAGATATGATTTTCAGCGAGACAGAAAAGAAGATTTGTAGCAACAAGAAAGAAAAGGGCAAATCAACAAGAAGAATTTGCAGATGATACAGTATAAATGTCTGTGGTTGTTTTTTTCATGAAACCAAGAACGATCACTGTAAACAATCCATACAAAATGGAAGCTTTTTAGTTGTCTCTGCACTCTCTCTACAACTGATTTGCAGATTTATTTTTTGCATTTATGTAATTTATTCTTCGTCACTCACCCAGGTCTGCGGCCGTGTATCGCTGTCCTCTGAAGCGGACTGCGTCGTCCTCGTACACCAGCCTCCCAAGGTTTCGTCGCTCACACAGTCTGCACAGCAGTTGCCTGGGTGTCATCTGGTCTCTCCACTGATTCACCCCCGATCTATGGGATGAGAGAGGGATTTATGCTCGTCTAGTTTTTAAATCCCATCACAGGAATAAACTCCTTGAGTCGTTTGAGGCCACTCACACGCAGTAGGACTGTGGCAGGCCACACATGGCTCCGTATCTGGACAGGAAGCGGTTCTCCAGGTCGATCACCGTCTCGCCAATCTTCTCGTCTTTGGTGAGCAGGTCGTGGTCGTACAGTGTCACCCGGAGGTCCTTCTCAAGAGGGAGGGAGCAGGTGAGCTCAAACATCCTGGAGAAAAAGATGCAACAATGGAAAATCTGGTCACATGGTGCAACATTTTGAGCATTTGAGATGATATGATGTAGTGGTTTGCCTTTTGATTTCACCTACGTAACATGATATATGGCACTGAGACTAAACAGTTTCCATCCATCCATCCATCCATTATCTTCCCCTTGTTCGAGCCTGGGTTCCGGTGGAAACAAGCTGAGCAGGGAATTCCAGACATCCCTCTCTCTACCAGCACATTGCTGGGGGATCCCTAGGTGTTCCCAGACCAGTCTAAGTATATCATCCCACCAGCAAATTCTGGGTCTTACCCAGGGTCTCCTTTCACTTGGCTATGTGAACCTCCAAAAGGAAGCATATAGGAGGTATTCGCACCAGATGCTCAAACCACCTCAACTGGTTCCTTCAAACAGAACGGAACAGCAGCTCTACTCCAGGCTCCCTCCAGATGTCCGAGCCCCTCACCCCATCCAATCTTTAAGGCTAAGACCTGCCATGGTACCTAACCTAATTTCAGCCACTTGTATCCACGTCGCCATTCTTTCAGTTACTACCCAAAGCTTATGACTATAGGTGAGGAACTGTAGATCAACCACTTGAAGCGATGGTCTGGAGTCTCTCGGTTGGGAACTGATTATGCTTCAAGAAAGATCTGCTGGGCCAGTCTGATGGTTTGGGCGGGCTTAACATGGAGATTGAACGAAGAGTAACAGCAATGTGGTCATGCATGCTGAATGAGTTAAAGCCATCAGTTATGAGAAACAAGTTGAATGACGTGTGTGCTGAATCGCTGTCTTGGCATTTTTTCCCATGACGTGATGCAAGATAATTTGACTGAATGTGACACTACATAACAAGTTGGAAGGCTGACCTAATATAATTGTCTGTGCACTAATTTTAGCCATCACACCACGTCATTGCATTTCATTATGGGGTGCGTTTCAACTAATAGAGAAAAAAAAACCAACAACCTCTGCGCGCATTTGGATGTGCCTACAACATCAGAGCAACAAAATACATGACATATGCTTCTCGACAAAACGTCAGAATCACGGTTAATTGTTCATCCGTTAAAGTTAACTCCACGGTGCTCTGATGAAGTGTATGACTACAGCGGCGTTCCTCTTCTGTCCATCACCACATATAGCCCGCCCAAACAATAGGATCAGGCCAGCAGATCTTTGCCAGTGCATGATTCATTTAAATATGACTGCACTGAACATTATGGCCTGTGGGGAGTGCATTACAGTAGCGTGAAAGGTTGCTCCATATGGTGCTTTCCATGGGTGATTCTGTCAAACATGCTATCTAAGTGAACGATAAATGAAAACGATTAATGACTGTTTTGTGATGGGAAATATGTTTGGATATTTTGTACCCTGACATGGCATTAGACAACATATACTTTAGGACATCTATTGATGTTTTGTGATGTGACACAAAATCTGGCATGCTGTCTTGTGATGAGATATTGTGTGACATGCCAGTTTTGATTTGGTGATTGTTTCCAACATGCTACATGGTTTGGCAGTTCACAAGCTCTGTGATTCTATTCAAGACCGATGAGTATGTTATAATCATGTAATATATTATATTTTGAGTATGTCTATAGAGTACATATATATGTGTTTTTATTTATCTGACATTTTAAGAGGTTAAGAACTGAACCTGTCAGGCGCAAACAGTGATGCTGGGAAAGCAGACATTGTTTTAGTACTGTTTTAGTGTTTTAAAACTATGAATTTGTTAAGAGTACGTAGTATTGTGTCTTTGCAGGCCCAGAACCCAACATGAAGATGCTAGTGTCATTGTTTTGAATCATATATTCAGACTTGCATAAGTCCAATACTATCTAGGGGCGACTAAGAAGAATTTTGTTCTTGCTCTCTGTACTCTAGCTGTATTTCACCGTGTTGTGAAGAAAACAATGTTTTCATCTTTATTTACATCAGAAAAGACTCTCAAAGTCCACACACTGGTACATGGCTCTAGTGTGCACTGCTTGTTGAGTCTGCAGTTAGAGCTCTGATATACACTGTCTCTCTCTCCCTGTCCTCTGCTGTGATTGGTTTGTGTGTAGTGACCCCTACTGGTGTGAAAACATAAGGAAGGCAGAAGAAGAAAGAAGAGATGAGATAGTGATCAACATATTAAAGAGCACAAGAGAAATTATGGAGCTCATACAAGTCATACTCTCAGTTAGTTTAAATGTTCAATATGAGTTCATGTCTATGTTTCAAAGTAGCAAGTCCACGCATCATTTTAAGATCTAAAACCACAACAGATCATGAAAAGGTTATGTTTAACAATATCTCATATTTGGAGTGTTTATCAGAAAGGCCAGAGAAAAGAGGCTTCAGGTGATATAAAGCCTCACATTCAGTTTGTATGAGTTGGTTGGTACTCATTTGAGTGAAAGGTTGTTCTGAATTATCAGAATATTGACTAAAGGGATAAGGACCTTAAAGAACACCTTTCAACATTGTTCAAAAAGTACTTACCAGCAAAACAACGACAATGACAACAGACAGAAAATACACACTTACAGCCAGTATTTAGGTATATTGAAAACACAATTAGAAATGATCACCTAAAAAGGAAAAAGCACCTAATGTGATTTCTGTTTATTAGCAATCAGAGCCTGTTAAAATATTTTGTCTTTGTAGCTGTTAACAAACTAAATAATAAATAAATCTAATCAAGAATTAACAAATTAAATTATTTCATATGAGTACACTGTGTGACTCGACATGTGGTCAATTACTGATGTGATAACACTGATATATAAGGAGCTGCGTGGAGTTAAGTTTGGTATTTCCTCAATAATCACTAGTGTCTTTTTTTTTACCTTTATTACCAGGGGTATTTCTATCACTGCTGAGGTTAATGTGAGGTCTGAAGGTGGCATCTGTGTGATTTGGATTAACCATAATGTGAGCGATCAGGAATCTCTGGACATTTGCTTTTGTCTATAGACAGACAGATGGACGAGGACTTCATGGTACATACTTTCCAAAGACAGGGTCCAGAGAAGAAGGGATGTAGTTGTCATGGTCACTGATGGTCTTTTTCCCCAAAGTAATCTTCACGTAGGGGTCACACTGAAATAAAAAAAAAAAAAACGTGTTTTTTTTTCACATATTCAATTGATAGTATATGTACCTCCGCTCTCTTCCTACCTTCCCGTTGGTGTCTTTGGGCTGCAGTCCTTGAGCCTGGATGATGTAGACGCGGACCAAACACTCCTCAATGCCGTTGGGAGGAAGTTTTCTGAAATGTCTGGGGGGAGCAGGGGCAGAGGGGTCATCTGGCAGGGTATAGATCTTAAACATACCCTAATAGTAAGGGAGAGAGAGGACAGAGGCAAGATGCAGTTAGAAGTGAAAATGAATGAAAACAAGAATGCAACATTTTGTCATGGGATTATTTTTAGGCATTTTGAAACCTGATATGACATTAGACAACATATATTTTAAGACGGACAAAAAATATTATCTGAACATTTGTTCAATTTGTGTGATTGGTTTTCTATTCCCCTGCACACCACGTCCTGTCAATTTGATATGATTTCACTCTGAGGGTTGAAGTGAGCGCCCTCCACATTTTTGATGAGTAGGCAGCCTTGTGGCTACACATACAGTATTTTGTATTTTTTGTGACATATTGAGCATTTTATGGGTGTCCTCATATCATCCATTAGCCCAGGAGGTTGTATTGTTCAGGTGTGACATATTTTTCACATAATTCGCGGTGAACAAAACTAAGATAAGCAGGACAAAAACCAACAAGTTGAAAGAGAAGAATACAAGTTTTAATTTACCTTGAACTCTCCCACCACTGAAGGATCTTCTCCTTCGTCCTGAGACTTTCCTCTGTACAGTTTGAACGTCTGACAGAAATCAGTGAGACCTTCAAAATCCTCAACCTTCTCCAACTCCTGGTCATAGACCTATGATAGAAGAGACAAGGGCTTTAAATAGTCTATCAAAGAAAAAATGGATGAAAAAAAAGGGCAAAGAAATAAAAATAAAGAAACGTAGAGAAGTACAAAGGGAGTAAGCGGCAAAGATGGAGAAAGATGGATGTAAATAGGAGGATGACAAAGATGACAAAGGGAGAGATGAGATTAAAAACGAGGGATGAAGAGACTGAAAGGGGCAAGACAAGGAAAAAATAGCATTGTTAAACAAAGGCATAAAAAGAACAGGAATCAAAAAAATGAGGAGGAACACACACACACATTATTTTAGATGGCATCATAGCTGAGCCTTGGCCAGCCTAATTCCACTGGTATTGGATTCAAACTGCAGCCAAGAACTACTCAACACCATAGTATACTCTGTGTGGGCGCTGGCACGAGACATTGAGCGTGTCTTTGTGTGCAAATGCATACGTGTCTGGGCAGGGACGTCTAAGTGTCAAAAGCCCAAAAAGATTCATTTGTTTTCATTAGCCATGTTTGTTTGCATCAGTCGAGTCCACGGGTCTCGATATGCAGCCAAAGAGGCACACACTACGCAGACATACCCACAGAAAAGGCAAACTTTCACAAAGCGGGATTGAAACATTGGTTCGGTATCAGACAAACACAACTACTGTACTGTCAAGGATAGAATGGAATAAATATTTTCTGCAAAGTCTTAGATCACGCATGCATCATCGAAGAATTAGTGGCAATGAAGACCAACTGCAGTGTCACCTCACGTCAGTAAGGGAAGAGTTACCGTTAGCTGGAAGACTATGAAGCCAGGGAGAGCTACTATAGCTGGGAGGCTAGGAAGTTAGGAAGAGCTACAAACCATTGTACAGAGCTGGCTTTTCCTGAATTATGCAGATCAGTTGGTCTACAGTTTATTCATTTTAAATGATCATGTTGTTGTGAATATTTATACAGTATATTCAACATGCTGAATCGACTAAAAAGCAGTAAGTAAGCAGTTTGTTTCTGCACGTATAGACCTATAAAACTAAACCAGGTGGACTTCCATTAATGCTAAGCTGCAAGTAAGTGGAATAAATTTTTAGGGAATCAATAACAGAACAGTGTTCCAGTTACAATCTCCTTACTATGTGTGCTAATTAATAGAAAACAGTAAACAACAGCTTTTCCACTACACCGTACAAATTCTTCATTCAAAGATTCCATTCTAAAAGATGTTATTATGAGAAACAGTTTGAAATTTTAATGTTAGACGCCCACGGACTAAAGCCATACACCAACACGGTCAACCACAATTATTTCCCAAATTTTAGGAAATGTGTATTCAATTTATTGCCCCTAAATTAATCAATACAAATCTCATTATTGAGCAACATGTTTTTGCAGAAAAGAAAAAAAAAAAACAGGCCTTAATTTCTGTGCAAGTAAAATGTGTGGTTTTTGTATGTTATGTACATACCAGAGTTCCTTGTGTTGCAAGCAGTTCATTAAGATGAGTTGGAAGGGAGGAGGAGAAAGGTTATGAAAGCAGAGAGCGGCTTTCCTTCAGCTGGAACATCATTGATATTAAAAAATAACAAGACGTATATGGTCAATGTTTTTGGCAGAGAGGGGTGAAAGAGTTTAAAAAGCAAGGCAAAGATGAGGGGCTGGAAGAGGAGAAAACAAGAGCAATGATGGGGATGATGTAAACGAAAGAAAGGTTTGGAAACAGCAGCTTGTTTCAATACTCAAACACCAAACCCAGCACCAAGGGACTGGGAGATAAAAACACAGGGGAAGAAGGGATTTGACAAAACTCTAGGGGGCTGATAATGTATATAATACTTCACATACAAGTACTAAACACACTGTATTGGTCCAATCTTACCCTGCACAGAAATCAGATTGATTGGTCATTAGACAGTGGGAACCCCAAGCCGAGCTTTGAGAGCAGAGACTCTGGGACATTAGCAATTCTTCTAATAAATACTGGTTTTGTTCTGTGACACGATGAAAATGAAAGAGGGTTCTGCGAGGTGTGGGGGGGGGGGGGGGAGGGGGGGCAGGTGATAACAAAAGACAGTGATGGTGGTGTCATTGTGACAGAAGCTAATTCATTCTACTGTCGAATAAAAAAAGGTTATGAGGAAAGGCAGAGGAGACAGGTAAGGAGGGAGTGAGGATGTAGAAGGAAAGGAGTGAGCTAAGGATAGAGATAGATGCTTTAACTGAGGATAGACAGATTGGAAAGGACAGCACGGAGAATGATTGGGGTTGAGGGGAAAGTTTGATGCAAGAAAACATGATAGATAGATAGATAGATAGATAGATAGATAGATAGATAGATATCATAAAGAAATTGCAGCTCATCTTTACAAATGACTTCCACTCTATAGTTAAAAATGATGTATTTTGTAGAGTTTAACAGTCTTTTTGTCCATCAGAAAAGAAAAAGTGTATGGTGCAACCACTACAGCTAATGACAACCACTGAGGCTGAAAAATTAAACTGACATGGAAGTGCGAAAAACTGTATTTCGCACTATTTCGAGTCAGTCACCATAGACTGCCATGTTAAAAATGTCCAACTTTATAGCAGAAATATACATGTTTTCGGTCTGGTACATAAAGCAATGTAGTTTTTTTTTACACTTCGCCTGTTTAAAATAATATCAAGGCTCTAAAGACAATGCGGAATTAGGATTGTTTGAGTTTGAATTAGCTAGGGTGAAGTCAGGAACTGTCAAGATGACGGTGACTGGAGACAAAACACTGGGCTCCAAAATTGTCCATCTTTGTCCATCTTTTCAAACCTGACATTTAACTTGACACTGAAAAAAACGACGGTGACTGTCATCAAAAGGAATTTACAGCTTAAGGTAAATCAGTGAACACTATTTATCACTTTATCTACCCAGGTTTAAAGACTTTTCAGAAAATCAATCTTACTGGACATTTTGCCTCCATTTAGAATACCATTAAGCTTTAAGGCTAGTTTAATATTATTTAGCAATGTCCATAGCTCATCCTCTAGCAAACCTCCGTAATGGTGCCAGATGAGAGTGCTGATCTGGTGATGCAACTAAAAAGTCTTTGCAACAGCAGGAGGAAATGAAAACAGAAAGGTGGCCAAAAAGGAGGTGACATCAAAGCTGAGGCTGAAAGCTGAGGTTATTAAGGGAGCAGGTTTTTCTCAGGTCAGGGAGACACTGGAAACAAGTGTCTCTGCACCCCAGTGACTGTCAAAGGGCAGGGGAAATCAGAGGAGTTAGAAAGGGCAAAGAGAAAAGAGGTGGCAGTGCTGGGTTGAGAGGAAGGTTGGAAACAGTGGCTCATTTCCCTGCGACAGTAGCCGATCCGAGCAAAGGGCTTGTCTAAGAAATGAAGGGAGCAAGAGAGGAGGGGGAGAGTAAATAATAAAAGGAGACCTTGGCGCGGAGTAGGTGCAGGCGGAGGGGGAGGTGAAAATGATGCAAAGCGATGATGGAAGTAAGTGCCTCAATGGTCAGTTCAGTTTCCATCCAGCTGTCAAGTGAATTTCGAGCAAAGTTTAGAAATGTCGCAAAAACTCAAAGGCAACTTGGACATGTTTCCAACGGGCCAGGGTGAAACCATTTAATAGGCTTCCAGACTGAAAAAACACACCCACTAGAAAAATGGAAAGAGTCTTTCTTGGGTCAGCAACCATTGAGCGAGCTGTTGTTCTCTATTGTTTAGTTTTAGCCATATTGTGTGAAAAAGATTTTACATGAACAGTGGTAGTTAGAGGGTTATTACTGAAATACTTCCAAAGTTGGTTAGATGATTTAATAAATTTCCAGAGGAATAATTTAAAATCTTATTTACACTCTTTTTTGGACCACATATCAAGATAAACCCAGAAAAATGGAAACAATTAGCTCTGTTATGGAAGCAAATGGATATAATCTGAAAAGGCAGAGTTAAACCCAATGTGAAGTGGGTTTCAAGGGAGAGGTTAGAGGTCCGATGTGAGAGCAAGAATAAAAAGGCCATGTTCTGACATAATTAGTCATTTGTTTGGGCATCAGACAAGAAGACTGACGTGTGCTTTGAGTCCCAGTGGAAGACAAGGTCACCATCAGGGCCAAGAGAACCAGGATAATGGTCAAGCAGAGCGTGGGCGATTGCGCTCTGGGGACGGCAGGAGACCCCGAACGTAGGAGACTAAAGTCAGGCGAAGGGGGATGTGATTGCTAGTTTTGGACTGGCCGACTTCACAGTACGTCCTTTTTCCCTGAATCCATCCTAGTGCAGCGTCCCCTTAGCGAATTCACCATGGATGAGTCATTGGAGAAGTTCGGAAAACGGACAGAATGTCACGGCGCCGGGCTGCGAGGATGGGGCATGAGAAGAAAGGCGGAAGGAGGAGGGGAAGGACAGAGGGACAGACTGACAGAGGGAACTGGCAGGAGGACAAACATGTGATTTAAATGGTGAAGGTTGGGGCAATGAGCATTTTAGGAAAACTGAACAAAGAGTTGCTTTGTCTATCTTCCTTTTTCCTAATAATAATTCTGGCTTGGATTTGCATCTGTAGGATCAAAGATAAATTCATTCTTTGTCAACAGAAAAACAAAAACAGGCTTCCAAGTTACAGTTAATTTAAGAAGTGCAATATAAATAAAAAAAAAATAATATGATGAATGTGAACCACAGTAACTCAACAGTTGTTTCTGTCATAAATCGTGAAAATATTTCAGTGTCGCAAAGGAAAACTTCCTTTCAGTTCAGGACACATAATTACCTTTTAGCAAGTAGCAATCTAGAGTTTAAGAAGGTTTGTGGAAACGTTTTGCTTGTTGCTCTTAACCCATCCTGCACTGCTGTCCTGCCAAGCAGCAACGTTTTGGAGAAACTGCTTCTGTCTGCTTTTATTTCTCTAATACTGCTTCAGGTCTCCAGACTTTGTCTCAGTATTGAAACGTGTCTCTTAGATGTCACTTCATGAGGCAATGTGTTTTCAATGCCACACTCTGACTTTTAAACCTTGGGCAGTTTCCTGTTTTTATTTTGAAAATGTTTCTTCCTGTGTTGTGTTTTACTTTAATTATGATTTATTATTATTATTATTATTATTTTAATAGGAAAGTAAAAAAAAAAAAAAAACTAAACAAGTACATTTACATTCACGTCCTTTAATATGTAAAAAAAGAAAACAGGAAGATAACTAAGTAAGAAAACAGCCGTTATCTGATTCATGTGAATCTGGAAGTTTTTGTAGGCAAAGAAGATGATGACGGTGAAAAGAAGGAGTTGGTTACAGCAGTCAGTGATTTTGTTGCTCTCTACGAAAAATAATTATGTTGGTCAAATTGGACCACGGACTTTGGAACAATATTCAGACTTTATGACACAAAGAATGTCTTCTGAATCTGGAGAAGCGCCAGGTTTTTCCTCAAGAAACATCTGAAGATTTGGGGCTGAACATAAACCTCGTAATGATCCATGCCTGTTTTTGGATTTAAATATATATTAAGAAATGTTTTTTGTCCAGTTTTTCTTAACTTGAAATCCCAAAAGATGCATGGTCCATTTTACCTCCTTTTCGATTGTGTTTGGTTTCTCCTTATGTGCCCCTCACGCAGTACTCGCCTCATTAGCCTCATGTTTCAGTTCAGCTCTTCATGGTTCCTTGTTTTCTGAGTTTTGTCTTCCTTTTTGTTTTAGATTTTTTTGGATGGATTAACCTGCCATACTCTACAGTGCGTGTGTGTGTGCATTCAGGTCCCACCTTCCTCTACACAGTATGACAACAGCCAACAAATATTTTACCTGATCTCTGCCTGAAAACACACACTTCTCAATATATTTCTGTGGATCTTACCTTCAGAGTGTCGAAGCCTCTCTCCAGATAAGTCCCGCACTTGTGTTTCTCTCCAGTCGAAGCGTAGAACTTACTCCACCAGTCCATGAACTCTTCTCCCTGTTACATATTTAGATGTTGGCAGCTTTAGAAAGGTATCTCTGAATCTAAATGTCAATTTTATGTCAAATTTATTCTTAAAGTACATTTAAAAACAAAATGGCTCGACTGACAATAAACAAGCAGCTTTCACAACAAATTGAACCCCTGAAAACTGTTCCAGATATAATAAAAAACAACAAAAACTAAGCCCTAATGATGAGTGGCTAAACTTGAGCAGTGAATTTATCTGGCTGCATAATTTAATTAACACATCAAGATGAAGATGAAGATATATATAGGCATAACATATATGTATATACAGGCATAATGTTATGAGTGGAAGGGCCTCTGTGGATCAGGCTTGTTCCAGTGCATCTCACAGATACTTGATCAGTTTGGGATCTAGTGAATTTGGAGGCTAGGTCAACACCTTGTGCTGTTTTTCGTGTTTTTTGAATTGTTCCTAAACCGTCTGGTCTAGGTGGGTACTACATGTCTAAGTAACATCCACATGAATGCCAGCTCCAAAAGTTTTCCAGCAGAACATTGGATTGTCACGAGATGGTCAATGTTATTTACTTCTCCTGTCAGTGGTTTTAATGTTGTGGCTGATCGATGTAAATACTACCTTTTAAATGCACGTTTGTTGTTTTTTACAGTCTTTTCTGTTATTTTGAATGCATTTCTCTCAAAAAATCCTACATTTAAACTTGATATATTTCTGCTTTTGTTCTTTTTAAAGTATATCCATTGCAATCAGCTCCATTTCTTTGTTTTACTTTCTGGCTCTAATGTCAAGTCAAACTGATAAAGACAAATCTGCCTCCTCTCCCTCCAAAACACATGTGGCTACTGAAGCAGGTCTTGCCTCATTGATGGGTCTGACATCTAAGCTCCTGTCACGACCTTCTAAACACTTTTCAAAACAGAAAAAAGCCCTGCGTCGAGTGGTGTGGTCGCCTTTGTGGAGCAGCGCCGCGCCAAGCTCAGAAATAATACGCTTTTCATGATTTTTTCCAATGATCGCATAGCAACATGGAGAGGCCAACTCACGTCAGCAGGAGTAAAATTGCCTCTGGTGGCTCTGTGGCATTAAGGTCACGGTATATGGGCGTTCTGAGGCAATGGAAACGGGCAACACTGGGACAGGAACAGGCACAAAGTGGACAAAATCTACATTACAAGAAACATGTTATGTTAAAAAATTATGTTTGTGGATGAAGAAGAGTCATTCTGCTGATTTTCCCTTTTACCATCATTTCTCTGTGACACATTAGTGTTCTACAGAAATATTGCACACACCTATTATGTGTTTCACTGGTTTATTCAACAGGTCATGAAGCCATCTCTTTCCCTGATTCTTGCACTTATTTTGTGGTCGACATCACTGATGTAAAGCAGGGATTACAAGTGAACTTCAGCTTGTCATTTGCCCAACGTGCACTGGTGTGATTCATGTGATGCAGACGGACAGACTTTCATGTGATTATGTCACATAGAAAGCTGCCCTCCGAAGGTCATGTCTTTTTGTTTTTCTTTCATTCACGTTTCATGCTTCCTGTTTTACTGTGAAAACTTCCTCTCGTTTCAGACCGCTTCACTTCCTGCCCTTCCTGTGTTTTTCCCTCCAGTTTTGATTGTCTGCCTCGCTCTCATTTGTTTCACCTGTGTCCCTTTATCATTCCCTCTCTTGTGCATTTAGTGTGTTTCTCCTTGTCTCTGTGCCAGTTTGTTTTTGTACCTCAGTGTCAAACATTCCAGCAGTCTTCTCTCGTGATCTGTTTTTTTGGATTATTTGCCTGTTTGCTGACTACTGCCTTTGCTTCACCCTTTGGATTTGTTTGCCTGTATACACTAACTATTGTGTACCACCCTTCCGCAAGTCAACAGTGTTTGTTTGAAACCCTAACTGTTCATTGGAGTTGTGCTTTTGAGGAGTTTGTGGAGTTCAAGTCTTAACAGTTGTGGGAACCTTTCCAGATGTTGGTTGCAGTGTCCGACAGTTTCTGTAAACACTTGATCACGCTGTGATTGGTCAGTTAAGTAGAGGTGAGAAAATAAGAGTTTGAACTTTTCTTTCTGGCTCGTTCTTTCTGTCATCTTGCATGGGAAAAACTGTGTCAACTCCATAAATGTCTTCCTGTTTGAAAATGTAAACAGTTAGTACGCCTCGCCCCTTTGTATGTTGGACAGCTTCTCACTCTTTTTTGATCATGGCTGTTCAAATCAAGTATAAAACACTGAGGGGGGTAATTCTGTTTTAATTCCTGTTCTACAAAGACTAGAGTGACTTCTCCCTCATCAAACCAACCCCTTAACATTCACCTGTGTTTTCACTTCAACAATTTACAGTAAGTATAAGAGAGCGTGAAGAGTTCTGTCCTTGAGTTGGTTAATTTCATAAAGAGAAAAATCCAAGCTAAATTCGACAAAAATGCATCACCACTGATCGTGTGACAACACTCAATCTGCCAATTGTGTCTGAAACGTGAGCAAAAAAGCAAACACAGAAAATTAGGTTCTGCGCTCTGGACAAGCATTACACCAAACAGAACTATAAAAAGGTAAACTTTAGCAGCATAATGTCGAATGGCACTTTGATTATATGTCGTGCTTCATGCTATAAAAAAGAGGCATAGCCTTCAGATGATTAGACAAAGCAAGGGCGCAAAAGGCTACAGGTTTAGCTCAACCTTTTCGTAGTTGGTAGATGGTCGTTTTCCAATAACGGAGAGCGTCTATCCCTCTGGTTGTGCTGGTGTGAACACAGCAATCGTACTTTACAGAAGAACAAATTCACCGAGCTGTACCCGTTTAGAGGGGGTTGTCTCAGCCCATTTGCAATGATTTCCTGTAGCTCATTTGCAGTGTGAACACAAGTTACTCACTGACCAGTATGACATGTATTATTACAACTTATCGTCACATAACCGTTAAGTTTACCTGATGAGTCTTTAGAACAGTGCAACCCGACAGAGGTGTCTAGCAGTAGCAGTGGCAGTGTCTTCTCATCATACACACATGTTGTTTTCTATGTATAGCCTAAATGCTTGATGGAATTTGACATGTTGTTCATAAACACATGAACCACAGAACAGCAATAAATTCCAGTGCCCACACTCACTGCTGATTCCCCACTTATGATTTCCTGAAATCCATTTTTTCCCGCAAATTGCGACCAATCACAAAACAATTTACAAGAACTTAGTGTTGAAGAAGTGTCAGAATTTTATCTCAATTGCTCTGCTTACAGAGGCCGAAGCAAGGTTAAATGCAACAATACTGTATCAAATACTCCCCGAATGGGAACAAAGAATTCAACTTAACTGTGATTTGATTCGAATGGAGTAAATGCTGCAGGCGTGATGGCACTTTAAGATCCAAAAGCTTAAACAAGGATCAAGGGACTTGGTAGAGTTTGCTGAACACATTTCATCCAAGTCTTCAGTTCTAAAAGACTGGTGTGGAGTTACGGTTTAAATAGGAACATCTGTGGGTGTTCCTCATTAGAAACTCGCATAACTAGGGCGTGTAATGACCAGATACTCAACTGTAGTTGGAAGAATTTGCTTTTATTGATCTATGTGAAACTGGAAAACCCCTCTTTAAATAGGGAAGGTGGACTGAGATATGAATGACTTTACAACACTGAATGAACATTTGTCCCCAAAAGGTTTACACCACTGTTTAACACAAAGACTGGAGTCTCTGGACATTAATTAAATAATTAATTAAATCAATTCCTCCAATTACAGGTCATAAGAATACAAACCCCAAATCCTCACCAGTCATGTGGAAGTGAAGACGCTACTTGGATGAGTGGCCAGATGTCCAGTTGCCCTTGTTTCAGCTTTTTTTATTTTGGATATATTCTAACCTGGACAACTGAGAACGTTCACGTACATACAAGATCCACATTAATAAAATCAAAAGGACGTCAATATGAACAAACTTACCCACTGTAGCATCTGTCGTTGCATTAACAACAAAAGACAGGAAGTTAACTTTCATTCTATACACGTGAACACACACAAATGCTGACAGGATGTAACCACTCACCACAAATAAGACTGAACACATTTTAAGTAGCTTTTTCAAAAGATTTCTTAATTCTCAATGCTAATAAAACTTTAAGGGGATTCCAAAATGAAAACAACTTAACATAAAAAAAAGAAAGAAAGAAGTCTCTCTATTACAAAATGACTGCTGGCATGAAAGTGAAAGCCGTTAAAGTCGTACAGTTAAAGCTATGAGTCATCCTGAGGCCAGCACTTAACAATGCCGTTCTGTTTTGGAGCAATTTAAAATATATATCTTTGTTTTTGAAATGTTGACTGATGGCTTTCTGAGGTTTGGATATAAGTAACTTTGATTTATATGATGTGATTTCGGGGGGGTGGACTGTCTGACATGATTGAATGAAACTCTGTTACTGTGTGTGTTTTATCAAGACTTGTATTTTCTCAAGTGTGAAGCTGCCTCATTCATCCAATTTACTAAAAGTCTGCTCACATTGGCAACGCCGACCAGGGAGCTATTTAAAAGATCGTTTTTGATTATTTTCTCACAGATGCGAAAACGCCGTCCGCCTGTGTCTGGTGCAGTCCGTTGGCCCTGACACATCAATGAAACAACTACCACAAAAATGGAAATTACCAACGGGACAGATCAAACCAGCAGCCCATCCCTTCACGCACACGCATTTAAGTTTGACCCGTCCCCACCCTGCAACCTTCAACCCTCCAAGGAACACTCAAGTTTAAAACACACATGTGACGCATGCGCCACTTTTTCCTTTGTATGTGTTTTTTAGTGTGTGTAGGCACAAATGTAGAAACAAAAGTGCTCTTATGGCACTGGGTTTGTGCGGAATCCCCTTTTTCCTACTTCCCACAAACTCAGAGACACACAAACACACACACACAATGTCGAGTGTGGAAACGATGGAATTCCTCGTTTTTCCAAAGTTGCAGCATGGCATGGAAAAGGGCAGCGCGTAGTGTTTAACTAGGACATGACATCAACACACATGCATGGTGCTCAGTGTCTAAGGCGTGAAGTCTCTGCTGTGTGTTATTGTGCCCTGTGTGTGCAGCTGGTGCCAAGCATTGATGACAAGGGGCGCCAGAAACTGTATGTGTGCCCACCAGTGTGTGTCGGGGTGAGTTCGCTCACACCCACGACTCCTGATTCAGACAGATTAAGGCCGCTGGTGGAGCGTTCCAGACTGCGACGTGTATTGCACTCTGGAGATCGAACACACACATGAGCGCGCACACACACATAGCCTGCAGTGGTCTGTTCAGGGTGTCAGTGTGGTTTGCAGCCTATCATTAAGCCCTGCAGGGAAAGCCAGTCTAACCGAACCAGACTGGCACCGCCAAGAACTGTGCAGGCACAGCGACTGCATTTACATAAGGGCTCCGATCTGCCCCATAAAGGCCTTTTGTGGGGAATCCCAATCCACAGCAGAGAGCAGAAATCCTGGAGTTCAGAGATCCTTCAGTTCACACACAGACACCAAAACTGATGGAGTGTTCAGGAGCTTCTTTGTTGCAAGTCAAAGATGGCCAAATTTAGGACCATGACACACCAAACCAACAGTCGGCCATTTGCTGGCTTTGGGCAGTTGATTAGCTTCTGTACCTTAGGCCTCATTCAGACTTTGCATTAACATCCGAACAATCAAAACGCAAGTGGCCATCTTTAAGTACATGTGCATAGACCAGGCGTTAAAATGTGTCCGCACATGTGTCTTAAGCCAGCACTTCAGATATCTGAGTTTTGCAAAACACAGACATAATATAATACTGTATACAACTGCTGTCTCTAAAGGATCCCTACCTACTGCTGAATTACGAATAGCTGTGTGTTGTTTGTGCGTCATGACTTAGAGAGATGATACATATTTTTAAGTTATAAAGTCTCTCCCACAAACTGAGAGCACACACATTAGGTTAGTATTCATTTATCTCTGCCCTGACTAGTTATTTTAGAGACAAAGCTTAGATTTTAAAAGGCTCTCATTACTAATGAACAGACATCACTTACGGTGCTTTTTCCTTTGCAGGTGATCATTTATAATAGTGGTTGTTATGAATGAAAGAAGCAAAACTCCACTGACACAAGATCACACCTTTTGTGTTTCACGAACATTTCATGTTGATCTCTTCTTAACATTCAAATCAGCAGATATTTCCACAACAACATAGTCATCTAGAATGAATAAGCTGATCAGCATGATTAAGGAGAGGCCAGCTCTGTATGATGGTTTTTAGCGCTTCCTAGCCTCCCAGCCAATAGTAGCTCTTCCTGTTTCCCCTTTTGAATGACAAATACAGACCTATTTCCTTTCACATGGGTTCAGAACGGACGTGCCAGCTGGTTGCCTTTGGGCTGTTCAAAGGCAACTTTTTGGTCTGTTGCCAATATTTTTTTGATGTCTGTTTGGTGTGTCCAGGCCTTAAATAGCCAACAATGTGTAAATGCCAATGATAATCTGTTCATGGTGCCAGCATGCAAGAGATTTAATACAAGATGCATACAGCCTCAGCTTACAGGTCTCGTTGGCCAGTCATGAGGATTTTGGTCTGTAATTACTGACTTCAGAGGATCCAGCACCAAAATCAAGCAAAACCACTCTGCCTAAAACCTGCACTGATTTTATTTTACCCTATTCTACATCTTCATTTCCAAAGTAAGCTTTAATGTGAAGAATGTAAGGTAAATACTGTGATGGATGTTTCAGCAGAGCTGTTAGTGTGTATTTGTCATTTGCTCCACTGTCGCTTCAAGGCAAAGCACCAAACCTCAGCAAAGAATAAACGTATTCTTTGCTATGAGTGAGTGACGTTAAACAGAACAGACCCAATATGCATCCAGTTCCTGAGGGGGGTAGTTAACAGTGATAGCGACCACAACATCGTGGAAGGATTAACTTGTTGAAGATCAACAGATCTGCTCGCTTTAACATGTCGGTTTTTTCTTAGTAGGCACTCAATGATTTGTGGGTCAAAGCTGCAGGTGTTTAGGTTATACATAGACAATGCTTCAAGTCTTATAAGGCTCAATATGCTTTAAATAAAAGCATCTGAAATCCAAAACATTTCAATCATGGGAATTAGGATTGTGGCTTGATACTGTTTTTTCTCTCTACCCAGTCGGCTTCAAGCAGAAGGGTCTGCTCAAAGTTTCTTCCTGTCAAAATGTTTTCCCTCACCGTAATGCTTGCTCTGGGCATCAGGTTCTGGGTTCTGTAAGCATCTTGAGACAATTTGCGTTGTTATTGAGCTGTATAAATAAAACTGAAAACAAAACAATTTCAAGTTCAATATTGACTGTCCGTCCTTATTGCAATCTTCTATGACCTCTACCAACACATTTAGAAAATATCTGCCTCTTTCTAAGCTAAATTCTCTACTGGTTATTTGCTAACTTTGTCCATTAACTGGATACTGGATGGGCAAGTCACATTCATTCCATCCACTGTTAATGTAAACATATTGATTGTAGCAGTCTTAAAATGTCTGTCTGATGCTGGCCAGCAAATATGCTGATATGCGCTCTGATTCTGGAAGTGAACATCAGCTTACATCAGTCTGCGGCTGCAATTAACAGAACAAGAAAAACAAAAATGATTTAGTAAGCTATTCTGACATCTTGTTTCTGGTCACAGTGTCATTAAAGGGCCATAAATGTGTGTTTCATAAACCCTCAAAAATGCCACAAATTCGCCTGGCATGAAGCCATGTCAGTTAGTTTCTCGGGTTCTAAAGCAGTCAGGAAGGATTTATGCAAGCGGAGGCAAACACATTTTCAAAGTGGGATTTTAACCAAAAATGACCAGTTTTTTGTGGGCAAACTGTAAAGGTTTTGAAGAGAATTAATGGGAAAAACAAGGCACTGTATAATCACATTGTTTGAAGGGATAAAATTCATACAAACACACATCACTAGTGGATAATCATAAACGCAAAAAAAACACATTATATGTAAGTGACCTGACAGATTTTTTTAAATGCAACTACCATACAGAAAGGAGAAAACGCAGAGGTTGGTTTGATCCACGATACATACTGTCGTCACGCACATATTTTAGCAGATGAGATGTGAGTCCAATGTTCATTTTCCATCTGAGCGACGTTAGATCTCAGATATCTTGAATACGGAGGTCGCAACCTCTGTGGTTTGAGGAGCCATGGCGCTCCTGACAGCCGATCTTCTCAAGCTTTTCCAAGTCTGAAACTAAATCTGACTGATCTGCCCTGGAAGCTGCTCTACTGAACACGCACTTTTCAATAATCTGGTAATCATCAGACATACGCGCGTGACCCGTTTTTTTTTTTTATCGCGACCCAGAGATTAAGAAGCCAGGATTTACTGCACATGAGAGACCAAGCTTTTCTATTTCTTCTGCAATGAAATATTAGCTGCTGCATTTTCCTCCTTTTCAGTAAAACCTCCTCTGATTCTTTTCATTCTCTCTGCTTCTTTTTTAGTCATTTTCTCCCTCCTTAACCCACTCTCATTTATCCATCGCTCCCTGGTCTTTCAGTAACTGTCTGCTTACAGAGAGTTGTGGTATAGAGGATCTATAGCAGCCTTGTTGACTTTGGCCTCGGCCAGACAGAAAGCCGAGCCTTTAATTTGACTGGTTTCAATATCTGACCCTTAATAAAACAAATATCTTTGTTTGGAGAGAGAGAAATCACCTCCAATTACCATTGACTACTGAATGTGTGTGTTTGTGTTCACAGTCTGGGCCAGGTCAAACTAAGTCTAAAAAATTGACCTGGCTTGGATAAATAAAAAATGGAAGAATGTAACAAGGAGCGTGGTCTCCCATTCAGATCTGGGATCAGATTTCTTCTGTAACCATATTGCTTGGTGCATTGCTCTGTTAAATCCCTGACTTCTACAGTAGAATGTATTGTCCCGAAAAGAGTTTGAGATCAGCCCTCATCTCCACGCAGTTAGTGTTATCCATCACTGTCTTTTTTTTAAATAAACTCCATCAATAAAGATCTTTCCACTAAAATTAGATATGTTACTGCCTACTGTCTTGGAAGAAAAACATGTGGAGGCCTAGTTTGGCACCTTGAACTTGTTGCCTATGTGAACAGACCTGTAACCGTAATTTCTTTCAGGATCATTCAGCACCAGAATATGAAATAGGAGGAAGATGTGACAAAGAACAATGTAGTACAGTATATGGTATATACAGAGTTGCACAAACATTTTTGCAAAATTTTCTACACAAAACTAGCGCAAAATATCACGGAAGTCCCGACAGTAGACAAATGGAACACAATCAAACAAATTCAATGGAAATATGATGCTTTCATGTTTGCTTATTCAAGAAACATTTCTTAAGATTGTTAAAGTAAATGAACCCTTGTTTTTAGTATCTGGTGTGACCCTCTTGTGCAGCAATAACAGCAACTAAATGTTACCAATCTGTACTGAGAATTGTAGCCCAATCCTACAGAACCAAACTGCTTGCTTCAGGGCTTTACACATTTCTATTGGATTAAGGTCAGGACTTTGACTTGGCCATTCCAGAACATTAATTTTGTTCTTCTTTAACTATTCTTTAGTAGGACTATTTGTGTTATTGGCATTGTTGTCTTGCTGCATGACCAAGTTTCCCCTAAATTTTTGCTCTCGGACAGATGTCCTCATATTTCCTTTTATTATTCACTGGTATAATTTCGAATTTATAGGTCAATCAATGATGACAAGTCGTCCTGGCCCAGATGCAGCAAAACAAACCCAAACAAAGGCATTACCACCCCATGTTTCACCAACAGGATGAAATGATGCTGGAATGCAGTATAAATTTGTCTCCAAACAATCCTACTTTGGCCTCAGATATTTAGCAAATTGTAGGCAGTCAACTATATATTTCAGTTTATATTCAGATTAACTTGTAATCCCAGAGGTACACTTACTTGTATAACTCATTAACAATATAACATTGGTTCATGGTCCAGAATGACAAATATACAAGTATAATTTAATATTTCTGTTTCATTTGTTTGATTGGGTTCTCTTTGTTTACTTTCAGGACTTATGAAATTCCACTGATGTTTTGAGTCATTTTTATGTAGAAATGTACAAAATTCTGGAGGGCCTTAATACTTTTAAGCAGCATCATAATTGAGATGGTGACACAACAGTTAAATGCAAAGTATGTTTGAAATATGAGTGAATGAGTTAAAAAGATGAGTTTGTTACCTACATGAAGGCTGGAACTAGAGACGGAAAGGTTAATGATAGCTGAACTGGTTCCATCTGCAAGCTACAAGACACATGCACACACACATAAAAACATAAACAGGTTACCTGGTTAGGGTTAGCCACAATATTAGCATCAAACATCAATGAATAAATGCACAGGTAATGAGTAAAAAAAGTAATGTTAGGAATACACTCGAAACACTCTGTTCTTTAAAGGTAGCATCATTAGTGAGTCAAACATCATCACACACTTAATCAAAAACCTTAAAACCAGACAGGTTTTGACAGGGAAAAATTAAGTGGACCACTATTTTGGTCCAATTCTGTGAGGTGTGGAGAGCAATACTCAGCTAATTGGCCACCATAGAGGCAAAGGTAAGACAAATCATTAGATGAAGTTATGGAGGAGCTGAGCACATGAAGTAATGCAAGAAGAAGAAGTCGAAGAAGAAGGAATTTAACATGTGCTGGTGACAATGAACCAATGAGAAATTTTGGAATACAATTAAGTTTTGGGAGTTAGAATATTAAACCTTTAGTACTGAAGCAATCTGCAGAATTGAACGTGGGTTTAGCCTAATACGCATCGGTGCTTTATCTTAAACTTTTACATGAACTTCTTTGTCTCACTCAAACTGAGTCTGTTAAATGGAGAAAAAGTAGTACCCAGAAGTGGGACAGGACGCTCTATTATGCTAACAACTCTAGCAGCAGCAACATTTGGACCTTACTAATGCTTTTAGTAGCTGAGCAAGACCTTTCATTAGGGTCTCTGTGTCAGCTATGGACACAAAAACTGACTTCTCAGCCCCTGTTCAGGCCTTACATTAACATCTGTCCTGAGAAAAACAGAATGCAAGTGGCCAGCTTTAATTACCTGTGTTCACACCTGGTATGGTATGAGTCTCCACATGTGTCCCCAACCAGCACTTGAGAGATCTGATCTCAGTTTCAGTGCTCTGTGTGCAAATAAATAATCACCTCATTTGGGGCACGGTGAAAGATTATAACAGCTGCTATCTTTGTATTAACCAATAGTCTTACCAGCACAAATACACAGGGGCCAACACAACAGAAATGCTGCTTATTAGTAGTGCCAATACAAGGCATTATTCAAATCACCACATCTACAAAGAATCAGATAAAACACTACCACTTGTCACTGAGCTTGTTGACCAAATGCTGTCCTTGTAAATTAAAACCTCTAAATCATCCTCTGGTTAGATGCTGTAAATGCTTTTGGGTCAACAAGCGTGCAGAACATTTGACCACCGCCGCAACTTTATTTCTGAGTTGCGTCACTGCTATTGCATCCACACTTGTTGTTTTGGTCTCAAAGCACTTTATTTGGATGGGGGTGTTAACGGCAGGGTGTTGTACTGTAATTTCAACACCCTTGGACTCACACACACACTTGCGAACATAGCATAGCTCATGCTGTGCACTTTTTGGACCTCCCAAGTCAGCAATTTAAGATTGTCTTCCTCAAACAGAAGAAGACAAATGAGTTTTTTCATCGTGAAAATAGTAGAGGGGGTCAATGAGGCAAAACCAGTATATTAGAGACAGTCCTGTGTTAAATAGATACAAAATGGTCAGTGTTATGTTCTCCTGTCAGTGGCCTTAATGGTGTGGCTGATCAGTGTATATGTGAAGTGGAAAAAATAAGAGAACTCTGGTTTGCAGTGCCACCAATATCTCAGAACTGAAGCAATTCTGTTGGGTTTCCTCACATGAACTATTTGCATCAGGTAAAAAAATAAATAAAAAATGGCCTCGCTTTTATATAGCGCTTTTCTACCTATTGGTACTCAAAGCGCTTTACAGTCATAGACACATCTACCCATTCGCTCACACAAGCACACACACCAGTGCCATGCACTGGGAGCAACTGGGGGTTCAGTGTCTTGCTCAAGGACACTTGGGCATGTGGCACATTCCGGGGATCGAACCGCTAACCCTCTGGTTCGTGGACAACCCGCTCTACCTACTGAGCCAGGTCCTTCCACAACATTTCTATGGGGTTAAAGATAGGAATTTGACTTGGCCATTCCAAACCATTCATTTTGCTTTTCTTTACCAATTCTTTTGTAGAACAACTTGTGTGCTTAGGGCCGTTCTCTTGCTACATGACCCAATTTTTCTAAAAATTCAGCTGATGTCCTGTGGAGGGTAAAAGTCATCTTCAGTATTTCAGTTTGATTTGTTTGATTGGGTTCTGTTTGTCTACTTTTAGGATTTGGGTGAATATCTACTGATGTTTTGAGTATGTAGAGACTCTGAGGGGTGCAAATACTTTTAAGTGGCACCGTGTGAGTTATACAAAACTCAGTCTAAGGTTCGCCAAGTCTCCAACAAATCAATAATAGTCAGTGTCATGACGGAAACATGACCGTGTGTGAGGATGCTGTGGCATCTGGGGTATACCAAAGAGGATGCAAAAATTTAGAGAGAACGAGTGGTTGATGGACCGCTACAATAACAGAAGGAAAAAGAAGAAGATGAGGATACAGCTGAAGCTGTAAATCGAGTTGGCAGATAAATAGAAAGAAGGAACCAACACCAAGGAATGGAAATTGTAGGAACAGATAAAAGAAAGATGAACACAATGAGGGAAGAAGAATTAGGTAGAGAAGAAAGAGCAGAAAAAAGGTCGAGAAGAAAGAGCAGAAAGAGTAAGAAGGGATGAAGGGTTTGTCCATATTCACTCAAGGAAACACAAATCCAGTAGCAAATACACACAATCTAACACACACATGCAGAAGCCACGGGGTCTGTCTCGTAGCAACAGTACCAGAAAAGATGGGAAGAAGACAAAAAATATAAGATCCAGTAGGAGAAGCGTGGAGAGACAAGGAGGACAAAAAAAACAAGATAAGGAGGAGGACTAGGAAGAGAAGGGTAGAAAGAAAAGGGGAAAGAAGAAGAAGACAAAGAAGAATACAATGAAGGAGGAGAAGGATAAAAAGAGACAAGACCATGGAAGAGACCAGGAGGAGAGGGATCTCAAACACAGAAGAAGAAGAAGAAGAGAGAGAATCAGAGGAAAGTAAGAACACAATGAGATGAGGAAGAAAGACAGGTGGAAATATGGGAATATAAGGATGAGAGGACCAAGAAAATTAGGAGAAGAGCGAGGATGAGGAGAAGCAATGAGAAAAAGAAGGTAAAAAAGAACGGAAGAAAGGGAGGTAGAGGACAAATGATTAAAATATGGAAAACAGAGAGGGGCAAGGAGAGAGTGAAGGAAAGAACAAGAGCAGACAAAGAGAGGAGACCAGGAGATTCAGTGGAAGAGGGAAAGAAATTGAAGAAAAATGAAGAAGAGAGAAGCAACAGAGGAAAGAGGAGGAAAAAAGAAACCAGGAGAATGATGAAAATGAGAAGGAGATGGCATGGAAAGTGAAGAAGAAAAAACAAAGACTGACAACCAATGACAGGAGAGAAGGAAATGTGAGGAGATGAAAAGAAGAACTGAAGGATGTGGAACAGAACCTGCAGGAATCCAGAACAAGAGTCTTGAGTCATTTCTTCTCTCACAGAGGAGGCTGACAGGAATCACGAGCTTGGAATTCTTTCCTGAAAACTCAGAAGTCCTCAGCAGATTCTCTGTCTTAAAACGTTACTTCGGTATTCTCAGAAAAGCCAAACCAGTGGTTTTCCATGTTGCAGCTGATTAACTTCACATCCTGCACGCTTAAACATTAGTCCAGAAGATTTTCCAAGACCGGCCACACTGTCTTTACTGATTTCTTACCAGGCAACTGCAGATTTTGCATAATTACAGCTCACAACAAACACAAAATGGCAAAGGCAACTGGCAACGTGGCTTTCATATTCATATTTCACATAATACGTAGAATGATATAATCAATGGATTTTTTCTTCCCCGATGGCACGGGCATATTCCAAGATGACAATGCCAGGATTCATCGGGCTCATGTAAAAGTGAAAGAGTATTTCAGGGAGCATGAGACATCATTTTCACACATGGATTGGCCACCACAGAGTCCAGACCTTAACCCCATTGAGAATCTTTGGGATGTGCTGGAGAAGGCTTTGCACAGTGGTCAGACTCTCCCATCATCAATACAAGATCTTGGTGAAAAATTAATGCAACACTGGATGGAAATAAATCTTGTCGCGCTGCAGAAGCTTATCGAAACAATGCCACAGCGAATGTGTGCTGTAATTAAAACTAAAGGTGGTCTAACGAAATATTAGAGTGTGTGACTTTGTTTTGGCCAGGCAGTGTATTTGTAGATTGGAATGTTCAGTTTGGATTAAGATGAAAAGCAAGACAAATCTTCTTTGTGCCAAATGACAGAAAAGTTTCCGATAGAAGTCTGACAAGTGGCAACGGTGCAGGACACACCGACATAACTAAGGGACACTTTTTGTTTGTCTAACACTGGACATCTGACCGTTGCCTTGGTGTGTCATGGCCATAATAGAGTGGCTTTTTTGGTGGAGCAGCTACAGAAATGACAACAATTTCAAGGACCATACCTTTAAATTTGTATTAAAGTTGCCTCTTCATAGAAAAATGACAGGAACATTTGGTAATCGCGACAAACAGCAACATCAACATCACAACCCATTTCTGAAATGATGCTTTTTGCTATTTATAAGGTTGTTTATATTTTCTGTTAAAGGACAGATCCCACAAAGTACTGTGTGCTGAGTCATACAGCTCAACTTTTGCCCAAATATTATTAGAGACACATCAGTGAACCGTTTCTTCATAAACACAAACTGCAGTTTATTTTGGCTCAGTGTGAATTGTGCTCTTTCCCCTGTGTTTCAGTGATTTTGATTAGAAATGGAAAAGCCAGCTGTTTAAAGAGTCTCCATCTTTTCTGTGCTCAGGCTGAAAGCCATAGCCTGGGTAGAAAGGTCATCAAATATTGAGAGACATTGCTTTTTTTGTCCTTTTATGGATTTGGTTGAGCCACAATCAAGATAATGTGTAATACTTGTGTGATAGTTCAGTATTGTTCCCACAAAGCAGCTTTAACTGCCAAGATTGTTTTACCTGGTCAGGAACGAGAGGCTCCTGGTCATCGATGTCAATAAAAACCTCCCCAGAAATTAACTGTGGCATCTCACCTACACAAACACAGAGACAGGTTTACCATGAACCATCTGTCTGGATCTTTTGTTTACATCCACCCATCACTTTGTGTCTTACGTCTCCATCCGTCCTCCTCCTCCTCCTCCTCAGGTTGGTCCTCCTCTTGGCTGTGCCGGTACTCTTCCAGCGACCAAATGGTGCACTGACCGACCACTGGCTTCCTCCCAAACTGACGGTTGTCGATGACTTTGATGACAATTGGCGGCATGTAGAGCTCCTCGCGGGGAAGTCTCTGTGAAGTGAATGAAATAGAAAAAGTCAGGTAAAGATACTGAAAACGAGGAAGACGTGATGCCGAAATAAAACAAGACAACCTCCTCCTCAGCTGCACTAGGCTCCACAACACATAACTGACTGGTTACACCACCGGCCCGCATAACGCTGATTGGCCGTGGCTGCTGGTTGTCTGAACTTGATTGGTCACGCCTTGGTTACTGTCCAATCAGGGCATCACTACAACTTTCAACACTGCACCTATCTAAAGGAAGAAATGACCGAATGCATCGTGCCACAGATTTGATCTTAGACAGAGAAATCTGGAATCCAACTGGCAAGAGATGCAAGCAAAATCACTTTATATGAGACTTTAGTTTTTATCTAATTACCTTTGCTGCACCATTCACATTTATTTTGTCAGAGTAGATTCTGCTCAACAAAAAAACAAACCAACAAACAATTGTTTGAATAATCATCTTAATATTCAAAAAAGCTGAAATAAGGAACACTGTTAACTTGACTCGTGTTAATGACCACTTACTTACCTGTCGTTGGAAGAAAACCTCCAATGCCAGGTAAGTATCTGGAATCTCCCCGCCAGTCATTCAGGACTGCAGAAGCTACTTAGATGAAACGTCAACTAATTTTACAAGTCCAGTTGCCCTTGTTTCAGCTTTTTTGGATACCATGGCCTGGATGAGAACCTTCACAGATGTACATCCTTTGAAACTGCTTCAGTAGTTTATTGGCTTTTACTTCATTTATTTAATCATGCTAATCAACCTATTATTAACTATTCATTTAACTTGATTTATTTTCTTCTTTTGTAAAGCAAATGTTTTGAAATGTGGTTTTCTTTATTCTTTTTTTTTTTCTTTTTTGTGTGCTTTCACACTGATTAGAGGAGCAGATTCATTTGCATGGTTAATTTTGGATGGAACATCATTGTGAGTGATTCTATGTTTGTTACATGTTTCTTACTTTCAGCCCAGAAAGCGTAGTATTGTCCTTTTTGATTCCAGTGACTATCACTGAGTTGTGCATCTTATATTTCATACATCTCCACTTGCGTGTAGTTATTCAGCAAAAAGAATTAAAGAGAAAGGGCTTCAGAAGACAAGCGGACCATCACTTTGCCTGCCGGACTTGTTGAAAATCTCCTGGTTGGTGCCGACAATGGAGGTGCTAACGCTGGCAGACCTTCTGCAGTTTACTGTACGGTATGCATTTCATGAAGCTGCTGTTGCAACAAAGTAATATGTGACTTCACTTGAGCTTTCTGCATGTTGAAGCGAGGTAAGGTGAAATCAAACTTTTGAAGCCTTTGCAGCGGCCACATTTATCCGCTCTCATTAAGTCAAACTCTAATCCATTTGGCCTCCCTGGCTTTAAAACAAAGGCTTAAGTGAGACAGATGATGCTAAACATACACAATAACCTCAGAAAGCTAACATTAGGTGGTTAGACTTCTTCAAAGAGTTGTATTTAAGGAAAGTATGTGCATGACATTTTCTGCCCCCGTGGCATAAGAAAACACTTACGCAGTCAACTTAAGACCTTAATATTGTTAACATTAAATGCCTGGACTCGGTACAGGGGCTGCATTTAAGGGAAAAATATGTGCATATTTCCACAGTCCGGTTGAGACTGTCAAACTCTTGCGGTGGTCAAAACACGACCTTAATCTTGTTAACATTAAACTTCAGGAGCCAAAACAAGGATCTGTATTTAAGGGAAAAATATGTGAATATTTCCATACTCCAGTTAAAGCTGTCATAATAAAACGGTGAGGTGCTCAACTTCAGACCTTACATTGTTAACATGAAACTCTCAAGCCCGTTCTGGAGCTGCCGTTAGGAAAAAGTGTTCAGAATATTTCCATATTTCTGCTTAGGTTTTCATAAAAAAAAAAAAAAATCACTTAGGTGGAATGTAAGGGCAATACATTCTCAGAGGACACTTTCACATGTGAATAATAAATAATGGCTCCTTACGCTGCGGTTTCGGTTGATTAAAATAAATGACTGCCCCAAAACACTTTCTGCAGAGTGAAAATGGAGGTGTACATGGAGTCATAACCACATAAAACATGATTTAATCACTTATAATCAATGTCTTGTATAAGCAACAATACTGTGATTACTTCTATGGCATCTACAGTGAACTTGGGCATTTTTAGCTCATTGTTTTGGTTTTACAGCCTGCAAATGCACTGTTTTGGTTCATCCGCATAGTTATTAGTCACATAAGGCAGCTGTTTTCATTGAATGCTCTTTGATAAGTCTTGGGGTTTTAGGTGCTTGCTTGAGGGTGGACATACCCATGGACATAGTGAGGTTTGAAGCAGCGACCTCACAGGTGCTTCTCTGACACTATTCCACAGTTCCTTAGCGTCACTGTCCTTGCATAAGTTTATTTATGTCAGGACAGATGTAAATAATGAATTAATTAATAATAACTTAACATGTGTGCTTTCAAGCTCATTATGTTCTGGAATTTGTATCATGTCCCCAAATCATGACGCCAACACCTTCTGGTTTGTCAACAATCAGCTCTACCCACTGAGCCATTGTTCTCTGCATCTAAACTCCAGTTGAATACACTTTGAGCAGAGGTCAGCCTTGTACGGCCCTGTGAGCAGTTTATGGGGTTTTAAGTGCTTGCTCAATGGTCCTGAGCCATGGAGGCTGCTCCCCATCTTTACTTTACCTTCTTAAGTCTTAATTTATTGTCTTTTTCCAAAGATTTCAACCAAATTGCACTCTTAAATTTAAATATTTCTGGCAATCGGTAAATGGTAATGCTATTGGTACTCAAAGCGCTTTACAGTCACAGACACATCTACCCATTCGCTCACACAAGCACACACACATTCACACAACAGTGCCACACACTGGGAGCAACTGGGGGTTCAGTGTCTTGCTCAAGGACACTTCGGCATGTGGCACATTCTGGGGATTGAACCGCAAACCCTCTGGTTCGTGGACAACCTGCTCTACCTACTGAGCCACAGCCGGCTCAAATTGGAGCTAATCTTTTGTTTAAAGGGACTAAACAAGTACCCAACTGTGGGTTTCAGATCATGTCATAATTTGAAACAAAAAAAAGGCTTTGAAAAGTTGAAATCTACTTCAAAAAAGTGTTTTGCAAGTTTTGTTTTCTGATTTCTAGGCTGGTATAATGAGTTTTTAGGCAGTGGAAGTATATATTATAACCTACTAGTCATGTCATACAGTATATTACAGCCTTTTCTGTGATATATGGTAACACATTTATACTAAGTGCACAATTTCTAGTTTACGAGGCATCAAATTCAGTTGAGTTTATAACCTTGTTCTGTAGTGACACCCACCTACTCAGCATTTGTGCCTATGTCATAATAGAAGTTTCCACCCTGTAGTTATGTTGTATTAGTAATGTATATGCTAGTATCCTTGGGAAAAGTCCCCACCCTGCATTTTCACAACTCTGAGCTGGAGCTACTGCAACTAAGCTGAGAACTTCTAAAATGTTCAACTTCTAAAGCAGAATTTGTACTTTTCTTGGAAAAACCCAAGGAAGCATAGGACCTTCCTCTTCCTCTGCCATTACTGTGGCTGCACTGATGAAGATAAATGACCAAAGCAAACCACATCACAGCAGAACTCTCATTAGCCATGAAGGCAGCAGGCCTCTCCACTGATCACAACTGAGTGTACATGTGTAGTATGTCTCAGTGTTCTCACCACATCAAGGATGAGCGTGTTGACGTCAAAGTTTGGCTTCTTCTTCACACTGCGGATGACGCAGCTCTGGACCATCGTTCCGCCGCACTCCACCTGGAGGCTGGGAGAGGTAACACTGGCCAGCTGGAAACTCTTCAGGTTACGAACGCCCCACGCTAAGACCTTACAGGAGGAGACAGGAAGGGAAGGAAGTATATGTAATTCAATACTGTGAAATAAATATATATTTTGAAAGACTGAAATGAATTTTCGTAAAAAAATATATCTAATCAGAACCACCGAGTAGACTTTTATTTTCATTCCTTAAAATCTCTAAGGACTTTAGTAATACCTCAATGGCGGTTCTCTGCAGAACAGGTTTGATTCCCTGAGGAATCATAAAGACATTGGGCTCTCTCTGAGGAGGTGGGTACGGGAGGTCCGAC
Source organism: Chelon labrosus (assembly GCF_963514085.1). Taxonomy (NCBI): domain Eukaryota; kingdom Metazoa; phylum Chordata; class Actinopteri; order Mugiliformes; family Mugilidae; genus Chelon; species Chelon labrosus. The sequence continues at coordinate 1,272,658 of NC_140337.1, read as the reverse complement.
TCCTCCGGCTGCCGAAAGGAAAGCAGCACAGCAGCGTGTCAGAGAAGATGATTTACAGAGGTGTATTGAGAAGGCGAGCCATGCGGTTTTTAAACTAACATATAGTTATGTTTAATGAAGATGTTTAGTGTTAGTACATCGAAAATGTTTAAGTGTTAAAACCACACAAACACAACATTCAATGTGGGAAAAAAATGATAAAAACAACTTGTGGAAGGCTAAATATGTATCTTGTTTTATCATGTTACCATATGTTTTTCTAAGATAAAGACATAATGCAGCATAATTACATTTAATGAAATATTATTTGATGTTGACACATGGTTCTGAAACAGACAGCAATCTATTGTTCTCAGACAGAAGCTGTTTGAACAACATTCTACTACACCCCTCTCCACTTGTAATCTGATCACGCAGGACAGCCATTAAAAAGTTTGAACAGGGCTTGTAATCTTGTAATCTTGGTAAACTGAAATTTTCTTGCAATCTTGTGAGAAAATGAAATTTAAAATAATACAGTTTATCCCCCCCCCCCCGCCCGGTTTATATGTGTTCTTTTTATTTGTAGTGTTGTATGTATTTTAAACCTTTATGAACCCTTCCCACACTCTTACTAACCTTTCCCACACTCTTATTAACCTTTTCCATACTCTTATAAACCTTTACCCCCGCTCTCTATCATAAGTCACCAGTCATTGTCTACCAATCAAATAATAACTATATCACAGTTTTAAAAAAAAAGTGATTGCGCGTATTTTCCCGCGATGTAGCGAAATTCCCGCAATATAAAATTAGACATGTATTAAAAACCCACGAATTAGCAAGTCCGCAAAAACTCAACCGCGAAGTGGCAAGGGACGACGGTATCCTCTTTAGGATACATATCTTCAAGTGATGTAAAAGGAAACCAAGCATTGTTAGTGCAGGAAACATAACAAAACTATGAAAAAAGTACAAAAGGAAAAGCTTGTATGAGGACTTGTCAGTTACATGCATGTATGACGAAGTTATCTGGTTTTCTGTAAATGGACACGCTGACATGAACCGGGATGGTTAAGGATGGCTTTGATCTTTGTACGCGAGTTTTTATATTGTACCCATTGCTGCAGATTTTCAGAGAGGAATCCTGGAAACACCAACTGGGGATGCAACAGTGAAAAAACACAGAGAAAAAAGAAGAAGAGCAGTGAAATAAAAAGAGAATTCAGCACGAAAGGATACCTTCCTTTTTTTATGAACGCATACCCATGACTGATATTTGAATAAACCTTTTCACTCATTTTGATTGTTTTACCTCATCTAGAGCATGGGTGGAGGTCATAAAGTCTCCCTGTGGATGAGAAAAAGTTGATGTTAAAGGAAGAAAATGCAAAAAAAGAAAAAAACAAAGCGGAAACTCAAGCTCAAGAAACTCAAGAAAACGCAAAACATTTTGAGATAAACGGACCTCTTGACCTGGAATATGGTGAACTGATGGCTGTAGAGTCAAAACAGAGATAAATTACTGTCATACAATTAAAGCTCCGAATTACAGAGAATGTACTGCATTACCCAAAACTAATACATATTCCAAAAAACCTAAAAGGCCAGGACATGCCAAGCTGACAGTTGGCCCTTGGCCACGTAGGGGATGACGATGTTCTTCCTCTTGTTGTACTTCCCCTCTCTGTCCTTTCAGCATCAGAGTGTGTTTCTGAGAGGGATCTTTCTCATTTGCTGAACAGATTAAAGAACCAGTACATGAGAAGAGAACGGATGACAATAACATAACCATCTAGTGGTCCATCTAGTGACCATCTATTGACAGCTAAGTGTAGACCAGATGATTAAGGAGGCCAGCTCCGTATGATGGTTTGAAGCTCTTCCTAGCCTCCTAGCTTCCTAGTCTCCGAGCTAATAGTACCTCTTCCTGTTCCCACATTTTGATTGACAAACTACTGCCACCTGCTGGTATCAAGATTTTGTGCAGAACATCCAGACACCAGAGACACGGCGACATAGTCATCTTTCATTGCCAGTAGTTCTTTGGTGTCAGCTTGGTGTGTCTAGGCCTTAAAACACACATCATTTTCCAAACTGAGTATCAATAAATCAAAAAGGTTGACCTTTTCTCTGCGTATGAGCTCAAATGCGGCCAGCAGCTCGCCAGCACTCTTGTCTCCTCTGCGGATCGGGAACCAGGCCAAGCGTGGCGATGGAGTCATGGATGGCTGGCACACACAGCGGCCCATGAACTCATCTGCTCCCTGAACATTTATAATACAGTCATATATATCATTTACCAAAAAACTGCATCCAACTTTTCGTATTTTGGCATGAAACTTGGACACAACACTCACATATGTATCTTGATCGTAGAGCTCCACCACGACGTTGGGAGGATTGGCCATCATGGCCTCTAGGTCGCCAAAGATCTCAATCTCGTAGAAGATGAGCGTCTGGTCCCAAGTGGGATTGAGGGTGTTCCGCACTGTCACCGTCTTTTGGGACTGATGGAGGAACGACACAATAGCGTAGGGGTCTGCAGAGAGGATGCGGTTCATTAATATCTTTAAAACACATAGAAGAAGAAACTTAGAACTACTACTTGCAAATATGGCTGCAAAATTAACTGAAAATGAACTTTTCAAATTTCATTTATGTTTTACTAATGAAAATCTTAAACTATATAGTATATCCAAGTTTGGTCAAAATTAGACGACAAAGTTTAAAGTTCAGATTAAACCAGAAATGAAGCTTGTCTTCTAGTATTCTACTAATAATCAGGATAAAAATGCCTCGGGTAACCACCTCAATTAGAAAACACTGGTCATACCAGTACAGGTTTCCAATCAGATTGAGAGGGATGGTGTAAATCCTTGATAATCAGTTCAGAAGGAAAATCTTAGCTCCTAATAACCATGTAAACTCCTGATGTGGTGGCTTTTTGCTTGGAATAAATCCATGCTTTCTGAGCATGTTTTTCCCATGTGCCGTTGACTTCAGGTGGGGAGTTTCCAGAAACATGGGACAAAGAATTGTTCAAACAAGTGATTTAGCATTGTAGCGTAAAAGAACATTGTGCAAACAGCTGCCACCAAATTGGGGTCATGATACAAATTTTGGAATGTCATGTAACGTGAATGGATAAAATTAGCTGGAATGCCTGTGGGCAGCAATGATGAAAACGTCTTGGTCAGCTTATTTTATTGAATGAATTCAGTGTTTATCAGGTTGATATTGTCCATGTAAACCCATTTTTTTTTTTCGTCAGAGTAGATGCTGAAGCTATAATAAAACAGAGTGAATGCATTTTAATGGGGGTCCTCACAAGTGTAGAAGAACAGATGTGCATGTTTAAACTATCCTGGCGTCCTGCATGGTGACCTCAGTAGCTTGGGAATGCTGAGCTCGAGACGGAGGACTGGGAACGCTGCTCGGTGTAAGTTTGTTATTCTAGGTCACAACCACTCTCCTGCATGTTAACACACACATCTACCAGTGTGAGTGGGTGTGTGGGTTGTGCGCGTGTGTGCGTTCCATCCATACAAACACACATGAATGTACAGTGACACAGACTGAATAGTTTGTTATTTCAGGCTGGCTAAAGAGTCTCCACGGAAGCCGTTAGCATCAGAGTAAACATAAGTTAAGATGCATTTTCCCACAAGCACTCAATTAAACCTCTGACACACACACACACACACACACACCACAAACACACACATACTGTACAGACACACCACCCATGGTGACCCATTCAATTAACGTCCATTCCCAACAGCCCATTAGCTCATATAAACAGCAATACAAACAGCCCAGGGGGTTATGTATGTCTGTGTGCGTGTGTGCGTGCGTGCAGGGGAAACAGCAGCAGCAGTAGTCAAGACCCGAGCTGGAGCCACAGAGGTAAATAAACATGATGAAGACGACTGGGAAAATATGAACTATTAAATCACAATTAAAAATACATAAAGGATGACAGTACTGTAGAAAGAAATAAAGATGGAAAATAGACTGATGAACATTAAACAATTCAATAAAGCTGAAAACAAAGACATAAAAACATAGGCTAAAGCTTTGGTGATCATTGAGAGAACATGACTGAAGCCACAGCAAGGTAGAGAACTGGCACTTTTGTGACAAGATGATACAAATACATTGCCATTTAAAAGTATTTGCACCTCTCAGAATGTTCAACATTTCTGCATAAAAACAACATCAACAGATTTTCAGTTTTTTGAAAGAGAACCCAATCAAAGAAACAAACGTTACAGTTGTGCATTTATTTAATCGATGTATCATTTGTTCATATCTGTGAGTTGCAAAAGTAAGTGAACCCTTGTTTTTTTTCAGTTTCTGCTGTGATCTCCTTGTGTGGCAATGACAGCAACTAGACATTTCTGGTGACTGCTGATCAGTTGTCTATGATGAATTTTAGCCCAATCCTTACTACAGAACGACTTCAGTTCTGAGATGGTGTTGGGTTTCCTCCAGAGGTTGCGCTAGAATTTTTCGTTATCTGTTTGACTGACAGGGTCATAAAAATCCCTTCATAATCTATTTTTACCAGTCACTTTAACCCACTTTAACCCACACCACATCCTCAGAAAGCTTCTTTGTTTGTGCTATCATATACTTCCACAGACATGTGTTGTGAATATCAGATTGTCACAAATCCTTGATTATTTTAAGCAAAACTTGGCACTGATTGATACCTGAATCTCAATGGGCTGACTGGAAACACTTCAGAGGAAATGGACTCTAATTTGGCCTTGAACTTAATTTATAATCCTAGAAGTGCACTTGCTTTTGCACCTCACAAACATGTAACATTGGCTCATTTTTCTGACTAAACAAATACAAACGTACATTTCTGTTTTATTTGTTTGATTGGGTTATCTTTGTCTACTGCCAGGTCTTGCGTGATAAGCCATCGAAGTTTTATGATATTTTTGTGCAGAAAAGACATCCTTCAGCGATGTACGATGGTGCTAAATGTTTTTTACAACTGTCCTTCTTTAAATATAAAGTTATTAAAGCAATATAAGGAAATACAAGGAGTTTACAATAATATTGACAAAATATAGAATAGTAGAGTCTGAATGCATTATTGTTGCTATAGATGGATGAAGGCCAATCAAATCAAAGTTTCAGCAAAGCTTCTTCTTCTGCTGCTGTCAAGAATATCATCTTTTTCAAAATCCTGTATGCATGCACTCTGTAACAGTTTTTATAGAAAACCTGTGCAAGACTGAAGTTTGTATTCTTTCCATGGACATGGAAACAAAGATTGGGCTGCAAACATTTGGGCAGCTCCAATGAGCAAAAATCAGTTATCAGTTATATCAACAGAACAAGAGAGAAATCAAAAAACACTGACAAGTGCTAGTCTAGGTGGCTAACAGCTAGCCTTGCTAATAGCTCGAGGTTAGCAGTCAAACACTGCATATATGAAATGAAAAAGTGACTTGAATGCGGCTTCAGGATGAAAGAAAAAAAGAAAGAACAAAAGAAATGGTAGGTGGACAAGCAAACAAAACACCAGTGTTAAGCAATCTTTAATCATGGCTGCTCAGAATCTATGTAACTCCACATTAAGACACAACTTAAGTCCATCCAGCAGCTCTATTCTACTCTACTCTACCATCCATTGATCCGTTACACTGAGTGTATGTGTGTGTAGGTATGTGTGTGAGTGTGCCAGGATGTTCTCCTCTCATTGACTAACCTCCAATCATCTGCAGTGAGTTTCTGATTAATGTATATTACCAGGACTGATACTGATATAGATGAAATAAATGGAAATAAATGAAACGCACCCACTTGCCAGATCATTAGGTACATTCGTGAATGCATTCTAATCATAGACTGTATATAAATATGGTAAACACATCCCCACTTCCTTCCGTTGGTTCCACGCATAGCCGCGCTGTTGATGACCCGCCCACACTACCAGCAGACTCACTGGCATTTTTGTTTAATTAATACTGCACTCGCTACCTCCACCAGTTACAAAGAAATGTTGGATTATGCACTTTATTTATTTATTTTCCAACTATCACAGTCCTACGGGCCACTTCATGGAGCGGTTGGCATGGCAACTTGTAGTTATCATGATGTCACATCCTGTTTCTATAGCATCAAATAACTACCTAAAACAAAACTTATGAGAAAATGTGTATTTTAGTGTAGTTTGGCCCAAGTCCCATCTGCTGACATGGAGGGAGTAGCGCTTATGACCTATACTGTAGTCAGTCACCAGGGGGAGCTCTGCCTTTATTTTTGAGGAGAGGTTCTGTCGTTCATCTTTACACAGTCTATGGTTCTAATATAACAGTCCTGCACTAAATCCTCCTTGTACTGTTGTAATGTTCAGCTAATGTTGAAACAGAGTCTGAAAGGTGGTAATTCAACTGGACGATCAACTGACTAAAATGTAAAAATAATAGGAGCGTGTGTCGGTACAACACAACACGATTCAATAGTACTACAAACCACAGCCTCCGCATTGAAAACACAGTTTAACTAACAGCACTATTATATTGGAATAGTGTAGCTTATGAAATGATGAGTCAACGTATGTTAAATAATTCAGCATACAGTACCTGAGAAGCTGTCTTTGTCCATAGCCAGCAGGTCTCTGGCTTGATACAGGTAGCAGCGCAGGTGGTAACGGGTTCCACCTGCAAACGCATAATAAAATAAACTCGCTTTACTATACTGACTATAAAACAGAGGAGGGGAAGACAGGTAAGGAGGTAGTATGCATCTTACGGTCAAAGAAACAGGAAATGGTCGGTCTGTTGACTCCAAACGTGGTCGTGACCGACTTGTCGTCATTCTTGTCCTCTATGCTGCTCTGGGGGACGAGGAAGAGGACAGAAAGGAGGAAAAAGTCAGTAAACTCTGAATCTGATATGGGACGGTCTTTCATGATTTAGGTCTCCTTGTTTTAACAGAGGAAACTCTTAAAGCTGCAGTATGCCATGATGTTTAACACAGGAGTTTGTCTTTAACTATGGCGAAAGCAAGAAAGAAAGAAAGAAAGAATATAGTAAGTAAGAGAAAGAAGGAAAGTTAAGAGAAAGAAAAGAGCTGCTGTTTAGTGGTTAGAAGAATCAGCTTTGAGACCAAGAGTTACGGGTTTCGCTGAGGTGCCTGGACCAACAAATGAATGAATAGATGGATCAAATGCAGAGAAAGACATTCTTGTCATGTCAGAACAAAATAGCTGTTGATTTTTTGAAAGTAAGGACTTTCCAGAGAAGTAGGGGTTGGTACAGGCCATCTTTCCCTCACCAGGGAACACTCCAGAGCAAAGATGGCTGCCGGTCCAGTCTTCTCTAGCGGCTCCATGCGGCACCTCCACCTGCGCCTCCTGAAGCTGTCCGTCTTCCTGGGCTTCAGGTGGAACTTCCAGCCGAACAGTGAGGCGTACTCCCAACCCTCCCTCTCCGCCTCGTCCGGACGCTGCTGGAAACACACACAGATACTGTATCTGCTGTAGATCTAAGGAATTTCACTTATTTATCATGTCATCCTGTGAAATATCTCTTTTTCTTAAGAGTCATGCTCCTATAGATGTCAGAATTCATGATATTTGTGATGTCCATTAACTTACTTAACTTTCAATTTAAATTTAGTTCACTTACTTAAGTTTGAAACAGCAAGTGTATAAGTGTCCTGCTTTTATATTGTGTTTTTATATTGACCTTATTCTGTCTCTGTTTGTCATCAAACTTGGATTTTTGCAGCATACTGCTGTGCCATTGTAATACCTAAGTTTCCTTTTGGGAATCAATAAATTCTTGTCCTGTCCGATCTGGTCTGGTCTGGTCTGTTCATGTCTTGTCGTCTCCTCTCTTTTTATCCAGTTTTATTTCGTTTATCTTGTCATATCTTATCTTAACATCCCTTGAAACATATCACAACGACTTTCAGTTCAGTATGATAAACAGAAACTTTAATCAGCTTTTTGTCTTTTTAAACAAAGTCTCAAGTTTAAAGGCATTTCTGTTTGTTTCCATCTGGTCGTTATTTATGAAACTTGACCACCACCTAGTGGCCGGAACCGGGAAGTTCAGTTGCTTACACGGAGTATAACATGAGAGATTTCAGATTGAGATGAGGAGGGATTATTCAGCCATGTATTTGGATGTCATGATAAAAACATATTCTTTGCCTCTATCTTTTCACTCTGGCTATATATCTATCTCTCTGGCTCAATTCAGTTCAGGTCAACAAAGAAGAAAATATTTCAAAAGCATTAGCATACTGTTGAGTGGCACAAATATAAGAAAAAAAGAGTAATAAAACAACTTATTAAATAGAAGACAAAATAAAGACAAAACATTGAGGATTTTTAAGGTATTTAGTATTTTTATTTTAAGAGATGAGTGACTTCATGTATTTTATTTCTTGTTTATTTTAGATTTTGAATTTGATACTACTCCACTGTGTGACTTGAACACATGTGCTCTATTCTATTTCAAACTACAGCCGCTACAGCTACACCTGGAAAATACTAAAAGAAAAGAAAGAAGAAATTTATAGAGAACAGAGAGAGTATAGAGAAAGAAAATGTATTCATGAGCGGTTTCTGAGGATGTATATCTGCAGTATAAACCACTAGCATAAGGAGTCTCAGTATTGACTCACGCAGTATTTTTGAGGTCGAGGTTTTAATTTGTGAAATCTACCTTTTTCAGAGCATCCATCTTCTGTTGGTCTCGTCGCCTCATCCGAATCCATCGCCTCCTTCGGTTGGTGTGGTACATCTTCTCCGCTGGCACCCAAGACTTGGGGCGGCGGTCTGGAGGAATGGTGATGCCGTACTCCCACCCTGAACACGCACACACAGGCTGTGTTTACATGGACACTAGTATACAACTAATAATCCTAATAACCACTTGATCTGCTGGTTTCTCTCTGGTTATGATAAATATATTCTTTCTGAGCATGTTTGCTTCACATAGGATCATCATTCTGGAAGTTGTAGTATGTGGTGCTGTTAAACTGGATTGAAATTATTTCTGTTATTTACCCTAGCACATCGAGTACAATGTCCAAATAATAGGAACATGTGTCATTAGAACACAATTCAGTAGTACTGCAAACCACAGCCTCCACAATGAAAACACAGTTAAATCAACAGCACTCTCAGTTATTTGAAACTAATGCTGAATACCTGAAGACAAGATTTAACGTAGCACGGTTATATTAGAATGCACTAGTGTACCTAATATACTGGATAGTGTGTAAATCTTACCAGATTATTGTATTTAAACAGTTAAGCCACAGACATATTTTCTGTTTATTTTACATCTTGTAGAAGGAGATGTTTTCTTGTGTGTGTGTGTGTGTGTACCTTGATCATCCACAGCCCTGTTGAGATCTTCACTCCACTCCACCTCCTCCCACACCCAACCTGGAGGACACTCCACTTCGTCCTTTGGAATCGCTTTCTCCCCGTTCTGACTCAAACACACACAAGGTTTTTAGATTAACTGAGATGAATGAAGCCATGTTAAATACAGAGACACGCATACACAAACATACCACGTCAGCGTATCTTTCAGGCATGTCATTCCACTGTCAACATTATATGTTGTCTCGTCTTGTCTAGTCATGTCTAGTCATTGCTTATCGTATCTTGTCTTGTCTTTTATCTTGAGTTGAGTTCTGACTCAAAAATACACAGTGTTTTAAGATTAATTAAGATGACTGAAACAGTGTCAAGTACAGAAACACACACATAAACATACCACATCAGTGTATCCTTCTGGCATGCCGATCCACTGTCCGCCCAGCAACCTCATCTGGTTTTCAAACACCTCCTCTGTGAAGGTCATGTGACCGGCGTCCACATCAAACAGCAGTCTGAGGCAACATGAAGCAGAACGTGTTTTAAAAACTACAAGAGTTCATTTTATCTGAGCTTGGGGTGAGAATATGGATGAATGTTTTCACCAATTCAAAACCTTAAAAGCAGTGAGGAAACAGACAGACAAATAATACTAAATAAGTGGCTTCATTTTCAGTTGTAAAACCCATTAATAGTTTTTAGCAATGAGAAATGAAAATATGCACCTCTTTAGCTGATCCCTTGTCCAAATCTACACATTTTAGGTGGGAAAACTGTTGTGAAAAGAGGCCAAAAAGCCTCTAAAAGTCAATTCAAGGATGCTCAGAATTCCTATATTATTTACATCAGCATCTCAGAGAAACACGTGCAAAGACATGTTTGACACAGTTAATCAGAAACTCACGTCCTCTCGGGGCTGATATACCAGTCTCCAGCCCAGCTCCAGCCAGGGGAGGGTTTAAAGCTCTCTTTGGGCAGTTTAACTCTCCCAGTGACATCGCTGAACTTGGGGTAGGTCAAACCTGTAGTTCCCCAGCTTCCCACCAGGGCGAGCCGAGTCTGGTTTTCATACTATAAGAGAAAGAGGATGTTATTTGGTGATGTTTATATTATGTTCACAATGGAACTTTTTTGTGGTATTCACAACCTCCAAGGACATTCAATGTAGGGAAATCTATATCAGTATAAGTGGTGCATTCACTAATTAAAGTCCCCTGCATTACAGCAACTACCTGGGAACTATTCACAGAGGAATCACCTTTACCCCAAAACTAAAATGTACAATAATAAATTGACTAAGTTATGCAAGCAAAAATACACTGCCTGGCCAAAGAAAAACAAAAAAAGGCCACACACTGTAATATTTCATTGGACTGCCTTTAGCTTTGATTACAGCACACATTCTCTGCGGCATTGTGTCAATAAGCTCTTTAAATTATAAGATTTAAGCTACGTATAATTCTCCAACCTGAGTATGATTCCTCTTGCATTCTCAAACTGTCGTATAACATCATCAGTTGTATGTTGTATTTGTATCATCAGATTCTACATGTACGCTTTAGTCAGATATATGTATCTATGACAGATGTATGTTTATCTCATTTCTCCTGCTGCGCTCTTCTCTTTTCTGTCTCTACCCGGCTGGCCTTAGGCAGATGGGTCCATCCATATGAGCTGGGTTCTGCTCAAGGTTTCTTCCTGTTAAAAGGGACTTTTTTCTTGCCACCGACACCTTCAGGCTTGCTCTGGGTGTCTTGAGACGATTTGTATTGTTATTGACACTATATAAATAAAATTGAATTGAATTGAATTATGGATAATTAGGATTGCTAGCTCCCTCAGCTCGGCTCAAACTCCCCCCCTTTTGCCATTTTTGAATTAGCCAGGAGTTAGGTGGAGTCAAGCAAATGAATCCCATGGGTGACATCACAGAGGGTTTGTCCATTTTATTTAGAGTTTATGGTATAGACCCCACTTCTCGCCCGATGACAGCTGAGACAGGCTCCAGTCCCCTTGCAATCCTTCACAGGATGGCAGTCACCGAAGATGAATGAATGAATGATACAGACATTTTTACACAGACATTTTGACTTGATGATGGAGTTTACACTTCCATAAAGTTTCTCCGAAAGTCATGAAAGTGAGTCAGTCTGCACAATACAAAGGTAGTTTTTAACATTTATCACTTGTGTTCTGTTATGAGTTGATTGTGCTATAAGCGGCTACGTCATCCTAGCTGCTTTAAGGTCATTGTTGGAAGCAAATCGTCTTACCGTCTCAGCAAAGACAGACAGTTTTCCTTCAGCGTACTGGTTGAAGTGTTTGACATCGGCGGCCAATCCGAACCACACTTTAACCCTGAGCTGACCGGGAAGTTTGGCCTCTCCTCCACTGCCCTGAGGGTACTGCATGACAAACACGCACAAAGACCTGGTCACGTTTTATGTCAGGAAAGAAGAGTGTATGCTTGTGTGTTTCTCTGTGTACCTTGAGGAACACCGTCTGCAGCTGTCCGCAGTGTTTCCCACAATGCTGCTGGGAGAAAATGACAGTGTGCGCTGGGATGCGGTAGTAGGCCACCCTGCGGTCACCCTGCAGCATCCAGATCACTATGTCTGGGAGACTATTCTGGGGCTGGGTAAGAGACAGAGGCCACACACAGACAAAAAAAAAACAAAAAAAAACAGAAAGAGAGCATTAGTGGTAATTAACTTTCCTGTGAAAGTAGACTCTTACTGCTTCTTCCCTGTCATACCCCCTATTACTATAGCTAAAATGGCTCCATGGATCTTCCTGACTACTGTTGCAGACATTTGGGAAAACATATGTCTGGCCCTGATGAAGGCCACGAGCCTAAAGGGGTCGGTCTAACAAAGTTGTTTGACATAGAAGTGTGGAGTCTTGACACTTTTCTTCCTCCATGCACCTTGGAAGTGGGTAAACAAATAAAATTTCTTCTTTGACATTTGGGAAAATGAAAGGAGTCGCCAAGAACACATTTTTTTCAAGAATTATTGCAAACGATTGTTTTCCAGTCCTACTGAAAGAAATATGCAAAACAGCATGAGATGTTGACCTAGCCTCCAAATTCACTAGATCCCAAACTGATCAAGTATCAGTGCAATGATCCCCTCAACCCATAGGACTCAAAGGCCCCCACTAACAACATTCTGTTGCCAGACACCACAGGACACCCTCAGAAGGCCCATGTCCATTCTCTGATGAGTGGAACGGTTTTGGAGGTACAAGGGAGACCTACACAATATTAGGCAGGTGGTCATAATGTAATGCTTGATCAGTGTATAGAGTATAAATCACACCCTCATATATACTTCATGGATCACAGCATTTGTATTCTTGCTGCGAAGGTTCTCAGTCATCCAGGTTATTTTATATCCACAATACAAAGCTGAAACAATGGCAAATAGACTTGTAGAGTTTCTTGAAAATCTTTAATCCAAGTAGCTTCTTCAGTTCTAAAAGACTGGTGGGGAGTTGGCGTTTAAATAGGAACATCTGTGGGCATTGCCCATCAGAAATTTGTATGATTAGGGTCTGTTAAAGCCAAAGCACAAAAACATATCCCAGAATGGACAGAGAGGTAGAAAACAACAAGAGGAGGAACATTGGCAAATGTGGGTGAAGTATCAGGGAAACCCAGGAGAATTTTTATAATTTTAAATTTAAACTCGGTCACATACTGAGGCAGACACTTGTTCAATTGTAGTAGTAGTGTAGTTCAGTACAGTAAGGAATGTACGGACCTGTACACTGGGTAAACAAAACAACCCATTCACAAACAAATGGCTCAACACAGGAGAGCCAGCTTTTTAAGAAAGGGCTCAGTGGTCCACCTACACCCAAAGGACAAAGGAAAACTTCAGTGAGGACGGCCGCGTCAACATTTTATCCAGAGAAGACAGATGGTTTGAAAGAGGAGTAAAGGAAGACATCTATGTCAAATTGGATAAACCCTCTCCAAACAAGGGAGGAGGACTGAGATATAATCTGCCATCAATTTACAACACAGTCTGAACTATTATAATCACAGATGAGTATTAGTAAACCCAAAGCATGTGAGTTTCAGGTAAAAATCCAAACTCCCCCCAAGTCATTGAGAACTTTGTTTTAGCTTTGTTTTCAATGAACCATGAATTGGACCACAGACAATCCTTACAGACATCGATCAAAAATTTTGGTTTTTACTAATCCAGGGAGTGGGACAGAAAGAATGAATCAACCAACTTCTGTGTAATTCTCACATTTGAGAAGTAGTTTAGTATAGGGTCTAATAGTTGAATTGGACCTACCCATATGATGTAAAGGGTCATGTAAAGAGAGGTAGTACATAAACCATTTAACAGTCAGAAGCCTCACACACCTCCTCAGCCATGGTCCTCAGCCTGTTGGCCCAGTCCTCCGCCTGCTCCAGCACCGTGGACAGCTCGGTTTCGGGTCCATGTTTGAGAGACAGCGCCGCCCCAACGATGTGCTGCATTTGGAGGGTACGGATGTGCCTTAACGAGCGATCCAGAGGTGTAGCACACTGCCATTTGTCGAGAGAGGGCAGCTCCTCACTGGGAAAATAGAGAGACATAAATGCAGTCATGGAGTAAATGATGGGTAAAAATTTCCTTGCTTAACATGAAAATCACATGTACAGGTGGATAAACATTGTAGAAGTCCAGCACTAGGGTAAATTTTCAACCACGGGATAAAACTATTTAATTAAACAAAGCCTGACAATGGTTTACCTGCAGTCTGTGATGATCTGATCCAACAGCTCCACCACTCGGAGCTCCAGATCCTCCAGATCGCTGCCTGCCTTCACTTGCAGCTGCACCCGCTGCAGATTTGTCTCCTGGACACACAAACACATCCATATGGTGAACGCTTCTTTTGTGACACACAGTGGAGGTTCATCTGCCAAAGGCCAACAATTCAGAATGGTGCTAACATACACAGATGCAGACGCAAGCACACCCACCAGTCTTTCCACGATAGCCAGCAGCATGTTGAGAGCCTCGATCCTCGGGTGGATATCTTCCCACTCTGACGACAGAACCACCACCGGCTTAATATTTCCCCACGGCAGGTAGTAGTAATGGCAACCTGGAATGTGAGAATACAATAAATCACACACTAATGATAAAGCTAGGGACACACTTGTAAATAATTGTAAAATATGTGTATGTCAGTGTATTTTTCTATATATTTTTTGCAGCAGCAGTCTTGGGCGTATAAAGATATTGTGTTATGACTTCAGCCAAGCAATCAAACTAGCAGTTACGCCGTAGAAAGCAAGCAGAGTCCGAAGTACGGCCTTTTACCCTGCAGAGAGCAGTTGCATCAAAGCTGCCAAAAATTCCAAAGGAAGCAGAAGAAGAAAGCAAGCAGAAACAAATAAGCAGAAGTGGATAAAGAAATGGGAAACTATGGAAGGAAAGGTTCAGCTTCTAAACCCTGTCAAAAGGTTCTCTCTTTAAAACCAAAGTCATTTGCATTTACTGTCGATCTAAAAAGATCTCACGGAGCTTTCTGGGCATCTGAGATTTTCATAAGAGTAATACAAAAACACACATGCACATTAAATATGGAAATTGTGATTAATTGCGATGAAGTATGTTAATCTATAGACACTCCTACTGCACAACATACACAAATCAACACAACAAGCTAATATTATCACATATACGGTATCTTTTTCATCCGGACTACACAGCACCAGTAACAGCCTGAACTCTGACTTACCATCAAACACGGCCCTGCTGAACTGCGTGGTGGAGGCCAGCGGGAGGCAGGTGTAGTCAAACCTGTTGCCGTAGTTACCAATGCTAACTTCAAACTGGATGGCATCATCAACGTCCTGGAGTAGCGTGGCCGAATAAAATGCTACGAAGAGAGAGAACTTCCTCTTCCTCATGAACTTCTGTAAGACGGAGAGAACGGTTGAGAAAGAGGACAGGGATGGTATCTGTCTATTTATCTATCTGTTTAGAACGTCCTTTGTCTCTCACCTCCACCACCAGGAGATCATCTGACGGTATGTCTTCATTTCTCTGCTCTGGCTTATCCACAAGCTTTGTGGTTAGTTCCAGTAAAACTCGACCTCGGTACGCCACGCCCTCCCCCTGAAGGGTAGAAATAGGATTGTCACTACTTGTGATCATATACTGTAAATCCTATGTTTAAAATAAAAGGATATCTCAATGTTTCCAAAGCCACTAAAATTTTATTTGCACCCCTCATAATTTACATTTCTGCATAAAAACTACTAATGGATTGTCACACAAGTCCTGAAAGTAGAGAACCCAATCAAACAAATGAAACAGAAATATCATACTTGAGCCAATATTACATATCTGTGAGGTAAGCGCAGCTCTAGGATGACAAGTTAATTTCAAGCCCAAATTGGAGTCCAAGTGTTTCCTATCAATGTAATAAGACTCAAGTGCCTTTCAGTGCTTCATTCACTTTCTGAGTTGAAAAAAAATAGTTGTTGCTCATCAGGCTGGAAAATATTACAAAACCATTTCTAAAGTGTTTGGAACCTACAAATCCACAGTCAGAGAGATCGTGAACAAAAGCAGGATATTTAAGATGACTGTTACCCTACACAGCAGTGAGTAAAATTCCTGAACTTAATCAAATAGAAAAGTTGTTGAAGGACCTGAATAAAGCAGTTCATGTAAGCAAACCCACCAGTATCTCAGAACTGATGCACTTCTGTACTGAGGAATGGACTAAAATTCATCCGCCTGATAGACGACTGATCACCAGTTACTGGAAATGTTTAATTGCTGTTATTGCTGCAGAAGGGAGTCAAACTAGATATCTTCAAATCATTCACTTTGTTAAATAAATAAATACACAAGCACAATATTTCTGCTCTATTTGTCTAAATGGGTGGTTATTGACTACTTTCAGGCCATGTGAAAGTCTGCTGATGATTTGAATAATTTTTATGACGAAATGTAGAAAATTCTGAAGGGTGAATACTTTCATCAAGACGAATTTGTGCTAAATAATTTTCTCATCTGCCTATCCAAAGTGTAGACTTTCTTCTCCCTATTTCCACTCATTCCTCGTGATGGATCACAAGGCATTTCCAGCAAAATCCTGGTCCATTATGTGTTTCTTAAAACATGAACACTACCATTTGTAAATTCAAAAAAATGGTGTGAAGCAATTTATAGCAATGTTTATATGGTAGTTCTCAAAAGTGAATCATTGCTGCGTAGTGCTATTAGTGGCCAAACACAGTACAAGGTACCTTTCTAGGAGTCTAGGAAAGAAAAATAGTTAGGGTTACTTTTCCAAGATTTAGAGCCTCATGGGGGTCGTTGAAGGCGGTGAACTCTCGGGGGCTGCCATACAGGTTGACAAAACACGGGCCAAACGTTGGTAGAAAGCCAAGACTGTCGTCAACTGCAATGAAAGAAAACGGACAATTTATTATCGCACCAAAATCTAGATCTATGATAAAAAAGTGCTGATTAAATTCAGAAAACAGCATCAGATATGATTTCGATTTCTGTTGAATTTTGTCTGATTCATCGTGATTGAAAAAGATTAGAGTTGAAAAGAAAAGATCTGATCACTTGAATAGAGAGAGAGATTCACACAAAACAAAGTAGAGAGGATGGTGGACGTACTGCCAGAGTGGATGGTCCGTGGAGTCAAGTCATCTGAATGCGTAGAGAGGAAGGATGGTTGAGAATCAAAGACAGAAAGGAAACAGGTGTCTTCGAATGCCACTCAAACCCAAACAGAAGCCCTAGGTCTCCAAGCCAAACACCCTTAATACGCAATGCAATGCTTATTTTAAGTAAAATACTTAAAGCAAGACGATAAATTCCACTACTGTAGAAAAAGTAGTTCATTCGAAAAAAAAACTGTCAGACAAGTTTAGTAAGTCAATGAATTGTGCAACATC
Source organism: Chelon labrosus (assembly GCF_963514085.1). Classification (NCBI taxonomy): domain Eukaryota; kingdom Metazoa; phylum Chordata; class Actinopteri; order Mugiliformes; family Mugilidae; genus Chelon; species Chelon labrosus. The sequence goes on along the minus strand of NC_140337.1, from coordinate 1,255,376 downwards.
TAAAAAAAAAAGTGTTAGTAAAATTTGAGGCGATTGACCAAAAAATGTTTCACCATGACTTAGATGGCTTGGAAATTGTTTGAAGTTACAGGCAACAGAAAACAGTAGGAGGAGGATATGCCCTTATTTTTTAAATCTGGGTTTAACAGTTTTCTCAGCCAAGGACCATGTTGGTATCATCATGTCACAGCTAACAAGTCTTTCTTTTGACTTAGTTTGCTAGCAATATTAAATTAGCCATAGTTGAGTCAACATACATTTTGTTGAAGATTTCAAGAAAATAATTAATTTACTAATGCAAAACAAGGGAAGCCAGTGGCTGCCTGAAAAGCAAGTGTAAATATAAGCTATAAGAATATCTGACACAAAACATGTGAGGTACATTTTTGTACCTAAATGTGTGGTAAATCAACACTTTTGACTGGTTAATAATACTAGTAGAAATCTTCTCAGAGAGAAAAACAAATTAATACATTCTCTTTTTGGTTGAACTCGTTAACACATTGTCAGGCTGTACGAGCACAGATTTTTGTTTTTCTGTGAAAATACATGACTTTCTTGGACCAAAATCTTTGCCTGGAAGCCAGAACAACTTCCCTTCCCACATTTTTCTTGTGGCAGGCTTTATATGGACAGATGTGATGGACAGAAGACTTACGACAACCTGTTATGAGCACATGGAGTTGAATTTGTTTACAGTATAATGGCCATGATTGGTTGCTCGACTTTCCAAATGCATACAAAGGTGTTTTTATGTGATGATTCATTATTATCCATGGTTTTCCAGACAATGGCAAGAGTGTGCTCAACTCAAGCATGTTGTCTTTATCTTGAACAACTCAAGCTGTTTCAGTGTTAGCGCACAAACATTACCGAGTTAGTCTTCATGCATGTCACCTGAATACCATCCATGATCTTCCATGTCTCCAACGAAACTGGCTATTACCAGATACTAACTGTGGTCTAACCATGTGAATTACTTACAAGGCCTTGCAAGGCCGAGCTCCATCTTATCTTAAATACCTGTACCATATCACTTTGATCTCAAAGTGCAGGCTTTCTTGTGGTTCCTGGAGTTTCAAAAAGAGAATGGGAGGTAGAGCCTTCAGCTATCACACATGTTTTCCGTGGAACTATATCCTAGTTTGGGTTCGGGAGGCGGACACCCTCTCTACTTTTAAGGTCAGGCTTAAGACTTTCTATTTTAATAAAGCTTATAGGTAGGGCTGGCTCAGATGACACCAAACCATCCCTTAGTTATGCTGCTATAGGCCTAGGCTGATGGGATATGATGCACTGAGCACATGTCCTCTACTACTTCTCTCTGGCACTCACCTCCTATCCTCTAATTTTTTATCTAATTTGTTCTCTATTGCTAATCATGCATTTGTGAACTCCTACCGTATACCTTGTTAATAGATGTGTGTCTCTTTCCTTCCCTTCCCCTCCTCCTCTCCTCCCCTCAAATTCTCATATAACATCATCAACTATTTCTTGTTTCACTATCAGATTCTACATGTATGCTTTAATCAGATGTATGTATCTATGACAGATGTGTGTTTATCTTGTTCCTCTGCTTTGCTCTGGGGGTTTTAGGCCAGGTTTTGTAAGTGTCTTGAAACAGTTTTTATTGTTATTGGCTGTCACTAAATGCCATTTCCGTCCTCCATACCGCACCACTCCACTAAATTGCTATAAGCTTTCTGCGCTGAAGTGAGTCAGACTAAATGCTGTAAACTCCAGTTTCAATCACCAGAACATCTCTAATCAACCCTGTTCAAAAACTTATCTTAAGTTATCATAAATCATTTTTAACCCAATGGAAACTTCTGCTTTTTATGCAGACTTTCTGTAGACTGAAAATAAAGGACATTTGTTTAAAAAAGGCCATTTGACCTGTGTGATTCACTAAAATCTCTTTGGTAATATCTCTGAAACAAGTTGTACCTGTGCAGAATACAGCCATAGCTACTAAAAGTTCTTCAACCCATGCAGTTGGGTTTTTAAGCACACCAGGCAAGATTAGTCTGAACACTTGTGCAGGCAAATCCAGTTTATTCAATTTAAACCGAGCCGGTCTGGTCTGGTTCAGACCATTTTGGACTACTTACTTACCATCTATTTGTCCTCCGGGGGCAGAGACTTTAGACATGCAGAGGTGGGTGGTGCCAATGACGTCGTTATGGCTGGCTCTGTCCCTGGAATGATAAATCAGGAAAAAACGTTTTAAGTCTAATGGCGACATGGACTGAAATGTACCGTAATCTTAGTGGGGTTTCCAAACTGGAATTAAAACCCTTTGTCCATAATCCTAATTATAAACTTAATAAACTGTATCTGTATATAAAAAAATATGGTATTCACCAGTCTAGAATTCTGATCCTCATCTTTTCACACATGGAGGGAAACTGGGAAAGTAAAAGAATACATACAGTATATGAAAACACCTTCTCGATAGCACAGTAAAGTTGTATAATTCTGAGTGTTTGAAATTTTGAATTGTCTCACTCTAATAGGCATAACCAGACTCTGGTTCCACTGTGGATTGGCGTTCTTCTCCAGAATCTTAGTGCAAACCTAAAAAGAAAGACAATACAAACCACCTTTATAAGTCCAGTTTTTGTATTTGGCGTTGGGTTTGAAATAGCCTTAAATGACTTTGAGGGAAATTGTATGAAATCACCGTTTTGCCAGCAAAGTGGATCTCCACCAGGGGATCCACCAAGTTTTTCCTGTTGCTGTCAAACCCAAGAATCTGCCTCATCCCGTCCATGAAGGCATCGTCCACTGCAGAAAGAAAATCAAAGTCTCTCTTTTGTCCCTGTTATAAAAGAAGATTAAATCAATGCGACTCCTCACACTGGACACTCACTCTGCGGCAGGTCCTCAGCTCTAAAGATCCTCAGGGTGAACGTGGCTCCTCTCAGAGACAGACCAGCTGGCCTCAGCAGGTTTCCTTCTATGTCTTCTTTATCCTCCACACACTCACGCTTATCAGCCTGGAAACAAACAGAACATTCTGTATATCCAAATATATTCATTCATAGATAAACAATTGCACGCTTTGAGAGGTGAGATAAGTTTCAAAAGAGTTCTAAGGACTCTAAAGGCTCAGAAGGCTATTCTTACACTCATGTAACTAGTCCAAATCATTAGATACATTTGAATTTGCCATAAAACTTTACTTCCAACAGGTCTACAGAGGAGTTCAATTATTTGCACTTCTAACCACAAAGTCTGGATTTCTTATTTATTTATTTATTTATTTATTTTTGGAGTGGAAGATTGGTCTGGAGTCTCTCCATTGGGAACTGATTATGCTGGCTGGGTAACTGGCGGATACTCTATTGACTGACATATTGAGCATCCCTGCTCTAGAGGTTAAGTGATAATAGATAATAAATGAAGAAATGAAAATGGCCTGCTGTCTAAAAGGCAAGCTGTTAAGAGTCTGCTACCTTGTTGTTTAAAATATGTTGACAACAGAATTAAAGAACATTAAAGGAGAGTCAAAGCCAAAGTCAAACAGTGATCAAGGCATTTGATGACAATGTCATTCAATGTCACATATGTCATTGCTGTGGTTATAGGACTATCCAACTGCCCCATAATGAAATCCAAATGTGTTACCATACCTATATTCTGAAAAAAAAAAAAAATGAGTTGGGCTATACCACGATAGGAAGATACTAACTGGCCTAAATATTGTTCATTCATTCATTCATTTTCAGCAACCATCCTCTGGAGGGTCGGAGCTGGACCCTATCGTGTCCTATGCAATCCTATCCCAGCTGTCACTGTGCAAGAGGAGGGGTACACCCTGGACAGATCACCAGTCTATCACAAGGCTAATACAGAAAGACAGACAACCATTCACACTCACACCTATGGCCAATTTAGAATCACCAGTTAACCTAACGAGCATGTCTTTGGACAGTGGAGGAAACTGGAGCACTTTTTCCATCCTTCCGTGAGACTCACCGGTGGCTCATCTCCAGCTGCCAGGACAAACAAGCTGACCTTCACATAACCTCTGACCCCAGCAGAAAGATCATCAGGGTCACACAGAAGCAGCCATTTCCTCAAGAAGCAGTGTCCTAAAGAGATTTCAAAAGCCAGAAACCGATAGCTTCAAACTAACCAGTAATTTAGTTAATGAGCAGTTTGACTCTGGTCTATTCTTTGGGCGAAAGGTTTCACACATATCATCAAAAACGTTACAAACATGTACTCACTGTGCTCATTGTAGACAGTGCCAACATCCAGCTGTGGAAAATAATGGAAGGATTTTAGATTCCTTTTACTTACCACAGCAAACACACACAACAGTCGAACACTGACCAGCTATGTGGATGGCAGATTACCTTGAATTCACCGATTACAGCATCAGTTCTAAGGGAGCGAGAGTCACACACCTGCGATGCAAGGAGGAAATACAAGGATTTTATCCAAATCAAACTCTGTGTGAACTGTGAAATCTAAATCACAGTATGCTACAAGTAAAGAACGGTGTTGTGGAATCTTTTTTCTCCTACAGATGACACAGACTAAAATGTAGACTCACCGTGATGAAGATTGGTTCATCAAACAAGTCTGAGGGCGTCTCGAAAAAATTCAGGAAGAACGTCTGTTGAGGGAAATAAACCGAAATGACAAAATTCATTCGACATCACCTGTGTAGAAGAACCTATTTGCATTTGCAGTAAATTATTTTTGCTGGCATTGATCTCTTTTTGGATCTTCCGTGCGTTGATGTGCATAAGTGGAAGGGCTATATCCCCCGGAAACAGAACAGAGGAAGCATCAGTGACACAGAAATTACTTTACACCAATTAAGACTGAAACAGCATAAGAGGAGTGGAGATGTGTTGCAAAACGGCTTAAATATGGCGCCATGTAATAGATTTGCCATGGACGTCTCAGCTAAATTGTCAAGTGATACATTAACTATCAGCTCATATTGCTGGGCTTGTGAGCTGAACTTGACTTTGTGTCGCCAGTCTCATTTTAGGGGTGAAGCTGGAAAGTCATCAAGAGAAAAATACCATCAAATATATTTCATTACCTCGTCAAAAAAGGGATTGTTGCCCTTTCGTATGCGGGTTCTCTTGGTCTGCCCAGATACAGATACCTTGACAACAGGTTTTATGTTTATGCCCGGCAGCTGCCGTCCTTCAATGACTCGAATGCGAATCTGGAAAAGAGTACCAATTGACCGTGACATGGATCAAAATGCATATACACTGATCAGCCACAACATTAACACCACTGACTAATGAGTCACAACTGATTTGGAGGCAAAAGATTCAATACTAGGAAGATGGTCATAATGTTATGCCTGATTGGTGTACATATGCATGGTTTTACTCTGTTTCTAGTGTAATATGCAAAAATCTCCACAGTGTGGCACTGTGTTCAAACATTCATACTCAGGACAGGTCATCAAATACAGAAGTGATTTTTTTTTTTATAAATCCTACATATTTTTTTCTGACCTCTTCATTATAGCATCAATAAACAGCTCCAGCTCTTTATGTCTGAATGATGACAAACCTGTATATCTTGTGGTTTATTGGGCAATGGTTTGTTCTGACTGCTGGCTCCTCTCCTCCTCTTCCTCAGCCCTCCTTGGGTGTTGTAGGATGGCGGTGAACGCTTGGGTGTCTGGGCAGTGGGAGATTCCCTTCCCTGTGACCCTTGAGGGCCGATGATCACCATGGAGCGTCCGTCGTCCTGTCCCTGTTCCTCCGTGGGCTCCACCATTATCATACTCTCTGTATCCTCCTCACCCAAAGTATCCAGAGAAATCACTGCACAGGAAGAGAAAACATGGAATATAGTTACACAACTTTGACACTGATGTTGGATTTATTGATATGGCAGGCCGTGTTACTTGTGACAGTGTCCAGTTCCACACTGGGGTTGTTATGGTGCAGGGCTTCTGGCTGGGGAGGAGGCTGAAAGATGGGAACCGACCCTGGAGGAGGGATGTAGGAGACCTGCAAGGTCAGCGTAGCCTGGTGGCAACAGAAAACACAATCAGATTTAAGTCTACTAATCGGTTAATGGAGTTGTAACTTGTCTCAGGTCATTATCAGGGTTATTTAAAGATGCCATTGAGCTGAACTGGGCTGGAGCATCATTGTGCTTTCAATTCATATTGTACATTGTGTTAATTACAAAAAATAAAAAGTTGGGTTGTAGGTAAAACACTTCACGTTTTCATCTCTCAACTGTGCAGACCCACATTACTGCCATGCCAAAATACCTCCAAAATGGTTGTTGACCCTAGCTCTACCCTTGCTAAATAAGATAAATTCAAACTAAAAGCATACATCTCACACGTGCTTTGAACCAAAGTGGCTCATTGGTTTAAGGGGTTTGATTCTTGCTTTCTATATGTTTCCTTCATATTATCGTAGATAACATAAGATTCCCTGATTCGCTTGCAGGGTGCAGTATGTGATGTAAAATGCCTCTGTTTCCTACCGCAGGAAAACACAGCTTAAGTGATAAGCTGTAATGTTTTGTAAACAATTCATTGTGGTTTGTGTGTACAGTAGTCACATTCTTTGGTTGAAATCAAGTGCTTTCTAATGGTTCTCCAAACGACCCATGTAACATATGGCTAAAAAGCTTTTACTTATTGTAAGTAAATCCATAGAAAATTATAAATCTAGACTATTTATTAAATATTTATATAGAATAGCTAAATACCAAGAATATGATGAGTTAAACACAATGTACCGTACGCAAAACACACACTGTACCTTCCATAAGATAAACACAGTGTGTTACCTAGATGGAATGAAGAATGGCGTTTCATCTGCCACTAGAAAACCTGTGTTCCACCTTACTTCCACGTAAGGATGGGTCCCTACGTATTTAAAGAGATGTGAGGCTGTCAATGAGGGTCTTCACAGAGAGATAAAGACAAAAGAGAAAATGTAAAATAAAAGAAAAACTAAAAAAGACAGAGAATAACCACAAATGATGGTTTATTAGCATTTTACATAGGCAAAAGCAGATCGTAATGAGCTGGCAGGCAGCCTATTACAAATAAATCACTGCAAGCTAATCATCACTAACAAAACTGCACATCAGATATACCCGCATGAATGCTGGTTGAACATTGGTAAAGTTTTCTGAAAAGTTCAATATCATCTTGTCAAAATTATGTTATATCCAATTGCCATTAGCTTAGTTTATAAAGACTTTGCCACTGCTTGCCTGGCTCCATCCAAAGCTTAAAACAAAATCAATTTACCAGAACCTCTGAACATGTTGTGTCTCATTAGTTTGATCCATACAAAAACTGACAAATAAAAATTACAATTCATTTTCTGTTTGAGGTAACAGTCAATGGGACCAACTGATACAGTTGATGGAGCAGTGGAAACATTGACAATATTCTCTTTTTAAAAGGAAAAATAGCTAGCTATGTCCACACGCTAGCAATATATTCATTTTCATCTTGTTTCACTGAAAACATTTAGGGAAGGAAATATACAAGTGAGATGTTCTGGTCAACAGAGTCTGGAACGTCCACTTAGCGATCAACTGTTTGCTACAAAGCAATGGACAATGAGCTAGTTGTCTTATATGTGGATGGGGCTGTATTGTAACACAGTATGTCAAATGAAAGTCCTTTGTTTCCTAGGAAACACAGCTTAAGTGATAAGCTGTGATGTTTCTGTAAACAAAGACATTGTGGCCTGTGTGTTCAGTGGTCACATTCTTTGGTTGTGTTCAAGAGCTTCATAATGAAAACAGTGGAAACATTTGGGATGGGGAATATACAAGAGTCTGGAACGTCCACTGGCGACCGACTGACAGCTACAAAGCAATGTACGAGCTAATCGTTTTATAAGCTCCTGGAGTCTCTACTGGTTGTCTGACAACTGTACAGACAGAGAAGAAAAGAGAAGTGTGTTTGTTTTTGTAAGGTTCAAACAAAGACCAAGTCTAGTCGTTATGATAAGCTAACCAAATGATATAGCTTTATATTAAGAGACACATGACAGAGGTGTCATGCTTCTTCTCAAACTCCACAAAGAGTTTTCCACTAAATAAACACCAATTGAACTTTGAAGTGAATTGCACAGAGGAGAACAGAGCTGCTGTTTTAAACATATTCTAAAAATTTGCAGCAATACCTAATGAAGTCTGAAGACTGAGAATGCTAACGGTGGACTTTCAGTAAGTGCCTAGACCTACTGACCCATCAAAACTCATCAGAATCAACCCATATTACTTTAATTTAAATTAACAATTGAAATAAATGAATTACTGACGATAATAAAAGACGGGAAATGATTCAAGACAGGAAAAGAAGGAGGGACATATTCTGCTGTTATTCAGGAATGCCCGTCTCTATTTAAATCTCCAGACAGGAAACTCTGAGTGATTTATGATTTGTCTGTGATTCATGATACAATGAGGCTGTAGATTTAAGTGTTGGTGTACATATTCACCCCTGTGTTGTTTCTCTTGGTGTCCAGCAGGGAGACGGTGAAGGAGGCAGCCAGGTTGGGAGAGTTGAGGACGTCTCTGAGAGCCAGCCGACACTCACCCAGAAACCTACAAAGACCAATAGGCACTTGACTTGCATGTTCCACATTTTCTATGACTTTATTCTTTGTTTTTTGTTTTTCTATTCTAGTACACTTATTTGACAGAATTAGTTCACACGAATTACGAAGAATCAGAATGTAAAAACAATGCTGCAAGAGAAGATGTCTCACAAAAGACATATCAAAATGGAAAGAAAATGCACAATTTTAACAGTTTGGCAATGCAACATTAATTTGTGAATCAGATTTCAAACAGAAGGAGACTGAACTCCCACCTGTTTCCCACCATGTTGCTCAGATAGAGACCAAGAGGCATACTACCAATACCTGTTTCTCCCCATTTTCTCATGGTCTTTGACAACACAGTGAATTTCTGCTCCAGAATCCAGAGGAATCCCCTTTAGATCCCATTCAAAACCCTGGCAGAGAGACAGGAAACACCAGAAAATTAGATAGGATCTTACAAATAACAATGACAATATAATTTTCTGTCTTCAGGTGGTCTTCAAAAAATCTGGAATTAGTTGCTAGTAAGTAATTTTAATTTGCGTCTTAAAAAGGTAAAGCCACTGTTTGTGGTTTAATTCGTGTCGGGGCAGTTTTTGCTTAAATTCTGCAACTTATTGTTTGCTAAAAAAAAAAAAATCATTAGGAACCAGAATTTAGTCTAGGAAAGATCGGCTGCATCAGTTAGAAAAATGGCTGTTCCACACAGCTATTTCAGGTTTAGTTTTAGATGAGGCTAAAAACAAAAACAAACCAACAAACAACCAAAAAATAAAAAAAAAACATTTAAGACTAACATTTTTTTGGAATGCTGTAGGAAAGAAGCAATTTTTGGGCCCAAATTACGCCTTTTGCATGCTGTACAATGGAGGTGGAGAGTACAGAGGTGACATGACACATAAGACCACAGTAAACAAGGTAAAATAAACTTATTATCCTAAAAAAGTTCTGATTCATGATTAAGATGTTACTGGACACAAATATTTTATAACAATTTTAACATAACTGTAAATAATAAACTTGGGGCTACATAGCAGACTTACCTCATTCCAAACAGGGTTAGAGTTGTTTTTGATGATCTTTGTCTTCTTCTTGGACCCTAAGGCAGATGTAGAAACCATAAAGTTAACACTTATTAGCTAGCTTACAGGATAACAATAGCGTTTAATAGGTCAAATAAGGTTAGAAACTCTTTTCTCAATCCGATTAGATAGTGAAGTAGCCATCAAGTTAGCTAGCAAAATCTATGGGAGTAATCGTTAGCTAAGCTAATAAGATGATTGTTTGGAATTTAGTGGTTTAGAAAATGCATACATCAGTAATAATAATTATTATCTACAGTAACAATCTTTGTGGGGACATTCATTTTGCATTTGCAATATATGCATACCACGTCCTACCCTTATCTTTACCCAACAATGGGTTTGAAAAAATGTACTGATCCTCATTTTTGCAAAATGTCCTCACTACAAAGCTCTAAAATGCAAATCAAATCAGTCCCCAAGAGACATCTAACCAAGCTTGCACAAACCCTTTTAATAATCTGATCAAACTCTTGTTAACTCCAGTTAAGTAGCCAGCAGGTTAGGTATAGTAGCTAGCTAATACCTGCTTCCTAGGAAGTTAATGGCAAAATCTATGGGAGCAATCGTTATGTAAGATGCTAATAAGATTTAGTCTTCTAGTAAATGCGTATGTCAATAATTATAATTGTATTAATGATAACAGTGCCTCCTCACCCCAATCTGATTATCTTTGAGATTATTCTGAGACCAATAATGAGTCAATAAACATCATATTGTGTGGACATTCGTGGATATCATGCACTCCATGTCCTAGCCTAATCCCTACCAAAACAATAAACCATAAACCTCACACAGCACTGCGAAGGATTGTAAAAAAAAAAAAAAAAAGAGGACTGGCCAAAAAGTCCACACTTTTATTAAATGTCCTCGCTTACAAAGCCTAAAACACAAACCAGTCCTTAAAATACAGCTGAACAAGTTCACACAAACACACAGTAGCATAAATATGTGGTCACATTATTGCCCTGTGGTTTCCTGCAGCATGACGTTCTAATCTCTGATTTCCTCTCAGTCGGATGGCTGACAAGAAATGAGGGGTGAGACAGGCCAGAACATATCATCAGCTACTATAGAGCTATTAGTTATCAAACTGGGGACAATTATTATCATTTCTGTTTGGTCTCAGTGAAAATCAGGAATTGATTCAGACGCAAACACAGATGTTCTTTCCAGATGAGAGGAAACTGAGACAATGACTATTGTTTAATTTTATGATACTGGTTGATATCCATGATTTCCACCCTAACCCTAAACCTAACCCTAACCCTGAGTGACCACTGAACACAATCTAAAAGTGACAAACAAAAAAAGATACTCCGTTATGCCCTAATGCAACTGTTCAAACCAGTCGCAGTGATATATCTGAAAGACCCACACAGCAAAGGAGGTATAAGAATGAAACTATACAATAAATTGACATGCACAGAAACTATGGTTTTGAAATCTGCTTGGCAGGGTGATCTGTGAATTCGTAGCTCTTAAGTCTTTGCTGTCTTTTATAACTCAGGCTAGTACATGGTCTGCATTGCTTTAGACAGCAGGTCAGGTAAATATTTTCAGGCATAAACCCTTCATGTGATTGTTGTGGGCTTGTACCAACAACATTAGATCATGTGCCCTGGAACTGTCAGAGGATATTGGATTATGGAAAATATATTTTTCTGACTTTGTCAAAAAAAATTGAAAAGACCTATTTATTTAGATCCTTTCTGGAAGTTAAAGACTCTAACATGGGGTGGGGGTTGACAAATGATCACTTGAGTCAAATGGCGGTGTTTTCTCTGTCATTTGACTGAAGGGACGGTTCAATTGAGTCAAATGACAGTTCAGACCAAGTTTGAATTAACTGAATTTATAGAGAAGTCTTTGCCAACAACTGCTAATTAGCAAGCATTGCATAATTAAAATGCTGACCTCCACCAACTACATTGAAAAAATACGGGGTGTTCATCTAATTGTAATTAAAATATGAAAAAAAAAAAAAATACACTGTGTTGTATGCACTGGGGTTTAACAACTTTGGATTTTTTAAAGTCGACTAATATGTGATGGAAGTCAAATCGACTTCGACTAGTCGATGACATCACACATAAAAACACAGTAGAAAGTAATGCTTTGCAACAATGAAATTTATGTTCTGGACCTGAATACATATTGTAGCATCTCACACAAAGGAAGCTACGGAGGCTTTTCTGTAGAGTAATTAAAGCTTGAACACAGACAGAATAAGGCTCCATATCAACATTTTGTTGGTGAATTTCATTGTCTAAAGTTATTAGACATACTGCATTTTTTTTTTCTCGGCTACATTATCCTATCTTACAACACGCTGTTAAATACTATTAAATGCTATTTATGGGGCCAATTTATATAGGCTATTCATGTCTGCAGTGCAGAAATCTTTAGACAATGAAAATCACCAGTAAATTATTGATGTGGAGCCTTATTCCCTCCGTTACTGCAGGACGTTTGGTGAAGTCGTGAACTGACTGCCGTTGAGAGGATTTGGACCATTCCTCTGCTAGTGGTAGCGGATGTCTTTTTAGATGAGTGTGAATTCTAGTAGAACTTTTGTTATATTCAGGACTGATTTACATGCATGTCACAGTAGAATGGGCTTCATCTTTAGTGACTAGTACCGACTAGTCGTACCTACTAGTCGACTAGCCGGTACAACCCCTAGTATGCACTAATTCTCTAGTTACCACCAGTAAACTACTGCAGAAGAGAAAGTTGATACACCAACTATTCCAAAACAAAAAGGTAATTTTATGGCATTTCCACTAAGGAATCCTTTACCTTTGCACTTTACAAATAATCTGTTTAGTTTACACTGACTTTAGAAACAACAATTGAGCCAAAAAGAAACAAAGGAATTTAGACATTTGGCTCCAGTTGGCCAGCAATCAGGACACAACTATAATGCCATCCATCCACTGATTACACGCACACAATGTGAACTAGGTTTTAACATAATTCATGTTTCACAATTCAGGTAATTGCAATGTACAAACACACACACAACATTTTCTCACCCTGAGTAAGGTTGTTTGTCTTCCTGTTATTTCCACAGTCACCACCCAGTTTGAACACACACTAATACACACATTCAAGTTGTCCACACACATAAATACCCACGTTAAGTGTATTCCTGTCCTTAAAAAACATCTCCACCCTTCCCAAGAAAGGTCGAGAGGTTACATTAATTTATGTGTGTGTTTGTGTGTTAACCATGTAAAATCTTTCACAGGCTGGTATCTCAGTTTGGATCACAGAAACAGGAAGTGGCACAGTGTTGACTTCCTGGTTCAGCTTGGCACATTATCTGTCATAAGCTGAAAATAGAACAGCCGGTGGCCAACAGTGCTGTGAAATACGTACGGGAAACCTAACTTTAGACCTGTACTGTGTGTGTGTTTGTGCGTACATGTAGACCTGTTGGTGTGTGTTGCTGCATTTGTTGTCTATTAGCTGGAGAATAATAATAGCATTTCAGCTGCTTCCCACTCATATATATTTACTACAGTATCTCAAATGTTTGCAACAATTTGAAAAAAAATGGTCTGGGGTGTCATTAAATAATGGAAAATACGGGAAATATTTGCAATCAAACTTCTTTAAAGTAATTTAAATTGTAGATTGTTAGCTTCCAGAATGATCCCTAGTAGTCTTCTTCATTGTCTTTATTGACACATTGATACGATTATTGGTTTTATTACTGTCACAAATTGTCAGTCAGTGGAATAGCATGAAGCTAAAATCTGAATGTAAATCATGCCATCAACATACTTAACAGTGATAGCAGCCAACAAGAACAAGAAGAGGAAGTGGGCGGGTACTAAGAATGAACAAATCTCTTTGAGGTGACACTATTAAAACAATCAGTTGTTGTTCTTCTTGTTGTACTTGGAAACATTTGGGGTGGGAAATAAACAACTGAGCCGTTCCAAGCCAGAGACTTTGGTTCCCACCACCACGTTCACCGTTGAACGTTGGGTGAACACAGGTGGAGCAGTGGCACTGATGGAATTTTCCTTTAAATAAAGAGGATGAAGTGCTTGCTCCTACCATAAGCTAGCAATTTTTTATGTTCTGTTGAGTTTCTCTGTGCATTTCAGACCATGACGATTGAAACAAAGTGGCTCACGTTGAAGTTGCATCTAATAAATGTTGAACAGTTACTTATAGTGAAATCACCGAAACTTAAAAGAGACAAGACATCAGAGTAGATGGTGCAATGGAGAGTTTTGAATTGAGGGGAATTTTCAGTGCTTGTCCTACCACTGAGAAGACATGAACAAGGAAAAGCATTTTGGACCAGCTACAGCTGTAGCGGCCGGCATAGTTACTGTACATTTCTGTGGACATGCACTTCAGGCTACAGCGTAGGTACAGAGCTATGGCCTACCTACATCCTTCTACAGTGTAGAACCGATGCAGAAGCAGAAATCTAGTAATTATCCCGATAAGATTGGATTTTCCAGTACCTCACCTTTGTATTGTTGCATCTTGAACTACAAGAAACTTCTCACAGTTATAAGATAATACAAGAGAGGTCTGTTTGTGTGTGTCCTGGCTATAATTAGCTCAGGACAGGGATGAAGTATGGGGTTGCCAGCTTTTATTTCTGGTTTTGATGGAGAACAACACTTATTGTTCCAATAACAACGCGTTGGCCGGAAATCCTGCCTTTAGCAAACAAACACAGGCTGTCATTCTTAATCACATATGCACATGTACATAAACATGACATAGATGTAAAAAGAAAAGCAAGGAAACAGTGTATGTATGTATGTACAGTATGTATCAGCGGTTGTTACATCTCATGAACAGTTGGCTCAGCAGGGAAGCAAGTGATAAAAACTACTTGTAGAATTCACCATAATACACTGTATAATGCCTCTCAGATACTATTCCAACAAAAACAAAAGTGACATTGTTGCAGAAAAGCCGAAGCACAAATGATAGAAGTGTATTTCAGTTCATCATCTATCACTCCTGTGTGTACTTCAATCCAAATAAATTCACTTCACAAAGCAAATGCTTTGGAACGTTCCTCTCTCCTCCCATGTGCTTCCTTGCTTCTCAGTTATCACCATCCCTAATTTCTATAAATGGACATGGTATCTGGAAGGGAGGAAATGCCCTCTCTCTCTCTTTCTCTGCTCTGAATTCCTAGCGTTGATGCAGGTCACAAAGCTCTCTGAAAAACTGGCCTGTGATGTGAAAGGTATTCAAGACATTTTGCTATGAAGTAAAAAATACTTTACTACTTCATCTGCTTCTGCTTTTAGTTGCTGAATCATTTTCTATGAATGAAAAGGAAAAGGGCAAAGAGTAGCAGAGTAATTGTGACAAGTCATTCTAAGGTACCATGTTTTAATTCAAGAACCCAAAAGAAAGTGGCACTTGCCCTCACTCAAGACTTAATTCTCCAGTTCAGGTTAGGTTTGCTTAACATTTAAGAGGGGTGATACGAGCATGTGTGATGATGATGACACCAGGAAACTGTGTTGGGACAAAGGCAGGAAGTTAAGAACAGAGTCCACCTCATTAAGGAGGCAGACACTCGTGGAAAGCAAAAGAACAAACAGACGGAAAAACAGACGTCCCCATCACCTAGTGCCAATTAGTGTCCCCGCAGTAAACCAGAGGTTTACGGTCCAACTTACTTTCTCTCTAATTCTATGTTCACACTTCATGTGTGAGTCTCCACTGAAGTCTTGCTCAAGCACTCATTGGTGTTGTTGGTGACGTCATTGGTTTAAAAAATTAACTTAGCTCAAGCACATCAAGCCTATCACGCAGAGGCAAGGAATCAGGTTAACTTTTCACATTGCCGTTAAAAATAAATGTGTAAATATATTTTTCTTCTGTGGGAGCACCACCACATGCTGTAATTAACGACATTAGCCTTAGCAATGTTAGCCTTAGAGATGTTAGCCTTAGCGATGTAGACCTTGGTGACCTCACGCTGACCTCACCTTTGGCGCCATCTATGATTTGTGCACCCCCTTGAAATTGTTTGTGTAAGTATTAAAATTAATAAAATTATTTTGGAAAGTCTGATCAGAAGCTGTCACCACAACTGGACTGCTCAAAGAAAGGCACGCTAACATTAGTTTAAACTTTCTATTGTTGATCAACAAAATCAGAAAAGGTGGTAAAAAGAAGATGAATAAAAACAAATAATGTTGAGCTAAAATTGGTTATATTAGTTTAGCATAACATTAGTAAATGTGGCACTGACAATATTACTGACAGCTTACAGACTGACTCCTAGCTAAGCCCAACCAGATGCCCTAAGTGTATGCACATCATGCTCATTTCATCCTTCCTTGTTTTTCCAGTTGCATTGTAATTAGTGTAATTTAAGTTTGAATTCAAATTGAAGTCACAAAAATAAAGTCTTCAATGTGAGATGAATGCTGATAAACCTGATTGGCCCGTTCTTACATTTTTTTCATAAAAAATAAAAAAATTAAACAATGCCTGAATCTACAGATGTTTGAAACACATACAGCATCACCTAAAATGCATTCATAACTTATTTTCACTTCACCCAATGTGGCCCAATAATAAGTCGTCTCAGGGTCTGCACTTGATGCACCTGAAACTTGAAATGTTTCAGGGGCACTTTAAATGTCTGGTTTTACTGATCAGTAGCTTCTTTTCACCACACTACAAGCCACCTGTATCCTCTTACCTCTGAAGGTGACACTGGCCAGAGGGTCAGAGTGTCTCAAGTTGTTGGCTCGCTGAAGAATGCAACGTAACATGGCTGAAACTGTAGCAGAATCCTGAAACCTGCGAGGCTATAGGAGCTCAGAGAGGGCAGAATTAGATCTCATGGGCTGAAAGGTGATTTGATTCACCAGTTGAAAGGGATCCAGCACTGAAGGAACAGCCAGTTACATGACCATGCGAGGATGACCACAAATGCTAACAAAGACTAATAGGTGGCAAAAAAAAGTAGAAAAAGGTGTCGGGTAAAACACGGTTTGGTGAAAAAAGTATCCACAATTCTTTTTCAGAAGTAACTACAGTCCTTATTTGGCAGAATTGATGCTAATCATCCACAGACTATTTTCCCGTTTTATCTCACGGCGTCTGTCTGGGTTGGAAACTACAAAATAAAATCTCCTTTTTCCCCAAGTGGAGATGTGTCCTAACCAAAGCTGGTTTAGTCCAACTCCCTCTGGTTGGGAAAGACGGCAATTGGCGAGCATGTCTGGAACACACACCTCACATCCAGAGGAAATCTCAACATTTCCTGTGCTCTTTTCCTCTCTTGTCTCCCGGTTGTTTCCCTCTCTTGACCAAATGTTTGCCAGCACATTATCTTCGTATCCTCCTCCACCCCTGTCTCTCCTTTAATCCCTCTGTCTTACTTTGTTTTCCATCTGTTTTCAGTAAACTGGCAACATACCAGTGAAGCTAAAGATTTTTTTTTTTAATTTCATTGTCATAGAAAAAAACTACAATTCTGATTTCCTTCAAACACTGTATTTTTACTGATAAACTCAATGTCCAGAATTTGGTCAAAATTATCAGTGACGCCTGGTTTGACATAGTCCCACGGTAGTAAGGCTTCAGTGAAACTTAACAAGACTGGTTTTGGAATAGGTAATGTAACAGTTTTTGAAAAAAAAAAAAAAACTGTTACTAAAACATTACATTTATTTTCCATTTATGCAAAAAAAACAGTTATCCCCTCTGACTGAGCCAATGGGGAGACAGCAATAAGGTCACAAACTCGCTGCAGCCAAAAACATAAATGCCAATATATGAACAATGAAACAGTGCCACCTGTAGACATAAAGCAGGATACACACACACTCTTGTGTTAGGTGACAATGAATTAAAACTTCCTATTAAGACACCAGTTTTGAAAGGGTTTATACATCGCAAGAATTGGATTTATTGGTTTTGTTATTAGGATTATTTTTTTTCCTGTTGTAAATAATTGTTAGTAATCTCTTGACACATTGTAAATAAATGGCTCCTATTTGAATCTCATTATGGGGCATGTCAACTGATGTACTGGAAAAAATACCTCTGCATGTAATTAAATAGTCCTACAACCAATCAGAGCAATGAAGAAGGTGACATTAAGACATTCCCAACAAATGCCTTAATTGCTTTCAATTGTTTGTACTTTAAAGTTATTTTGCTGTCAATGTCTTCTTACAACAGACACGATAGCAGAATATAAAAAGCTTGTTTCTCAGACGGTAGCCATTTTGATGTAAACAAAACGCATCTGCGCTAATTTTAGTGGCCTGATAGATCTTTGCCAGAGCACAATCAGTTTTAAACAGAGTGACTCCAGACAAACTTTTCACATCAAAGAAATAATTGGAGAAGAAACACAGGATCATAACAGTTTCCTCCTCCAACTACAGGTGAGTATCTGCTCAGTAACAGACCAGTAATGTGAGTTTCTGATGGGCACCCACAGATGGGCTTAAATAGAAACACCCAGAGAGGTTTCTATTTAAACCCAAACTCCCCACCAGTCTTCTATAAGGGAAGAAGCTACTTGGAGGAAACATCTTCAAGAAACTCTAAAAGTCCAATTTTAAACTTCCAATTTATTATTCAACTTTAACTTCATTATGACTTTAACTTTATTATACTGTATTATGACTGTTTCTGTTTGATGAAGCTACTGGACACCGAATTTCCCACGGGAAGTTTCTATGTACCTATCTGGTTATCCCAACATTTATTTGATATTTGTATATAGTGAATACAAACATCTTGTGTGTCTTATTACGACTGAATAAAGATTGACATGATCTCAGCAACTGTTCAAAACAAGAGTTCAATGAGGTTGTACAAAGTAATCATAAAGATTTTCACTTAGTCTCATTTCTCAGTCTTTAGGCATTATAACCAATTATCTTTGGTGTATTCATGGAAACCATGACCCTATTAACCCAGCTAGCAGCACAAGAAGAGTGTTTTCCAGTCTGGGAGTCTGAATCAATACATGCAAATCACAAAAACATACAGTACTTGTTCTTATCAATTGTTTGCACTGATGATTTATATCAAGTCAAGGAAATCCACTAAGAAGAAGTCAAGTGTCGGAGCAAATGTGTGTATGTGTATATGTATATATATATATATATAAACATTAATTTACAGGAAACTTAACTGTCGAACAGTACAACAGGTACAAATGGTCGATTTGGTCTGGAGAAAGGTCTGGGGAGAAAAGAGAGTTCTTCATTATATACTTTGTTGTTGCTCTTGTATCTGTTCTGTATCTGAACACGATCACAAAACTGGAATAAAGAAGACACTTGTATAGCAGGCCTGAGTGACCTGCTTTAAGCATCATCTAGGGAAAACCCAGAACTCATAACTTAACTGTTGTCACTGTGACCAGATATAGGCAATTTATAATAGCCTATATAAAAACCATTTTGGTCATATGTCTGTGGAGGTTTTCAGTCATCCAGGTTGTGGTATATCCAAAAAACAAAGCGGAAACAAGTTCAACTGGACTTCTAGGGTTTCTTGAAGATACAGTATTTTGTTGCGGCTTCTTCAGTTCTAAAAGAGAAGTGGGTTGTTGGGGTTTAAAAAGATTGTATCTCAGTCTACCTTTCCTTTTCAGAGAGGGGTTTTCCAATTTGACATGAATGGCTTCCTCTTTGACCTCCTTTTTCAAACTATCTTATGTTCCCTTCTACCTGCTATGTGCAATTTCTCCAAAACTGCACAAGAATTGCAAAACAAAGATGCCGTGATTACACTTGAGTCACTAAAGGCTGTCTGTTAGCTGAGGCTAAAGCTAATTTAACAACTTTTTGCCATTTCCACAATGTTGATAATGCAAATGAAATGTTCCATCTTCATAATTTGTCTACAATTGTCTACAATTACAAATAAAGACAAATAAAGACAATATACACTAGTGACTGAAAATTAACATAAATGTTTTTGTGTGTCTTACTAAACACAGGTGCTGAACTTTTTCACACTTGTATCTGTCTTATTTGTGTTCAGTCTTTCTAATCAATTAACCTTAATTATCACTGCTGCATTTATGTACACCTGTTAACCACAGTAAATAGAGAAAATGATTATTAGTACATCACTCACATTGACTCTGTAAGGTGGTAGCGTAATAATGTTGTATTATCTGCCCATATCAATGCAGAGAAACTGACACAGGATTTATATCATGAGGACCTAACATCCTATACTGCATCTTTTTGGTGATGAAACCCAGAGCACCTGACAAATGAAACCCTTAAAAAAACAGAAACGATTAAAGTAAAGAGTTACATGTGGGCTAATCTATTTAACCAGTCAGCATGTCTACTAGCTTTTCTTCTTCAACAGCCTTAAGTGTAATCAAATTTGAAATGAAGGAAGTGATGCAGCAGTTTTTAAGCAGACGCAGTAGAAACGGGGGTTCGGGTTTCAGGAGAAGCAGATGAATTAAAGCAGAATAAATATCTGATGGCAGCCAGAGAGGACAGGCTGGAAAAACCTACAGGGTACATTCTGAACAGCTATTCAGGGATGTATTCATCATGAAGCCAAAGGAGTTTTTGTCCCAGCAGTAATAGAGAACCATTCCACAATCAGGTTTAAGTGTATCATTCATCAGCCAATATAATTAGATTCAGGCAAATGCATTTAGAGGACACCTGTTTGTTCATGATTTGGAACAATGGGTATACACCAATCAGGCACAACATTATGACCACATTCCTAATATTGTGTAGGTCTCCAAAATAGTTGTGACTCATCAGAGAATGGAAATGTGCCCTCTGAGGGTGTCCTGTGGTGTCTGGCAACAGAATGTTGTTATTGGGAGCCTTTGGGTTCTATGGGTTGAGGGGAGGGGCCTCTGTAGATCATCCCACTGATACTTGACCAGTTTGGGATCTAGTGAATTTGGAGGCCAGGTCAATACCTTGTGCTGTTCTTCATGTTCCTAAACCATTTTTTTGTGTGTAGCTGTGTCAGGCTGCATCCTGCTGGGGATGGCAGCTGCCACCAAGGAGTGTCATTGTTATGGACTGGGGGTGCCTGGTCTGGTCTAGGTGGGTGGTACATGTCTCAGTAATATCCACATGAATGCCAGGTCTGAAAGTTTCCCAGCAGAACATGGCATTGTCACAAGATGGTCAGTGTTATTTATTTCCCCTGTCAGTGGTTTTAATGTTGTGACTGATCGGTGTAAATAATAGTTTGTGAAATTCCATCATGTTCCGGCAAGTCTTCAAATTTGAGCCAAAGTGGACTCTTTAAGTTGGCATAATAGAGGCACTTCTCCTGATAAAGAGAACAATGGACA
This sequence comes from Chelon labrosus, assembly GCF_963514085.1. Lineage (NCBI taxonomy): Eukaryota > Metazoa > Chordata > Actinopteri > Mugiliformes > Mugilidae > Chelon > Chelon labrosus. The sequence goes on along the minus strand of NC_140337.1, from coordinate 1,234,389 downwards.
TATTTTCATGTGTAATGACAGCTTATATGGTAAAATATTTGTAGAATACACTCAGTGCAGCTTTGTGCATGAACAACTAACTTTACTAACTTAATATCAACTCATATTATCAACCAGTAGGTCACAAGTGTTTGTAAGTGTTTAGTCACATACTGCAGGCATTGACCTATATTGCACAGGGAAACTTTTGTGCACAGACATAGTATCATGAGTTCATGACAAAAAAACACAAAACCCAGATTAGATACACACTGAGTGTTCCTAAAATGTCACTATGGAAGCAAATGACTTCCCCCAGCTGGGTTGCAGTGCTAATCCAAACAAGTCAGATCTTATTTTGTGTAAACCAATTCAGGACGCGTTTTATGAGTTTGTGAAATCAGTAGAATCTACCTATCTGGTGGATACTGAAATCTAATTACTGGCTTCTTGTTTTGTTTGCATGGTGATATAATACTAATGGCATTAGCAGGCAATTTAATTTTGGCTGTGAATGATCTCTGAGACAAGAAAAATAACAACTTCCTTGGGTAGTCTATAAGCTACCACCTCTGTGAGACTGCATGTATTGATTGTCTCTGCAGGTCCAAAATTTTGGACCAGATTCAAAAGGTACTGTTCATAAACCCAAAATTTACAGATCCAATCCAAGGAAAACCCAAGCACAGCCAGATCAGACCTAAACATAACCAAACCAGATAGGATAATTAGAACCAATCTAAAATGTGATTGACCTGAACACAGACCATCTTATATGATCAGTTAATTGTATCTGTTAACATGTAAGGCGTTCAGAGACTGCAACAACATAATAAAAACAAGATAAAACATGCTTAAAAAAATTTCTTTTGCATCCACAATAAAATGTTTGGCAATTGAATACTACACATACTGATGCACAGTAACAAGTGTTATACTGACCTTTTTAAACTTTAGCATATTTCTATGCTATCTAGCATTTGCCCAGTTAACACTGATGGGAAACAATCACATAGGACTAGAGTAATGGTAGCAGGAACACCTGCATTATCTGTTTTAGCTCTCCCCCTTCCCACCTCCTTTCTTGCTGTCCACACTTTATTTTCAGTGCCCCACCCCACAACCGGTGGAGCCTTTCCAGCAATAATCTCTCAGCTGTTCAGAGAGATCAGTATTGAATATTGTGAAGCTCCGATTGAATACAAACACACACAGTTTGTACTTTATCCTTAAATCACCGCCTTTTTCTGGCCTTAGCCGAACATAAGTACTATCCATACCTTCATAGGTGGCACTGCAGTAGGCATCACTGATGTCGTCATCTGGAGTTTGTAGACCCTCTGCACAGAGAATAAACACACGCAACATGGCTCACACACAAATACAGCCGAGCTTTGTAAATCCCAACAACAGACAGACTGTGGTCCATATATGGCTGTCACTATTTACAAAGAATATCTTCAAAATGAAAGATATCCATGATAATAATGAAAGCGAGAGAGGAAAATGCGATAGAGAACAAATAAGGACTGAGAGAGCGACTACTGTAGCTGCAGCTATCAGCTGTCTTTCTTGCCCACCCCTCCATACACTCTCTCTCTCCCTCTCTCTCTCTCTCTCTCTCTTTATACAACACACACATTTAGCATGGTGCACTAGCTGAGTCATGCACACACACAACCACACACTGTTCCTTCAGTCACACTGGCTTAAAGAGGCAGTAATATACACACACCCGAAACCCTAACCTAGCTGTGACCTTTACCCTGTGACCAAGGTCATAACCCTCAAAATGTGTGGCCCAGAAAAATGGAAAAAACTTGTGGGGACAAGTTCAACATGGCCCCACAACATACACACTCCAATAAGAGTTTGGTCCCCACAGTGGAATGAAAACAAGGGCACGTACACAGTGGCCTTTGTTATTAGGTCACACATGCCAGAGCTCCGCCAACTTAAACCAACACACGTGGGGAGGACAAAAATGTGCTCACTGATGCAGATTTATTTTTTTCTCTCCAGACACTAGTTTTGTTAATTATTTAATTGTATTTACCAGTTACATTCACCATTGCTTTATTGCTAGCAATATTGGACAAGTAAAGATTTTCACAAAGGCAGAGTTTGTGAGTTGTGAAATGGGGTCGTATTTAGTATGTTCACAACTGACGAAGTGAAAAGGTTCTGTAAGTCCAAATTCACAAGTTTCAGATATTTTCTGAGCTCCACGTTTCAAGCTGTGTTTGCTGAGTAAAGCAGGTCTTTGCATTTCCTACATCAAGTTACCTGGTTGTTAGCTTGCTAAACTGTTAGCTTCTGAGCCTTTGGCAGCTAGTCTAGCAGTGGTGTTCTCATAACAGACGTCTAATATTACTGTTCGAACGTCAAGCATTTTGTGTACACAACTTCGCATAACCTATCGAGGAGCTCCTGAGTTCTATTTGAAAGCAGCAAAAGGGTTCCTTTTTAGAACAACGGTCCAACGGGCAGCCATTTTCGGGTGTCCTAGTTTTGTTGGTGTTGCCCAGCTGTTGGTAGCTTTTCAGACAAATCAGCATGTCAAATCAGCACCAGCGTGCGCTGGTGAGGGAGATTGCTTTGATTGGCCAATCTGTTTAGTGAACTGGTGCTGGCAAAGAAAATGAAGTGACGAAAGTAAAGAAAACAACAAAGTTCACACGGACGTTTATTTGTGGTTTTCATCTTTATCTCATCTGAACATTGAAATCCACAAACAAAATCCACAACAACATGATGGTTTAGAATGTTTAAAATATAGACCAACTAACCAGATGATTCAGGAGAGACTAGCCCTGTACGACAGTTTGTAGCTCTTCCTAGCCTCCCAGCTAATAGTAGCTCTTCCTGTTTTCCCTTCGGATTGACAAATACAGACTATTGCCACCTGCTGGCATGAAGAGGTATCTTCTTTCACACTGTTCTTTGATGTTTGGTGGCACCATAACTTTAGAAACAGAAATTGACAGAAAAGCAGCTTCGGTTTCCATTGTTTTATTATTGATCAAAACACTGAAAAGATGAGATGTGCTGTACATATAAGATTATTTCAGAGTTTCAGAAAAATAGTCACATACATCATTTTTCTTTGTTGTCAGTACAAAGAAAAAGGATGACGATGATGCCATTGGAAATATCCACATTTTCACCCATATAAAATTACAAATAAATCTCTGTACGACCAGAAATATATTAACTTAATATCCGCTTCCAATATTTCTGAAAGTGCAAACACATCATAACTTGTGAACTTGGACCTACAACTTGAAAAATATACAGTTAATATGGTTTCCACTCGTTCTACGTGAACGCACTAAACACGAACCCATTTGATAACAGTAATTTGAGTATTACTAACTTTTACTTCCTGTTCATACACCCCGTACCTGAAAGCTAAACCTCAAACACTGTCACTGTTGTCCTTATGGTTCATGGTGAGACTGTAATCAGATATAGGGAGATTTCTGTTGCTCACCTATTTATAGCCTGACCCAGTGGGCTGCAGTCATCTTCACATTTAGGTAGTGTGTGTGTGCTTACGGGAAGTATGTCAACAGGATAAAAATAAGAGGGTGGACCTCACCGATTCTACAATATGTCCATGCATGTTTTTGCCCTAATGTGCATCTGTATTACCCGTGATGTGACTAATTTTACTTACCGATATGTCAAAACAATGTGCAGCAGGCTGACACAAAACAACAGAGAAAATACAGAATACATACACAGGATTTTCTGTTTTTAACAGCCTTTGGTGGCAGTGCTATGATATGCGGTTGCTGCAGTTGCTCAGGTCTAGGTTCAGAAACATTATGTGCCTAAAGAATGAGGTCAGCTGACTACCTGAATATACTGTATGACCAGGTTATTCCATCAATGGATTTTTTCTTCCCTGATGGCACGGGCATATTCTAAGCTGACAATGCTAGGATTCATTGGGCTCAAATTGTGAAAGAGTGGTTCAGGGAGCATTTCCACACATGGATTGGCCACCACAGAGTCCAGACTTTAACCCCACTGAGAATCTTTGGGATGTGCTGGAGAAGGCTTTGTGCAGTGGTCAGACTCTCCCATCATCAATACAAGATCTTGGTGAAAAATGAATGCATCACTGGATGGAAATAAATATGGTGACATTGCAGAAGCTTATCGAAACAATGCCACAGCAAATGTGTGATGTAATCAAAGCTAAAGGCGGTCCAACAAAATATTAGTGTGTGACATTTTTTTTGGTGGCAACTTTTTTTTGGCCAGGCAGTGTATTCCAAGAAAGATGTTGGCCCACTGCTGCCAGGTCAGCAAAATTGGTATAAAATCAGTTGGCAATATCTGAAAAAAAAAAAAAAAAAAAAAAAACAGAAGCCGCATCTCTGAATTTTAGCATTAGCATTTGCCTACACTAGCTAGCTCCATCCACAGCCTTGTCCAGACCAGGCTGCACAACTTGCTGAAGACAATTGGACAACACTTCAAGCAGCAAACGTACAACAGCAATAGCAGACTGTGTGGCTGGCTTTTTCCAGAGAACATTCCAGGCTGCATTTTTCATTGTTTTGGTGCCATTGTTTTACATTTGAATAAAGTAGCAGGGATGCTGGAAGTCCATCAGCATTGGGGGTGCTGAAAGGAAGACCAATAAAATTACGTCATGTGCACTACTGGATTAGTATCAGAAACAAGAAATATCGTGATTTACTAAATTATTTAATAAAGCTTCAAACAGGGGGCAAAACTACAACTGAGGTTACAAAAGCCTTGACAGTTTATGACAGCAGGCCAGACTGGCACGTAACAGAAATATCATCAGGCCAAAGCGGCACGGCAGCAAGAAACTTAAATGAACAGAAGCACATTTTTATCTTAAACAGCTGGGTGGTAGAACACAGAAAGTGGCCTTGCACACAGGGACTGTGAATAAACTCACTCATTAGAACTCGAATGTCCATTGTGTCCAGAATGACATATACACTACCAGTTGGTAAACAATGCAGAAGTTCTCCTGCTTAGATAGGTCATCTAGCCTACTCAGCTGCGTGTAAAGACCAGAAACATCCACATCTTCAGGCAGCTGGAGAGAGCTCAGGTCATCCACATCACTCAGGTCCAACCGACGTTCTAACTCACATTGCCGAAAGTCAAGCTTAGTCAAAGGTAGCACAAATCTATTTGGACTTAATGGGATTGGGTGTGCAGCTTGTGGTACACCCCTGTTTTACCGTTTCTGTGTTTTACTTGCTTCCTGTTTTACTTTGAAAAGATCCTTGAGGTGTTGTTGTCCTTGCTTTTTTTATTATTTTTATTTATTTGTTTATTTTTTTCACTGAATGCTCCACCCTAATTAGTCTCACCTGTGTCTTGGTTACTCATAAATTATCTGTACAAACATAATCCAATCCTTGTTTCTTCCTCTTCTTTTTTCCTGGTTGTTTTTGCCTGTCTTTCTCCAGATAGCCATTGACCTGTTTCCTAGCTTCTAACCTTGTGTGTTTCCATAGTTCCCTTTAATCTCCTAGTATTTCCCAGCTCCATGCTTGTTTGCTCTTGTGGGTTTTAAGTTTTTCCTTCTTGCCACTCTTTTGTTGGACAGTTTTCTGTAGACTACCTTTCAGATTCTGTTTGATTTTTACTATGTTCTTTTCTTGGATTACTTTTTTCGTTGGAATTTGGATTGCTGCTTTGACTTTTTAAAGTTTCATTAAATTGAATTTGATTATTGCAGCGTGCCTCTTCCCTCCTCGTGTATGTCTTGCATTTGTGTTCATCCCATTTTCTCTGCTATATAGGACAGTTGCATGTAATTTCTGTTTTTTGTTTGTATTCTTAAAAGGAGAATTAAACTAAAGAAGAAGAAAACTACAACTGTCTCTGGTCGATGGACCAGGTGACAGAGTGTGTTGGCGTTTCACATGTCACACTCTTTTGGCAACAGCTCCCCCTGCCTGACTGTCACTGTAAATCACTCTGGACATCAAAACAAACACACAAATCAGGCCTAACATTGGTAAAAGGCCTTGTTTTTATATAGCGCTTTTCTGTCACAGACACATCTACCCGTTCGCTCACACAAGTACACACACAAGCACACACCAGTGCCACACGCTGGGAGCAACTGTGGTTTCAGTGTTTTGCTCAAGGACGCTTTGGCATGTGTCACAGTCCGGGGATCGAACCGCTAACCCTCTGGTTCAACTCGCTCTACTTACTGAGCCACAGCCGCCACTGGCCACTGACAGGAGAAGTAAACAACATTGACTATCTTGTGACAATACAATGTTCTGCTTGTGAGGACGTTACTTAGACATGTACCACCCACCTAGACCAGACCAGGCACCCCCACCCAGGATGTGTCAGTGTCAGGATGCAGCCAGACACAGACATACTCAGACACAGTTTAGGAACAACTCAAAAAACACACAAAAACAGCACAAGGTGATGACCTGGCCTCCAAATTCACTAGATCCCAAACTGATCAAGTATCAGTGGGATGATCCACAGAGCCCCCTCCCTTCAACCCACAGGACCCAAAGGCCCCCACTAACAACATTCTGTTGCCAGACACCACAGGACAGGACCCAGAAGACCCACCTCCTTTCTCTGATGAGTCATGAGTCAACTGTTTTGGAGGCACAAGGGAGAGCTACACAATATTAGGAAGGTGGACATAATGTTATGCTTGATCAGTGTAGAAACAGCTGTCAGCACTCACATTTTGGTCTCGAACCTTCATTGGTCATCACATAACACATCTCTAATAAAACTTACCACATACATTATTGCATTACTATTCAACTTTTATAGCAATGTAGAATTAATACTTCATGAAATGGACATTAAATCAGTGTAGAATATGTGTTAATAAAGAATTAGAATAGTGTATCAACACAGTCTCACACCTTGGTCATTTAGCCCTGACGTCCTAAGCCGACGTCTAGGGGGCCCCCTCTTCGTCGCTTGACGCCGTAGAGGGTCATCCGATAGATTTGAATGCAAATCCCTCATCTTTGTATTTTGACGGAAAGGGGGTTAGCCATCCAGCGGTTTGCCTGCGCTGGAAATATGTTTTTTGGCGATTGATTTTGTATTACAAATGTGTATTTTGCAGTAGGCTACCGTGCGGCGCATATGCTGAACAATCATTGGTGCGGTGAACATTTTCGTGGGGCAGAAACCATTGTCTTCGCTACCACGACTTTTTTTTTTTTTTTAAAGTATGCATTAAAATGACATAATTACTGGAGTTACATGACTGCATATTTGCTGTAGGCTTAAAACTACTTTTTCACCGGAAGTAGCAGTGAGCCATTGGTTGCTAGCGCTTGCTAGCGGTTTTCGTTTCCCGTAGCGGTTTATTTGGAAATTTACTGGTCTTTACTGTTCTTTACGAAACGATTATCAGCTCCCGCAGCATTTAAAAATGTCCTTGCGCAGCTCGGGAACATGTTGCGCTGTTCGCGGTTGTACTAATAACCAGGCGAAGTTGAATCTGTGGCTACAAGAGCAGTGTTTTGAACATGCACCCAGACGAAGAGGGAATGTTGTTGTGAGAGTCGGTACAGCTTCCACCGCTTACCGAGGGATGAGGAACTCCGCAGGATGCGGCTGAAACAACTGCCCGTTTCATTTTGTTGACAAAAAGCCCACGGAGAAACACCCGCACCCTACTTGTGGTTGGGAGAGACCACCGGAGAAGAGACGCCGGGTGCTAAAGAGGACTGACGGCAGTGTCACGAGGATAACAGTGTATAATATATACAGTACCAGTCAAAGGTTTGGACACACCCTCTCATTTAATGGTTTTTCTTTATTTTCATGACAATTTACTTTGTAGATTCTCACTGAAGACGTTAAAAATATGAATGAACACATATGGAATTATGTAGTAAACAAAAAAGTGTGAAATAACTCTAAATATGATTCATATTTTAGATTCTTCAAAATAGCCACCCTTTGCTTTGATTACTGTTTTACACACTCTTGGCATTCTCTTGATGAGCTTCATGAAGTTGTCACCTGAAATGGTTTACCAACAGTCTTGAAGGAGTTCCCAGAGGTGCTGAACACTTTGCCTTCACTCTGCACTCCATCTCATCCCAAACCATCTGACTGGGTTTAGTTCAGGTGACTGTGGAGGCCAGGCCATCTGGTGCACTCTCCTTCTTGGTCAGATAGCCCTTACACAGCCTGGAGGTCTGTTTGGGGTCATTGTCCTGTGTCCTGGTTCAGCGTGCCTTCAGTTTTGAATAAATCCCCTACAGTGTCACCATCAAAGCCCCACCACACCATCACACCTCCTCCTCCATGCTTCACGGTTGGAACCATGCATGTAGAGACCATCCGTTCACCTTCTCTGCGTCGCACAAAGACACAGTGGTTGGAACCAAAGATCTCAAAGTTGGACTCATCAGACCAAAGCACAGATTTCCACTGGTCTAATGTCCATTCCTTGCGTTTCTTGGCCCAAACAAATCTCTTCTGCTTGTTGTTTTTCCTTAGTGGTGGTTTTCTAGCAGCTATTTGACCATAAGGGCCTGACTGGTGCAGTCTCCTCTGAACAGTTGATGTAGAAATGTGTCTGCTACTGGAACTCTGTGAGCCATTGATCTGGGCTCTAATCTGAGGTGCTGTTAACTTGTGATTTCTGAGGCTGGTGACTTGGATGAACTTATCCTCAGCAGCAGAGGTGACTCTTGGTCTTCCTTTCCTGGGGCGGTCCTCATGTGAGCCAGTTTCTTCGTTGCACTTGATGATTTTTGCAACTGCACTTGGGGACACAGTCAAAGTTTTTGCAATTTTCTGGACTGACTGACCTTCAGTTCTTAAAGTACTCGTTTCTCTTTACTTAGCTGATTGGTTCTTGCCATAATATGAATTGTAACAGTTGTCAAATAGGGCTGTCAGCTGTGTACCAACCTGACTTCTGTACAACACAACTGATGGTCCCAACCCCATTAAGAAGGCAAGAAATTCCACAAATGAATCCTGACAAGGCACACATGTGAAGTGAAAACCATTTCAGGTGACTACATCATGAAGTTCATTGGGTTTGCAGCGCTGTCAACAAAGCAAAGGGTGGCTACTCTGAGGACTCTCTAAAATATGAATCATATTTAGAGTTATTTCACACTTTTTTGTTTACTACATAATTCCATACGTGTTCATTCATAGTTTTGACGTCTTCAGTAAGAATCTACAATGTAAAAAATAAAATAAAGAAAAACCATTAAATGAGAGGGTGTGTCTGAACTTTTGACTGGTACTGTAATATTTTGTTCAATAATATAATAGAATAATTCCACTTTCTCTGTGCATCAGTGCATGATGTCCCTGTCTTTCCCTGTCTCACAGCATTCTCAACCTGAATTGAAAATAAATTAAAGATTCATTCGTTCATTCATATCTATTTATTCTATTCATAGATTAAACACATTACATGATTATATACGTAACACCATAAATGAAAAGGAGCAGGAAGAAGAAAACTTATGATACCTGCCCCTTTCTATAGTTTTAATTACATTTAATTGACTACAAAAATAATGGTTTGTTGCAGCCCTACATTAAAAGCAATGAAAATGATCATTAAAACTACCAGAACAATAAAGATATACCTTCCAGAGGATGGCAGCAGCCTGGCTGCAAGCTCTGCCGATGATGACACGAATACCAAGGCTCGGTGATGAGGGACTTTAAGACTTTGGCTGGTCTCTACGTCTGCTTTAAGGTAAATAAGATTGTGTCCCACGCCACGATCTCTTTTAAAAAACGCGTCCAACTTTTATTACTGTGCAGGTACTGATGCGCCTCAGAGCTTTTTAGATTTTGCCTCCCCGTCCGAAGCGGCACAGTTAAAGTGGCTAACTATGCCACTGTATGTTATTTTAGGCCACTTCTTCATGTTATCCTCCCACCCCTATATATTATTAGACAGCGGGATTGTAATGTCGTCTTGTTTGAGCTGGTGTTCCCACATGGTTTACGTGTCGAAGTAGTCGGAGAAAGTGGATTCGCGCTGACAGCTAGCATGTAAAAACGCTACTTCCGGTCCGTACCGGAAGTCTCGCCCATAATTCACGCAAGGGCTCATGGGAGCTAGGAATAAGGTGGTATCAGAGCCCGTCTACGGAGAGCCTTCCCACTCTCTATTAAGTCCCATTGTAACGAATTTTGGTTGCAGTTCCACCAGATTTCCACTGGGGGCGATCGCCATGAGTGCAACATGAATGGGACTCTATGGAGCTAAACGGCTAAATGTGTCTCTTTCACCCGATTGTCGTTGAGAAATCTCAGATTTGATTGTAGGTTTTGCAAGTTCAACATGGGTTATAGGTCAAAAGTTGAATGAACGAGAACTTATGTCCTTTCATTTTCTTACAGGTTGAGTTGTTGTTGCCCATAACACGCTAGCATTGTGCTAATGAACGCTGATTGGTCAGTGAAGGACTGATTACGACCAGATCCCGCTTGACGGCATCGTGGCATCCGAAGCGGGACCAGAATGTTAAGGCGGACTTTTTCGCCCAAGTTTTTTTTTTTTTCGGCCCGGTCTTTTAAAACAACAAAACAGAAACTCTTCTAGCACGATTATTTACCCGTGTCAGCTGTGTTGTCCATGCCTCGAGAGAAAAGAAAGTTCAGAGCGCGAAAGCACCAAAGCAGTGACTGAAGGATTGCCGTAAAGCAGTATCTGGTCGTACGATGTGTATGACGTCATTGACATTTTAAAATACTTTTTAAAGCAAAATAAGTGACTCTAAAAAATCTAACACCCAGCAGTGTGTAATTTCTTTGCATCTCCTTTCAAATTCAATATTCAAATTACTGCACAAAAAATTATATCCTGAGAAAAGTGGATTTTGAGGGGTATCGCTCCATAGACCGCCATTCATTCTGCACTCGTCCTGAGAGCGCCCTCATATGGAACCAGAGTGGAACTGCAACAGTTCAGAACCCGGAAGTTCAGTGAGAGTGGAACTTCTCCCCATATTAGACGTTCTCTGGTGGTATCAACCCATCAACCTGCGTAGCATAGCAACCGTTGCTATGGGTAAACAAAACCAGCAGACTCTGCCCTAGAATTCTGTATTCTGTCTGGTCCAGTTTGCTCACTTATCTACTATTTTGTTGTGTAGTTGGGTTTTGTAACTGCAACTCAAAACACGAACAGGAGAGTATTGCGGATTGCGGGGATTAATCCACTACATCGGTATGTTATAGTTGGACGAATTAAGGTAACGGGGACGCTGGCTGCTCAAGCCGCTCCGTCTGACCTGTTTTTGTTTAGATTTTTTATTTTTTACTATTTTATTCCCGATTATTTTTCTTAAATTCTTGTATATTCGTTACTTTAGCTGTACAGTTATAGATAGCCTTTTTTGTTTTGATTGTTTGTTTTGTTTTTCCACACTTTTGTTGCGTTTTGTGGGATCTGTCTCCGGTTCGCGTTCTGCGTGCACTGTTTTGGTGATCAACTGTTTTATTTTTTTTCTGCTGGTTGCCATCGGCGAGGCCTATTTCACTGCTGTTGGACTTGCTGTCTGCTTGTGTGGTGGGAGCTGTGTTGGACTCGAGCTTGCTGGTGTCTCTCCTTTTCCATCCTGACGCTGGGCCAAAATAACGTCAGTATCAGGTAGTTTTCGAGTCTAGCGGTTGCTGCTCGCACAACACCTGCTCGGAGACTCCCTGGAACTGGTCATCGCTGATGCTACCTCAGCTGGCAAAGTGGACACAGGACAACCTGGGCTCAGCTTGTCCCTGCCATCGTGAAGTGCATCTGGGAAGTCTGAAACCACCCATCGCCGCCGCCGCAGAGTTTGGAAGTCCTTGTAGCTAGCATCCTGGCTACGCTGCTAAAAACAACCTGCACTTCTTCCACGCTGTCGCCGGCACCACCACTATGTTGAGTTACACCCCCAACCAGCTGATGAATCTCAACAGTTTTTTCACTCCACCATGCACTGCAGTGATTAAGCAACTTGGTCTTCTCCGCCGCCCGCGCTACATCCATAGAAGTTCCCGTAGAAAGTTTGTCTGCTCACAGACAAGTCCTACCATCCCGGTCCATCCCGGTCCACGCATACGTCATCAGAGCTCTGTCCGGATAAGTAGTTTGGGCGTCTCCATGGCAACACCTCTCAGTGAGCTAAATGGGAAACGCGGAGTGGATTTCAGTCTGCTACGGCCAGTGCAAAGACCTGTTGCATCATCAAGTAGCAAAATTGAACTCTTAAATGCACAGTCTATTACAAACAAATCCTGCCTTATTCATGACCATATCCTGGATAAACGTCTGGATTATATGTGCATTACAGAGACCTGGCACCCACCAAATACTTTTTCCTCTTTAAATGAGAGCTGTCCCCAGGGATATAGCTACCTCCAGAAAGCTCGCAGCACAGGACGCGGTGGCGGCCTGTCAGTTATCTATCGCAGCGATCTGGAGCTATCTCTGCAACCATTACCTGAACTGTCTTCATTTGAATGCCTTGCATTTAAATCTAAGTCCCCCTCCCCTGTGCTGTTCCTCCTCATTTACCGACCACCAAAACCAAACCCGTCATTTATCACTGAGATGTCAGATCTTTTCACAACTTTCTGCACATCCTCTGCCGATGTCATAATTTTAGGTGATCTGAACATCCACGTTGACACCCCCTCCTCCCCTTTTGCAGCTGAATTTCTTCAGATACTGGACTGTTTTAATTTAAAACAACTTGTTGATGTCCCCACGCACACCAGGGGACACACCTTGGACCTGGTCATTACAAATTCTGCCCCTCTCACCAACCTGCAGGTGTATGACCTAGGTGTGTCTGATCACAAGGCCATTTCTATGGATCTGCAATCCCCATCCAGCCTCTCCAAGCCTAAGCGGAATATCTGTTTCAGAAACCTAAAAAACATAAACCCAGAACTCTTGGCAGCAGACTTTCAACATCTTTCCACACACTTTTCATCAGCCGATGAAGCAGTGGACTACTACAACAGCCATCTGAGCAGCCTCCTGGACCTCCATGCCCCTGTTAAAACCAGAACAGTCACCTTCACCCGCTCAGCTCCCTGGTTCACAGATGGGCTTCGTAAGATGAAGGCAGCAGGGCGAGTCCTTGAGCGGCGCTTCAAAGCCTCTGGCCTCACTGTCCACAAACAAATGTACCGGGAGCAACAGCAAAAATATGCTCAGTCCCTCAAAGATGCAAGGTCACAGTTTTACTCCGATGCCATCAGAAACAGTCCAGGAAATTCCAAGCAGTTTTTTTCCACTGTAAATCACCTTCTCAAACCACAACCCCCTCCACTTACTGCCACTACAGAAGAGCAGTGCAATAAATTCATGGATTTTTTCACATCAAAAATTGCACATATTCGCTCTGCCCTTTTTGGTCCTCCCACCCAAACTGTTCCTACAGCGTATACTGTCTCACAACCCCTAATCTGCTTTCCTGTGGTTTCATCAGAAGAGGTGCAGAACATCATCAGGAAGATGAAATCCTCTACCTGTCCTCTGGACCCTCTCCCAACCTCCCTGGTGAAAACCCATATCACTGTCCTAACCCCCCTGATCACCGCTATTATAAATCATTCCCTCCAAACTGGTCACGTTCCCCCTGCCTTAAAAAATGCCATAATCAGACCATTACTCAAAAAACCCACTCTTGATCCGGACGTCCTATCCAACTATAGGCCCATTTCCAATCTCCCCTTCATATCGAAAGTACTTGAGAAAGCAGTTGCCACCCACCTTCTGGACCACCTCAAACATAATAACCTTTTTGAAAAATTCCAGTCCGGTTTCCGCTCCGCTCACAGCACAGAGACTGCCCTCGTCAGAGTCACAAACGACCTCCTCATGTCATCTGATGGTGGCTCTCCCTCCCTCCTCATCCTCCTGGATCTTTCTGCTGCTTTTGACACTGTCGACCATGGCATTCTTTTAAACCGGCTCCACCTCACCACTGGACTCAATGACACTGCTCTCAGTTGGTTCAAGTCATACCTCACAAACCGGACAGAATACATCTCCCTGGGTCACTCCAAATCACATCCACACACAGTCACCTGCGGTGTCCCCCAGGGATCAGTCCTTGGCCCCATCCTCTTCATCCTCTACCTCACCCCCCTTGGCCAAATCATCAGCCGTCACAAAATTTCATTCCACTGCTATGCTGATGACACGCAGCTTTATGTAAATGCCACAGCTGCAACCCCATCCTCACTGTCATCCCCATCAAAACTCACCTCCTGCCTGGAGGAGATAAAGTCATGGATGGAGCACAATTTCCTCCAACTAAACAGCTCCAAAACCGAAGCCATACTGATTGGCACCCCTCACCAGACCAAATCATCATCCATAACCAGCATCACCTTCTCTGGCGCCAACATCCCCCTTTCATCAACAGTCACTAATCTTGGTGTAAAAATGGACTCTCAACTCACGTTTGAAGCCCATATAAATCACCTCTGCAAGACCTCCTTCTACCACCTCCGTAACATTTCCAAACTCCGCCCCATTCTCTCCCTCTCAGATGCTGAAAAGCTGGTTCATGCTTTTGTCTCCTCCAGACTGGACTACTGTAACGCACTTCTCATTGGGATTCCTAGCAAGAGTCTGCAGAGGCTTCAGTACATCCAAAACTCTGCAGCTAGGATCCTGATGAGAGTGCGGAAACATGAGCACATTACCCCCATTCTCCACTCACTCCACTGGCTTCCCATCTCCACCAGGATTGAGTACAAAGTTTCCCTCCTCACTCACCAATGCATCCATGGACACGCACCCCCCTATCTCAAAGAAATCATCAATCCACAAAACACAACACGCTCCCTCCGCTCCACTCAATCAAACCTCCTCCACATACCCAGAACCAGACGGAGGACCATGGGAGATAGGGCCTTCTGTGCTGCTGCCCCACGTCTGTGGAATGCCCTCCCTGACACCTTGAGGGCACCACAATCAACTGACTGTTTTAAAAAAGGTCTTAAGACATTTCTTTTTAGCAAAGCTTTTGGTCCCCTTTAGATGTTTTTTTCTTTTTTAAAACCTTTTCTTCTTCTTTTTAACCTGTAGCACTTTGAGATATTTGATGTAAAGTGCTTTATAAATAAAATGTATTATTATTATTATTATTAAGTAGGCAACACCAAATGTGTTTAATTAACATTTGAGAACAATATAACATGTTGTCAGCTCCTTTTAATGTTGATTCGCCTACTATCTAGAATTACTACGGGGGATAATTAACGTTATAAGAGCTAACGTTAAATTAAAACAACTAGCCAAAAGTTATTTTTTTAAAGGTAGCTAGCTAGCGAGCTATCATGATAACAGTTATGTAAATATGACTTTTAGAAGACGTCAGGACATACACAGGTGAATATCATGTTTGTAACCATGTTGCTAAAGCTAAATAAAGTTGTTTAAAAAGTGAAAACCTGGAATGGAAAAGGACAGACAGATAAGACAGGTGTCCATTGGTGCCTGTAAGCCGATTTTCAAATGCTATTATCATACTTCACATATTTAATTTACCAATCACAGTATCTATTGTTCCGAAGACAAAGCGTGTATTGAAGTAGTAATATATTAATATATAACTGCCCTATGTCTGAAATCAGGCGTGGTCCCTGAGAACCTGAGGCCTTCTTGACAGGTCAGAGTGATCATTGGATTTAAAAGTGTGAAGTAGTACACAATGTACTAGATTGTGTACTACATGCATACTGTGTTACATAATGCACCTTTTTATCTAACTTGGCTACACTAATTTATTGCTTCATCTTCAAATACAGGCTGTTGCATACATAGCCAGGTATTATGATTACAAAATATCTGCATACCTGAGGAATGTGTCGTTGTACATTTTCCAATAATCTTAAAGCAATTTAACAGTAATACTTAATGCTGTCTATCTATCTGTCTTGCAGTGGGACAAAGTGGAAAAACTCCTGGGAGCCAAAAGACAACATTCAAAGGTAACATCCTGAAATAGCCAATAAATTGTTTGACACTGTTACTGTGTCACAGTGATTTTGTTATTGTTGCTGTGTTGTATACCAGTTATGGAGACTGACAGTTATTATATATTCTTTGATATAACTGCTTTATGATCTGTTTTGCTTGATCTTTGAGGAGACAGGCTACATGAATTCATTCATTCATTCATCTTCTATACCCGCTTATTCCTGTTAAGGGTCGCAGTGTCTGCTGGAGCCTATCCCAACAGTCATCGGGCGAGAGGCGGGGTACATCCTGGACAGGTCACCAGTCTATCGCAGGGCTAACATAGAAAGACAGACAACCATTCACACTCACGTGCACACCTACGACCAATTAGAATCACCAATGAACCTAACCAGCATGTCTTTGGACGGCGGGAAGAAGCGGGAGAACCCGGAGAGAACCCACGCAGACACAGGGAGAACATACAAACTCCACACAGAAAGGCCCAGTCGGCCCATGGATTCGAACCGGTGACCTTCTCGCTGTGAGGCATCAGTGCTAACCACCCTGGCTACGTGAATGATAAATGTTAATGTCTGGTAATGTTTTAAAATAAAATACCTGCCACCTGTCTCTGTCTGTGTTCATTTCCATTCAATTCAGTTTCATGATTGTTTACAGTTTATAAATTAGCAGCCTGAATAGGTTTGTTTTCACTAAAAAAGGGTGAGGGGTTAACAGACAACTTCATCCAATCACACCCATTACAGTAGCTTAGCCAGCATAAAAGACAAGCCCCTGTCATCGGGAAGTACATTCTTACCCATCAGCTGAATTTTTGTGCTTATATTGCTTGTTAATTACTCAGAATTGATTTAGTTTTGATTACCATTTATTGTTAAAGGCATAAGCCGTGAATCTGTAGTTACACTATAGGTGAGGATAGAAGTTACAATATTCTGAAATCAAGGAATGCCCCTGTCATAAATCCTCATTAGTGTTTTGTTGAGATGCTGTTTTTTCATTGAAACACACAGATGTCAGAAATGACCTAGTGGATATCATAACAACGGTATGTGTAACTGATTTACTCAAAGTCCCTTGACAAATAGCTGTTGTGATGTTAGTTTACACACAGGTTCAAGATGTCTGGTGGAATTAATTGGCAAAAACAAATGAGCAGATACAATATAAATTACTAATTCAGTTGTAAATCTGTCAGATATGATTACTTTACATGATTTTTTCTCATTGTTTAAAAAAAATACTTATATCATGGGCTAAGTCCTCAAAAGGCTCTCTGAATCTAAGCCTGGGCACAGCTGTGTTCATGAAATGTGAAAATCCATACTTTATTGTAGGACTATAATAAAGATATTGTTGGAAAGGGCTCAACGTGGGGAATAACATATCTTAGTTTAGGGGTTGTAACTGACTCCTTCTTTGAACTATTGACCTTTGAACACTGACTTCTGAGAATTTTTGAAGGCTTGTAATTCTGCATCAAAAGGGGCTATAGACATGGGACAAAGTGCTGTAGAAAGCTTATGAACTCTGCCTTTTGTGCCTGTGTGACTATACCTGGTGGATATAGACAGAAAGTGGGAGCGCTGTCCAAAATGGTATCTTTTCACCCAATTGACAATTATATGCTTAAATTCTGGTCACAGAAATGTGTTTCCCACACCCTTAAACCCCCGGCTATGTATTCATTTTATTATTTATATCCTCCTATTCGAGGAACTCACTAATCGTGGTAGAAACTACAAATCCCTTGAGCTGCGACATGTAGATTGATACCAAGTCACGTGATATTTGTAGTTTTTTCAGTTTTCAAACACATGTTAAAATAGGGTTGTAAAAAGATATATATGCTGATTACATCGAATATCTAGTATTGCCGAACTAGCGATGACATTGCTTTAAGTCGATATATGTAAAGAAAAAGTAAAGAGAGTTTATTTAGGATGTGTTTAGAACCGCGCAATATAGATTTACGCCAAACAGCAATGCAGTTTGGTTCTCCCGCTTCAGTAGGCAGGGTTTGGATTGGTTTATCTGCTGAACACATGAAATATTTACTACAGCCGAACTTGTAACGGCAGTGATTATAGTTGCTTTAAGTTAAGAAATGACACACAACACTGCATTTGAGTCGTTTATTTGAAAATATTATGAAGCTTTGTCTGTAGCTTGGTTGAGCGGCAGAAACCGAACGCAGCCAATCCACGGCGGACAGCTATAGACAGGATTGGAATGAGTCCAACTACGTCACTAGGCTTTCTGCCGATCTCATAAGCCTTCTTTTAATAATACTGTTCAAAATGCACCAGGTTTAACGAATGCATTGAGTAATACGGCATTACTAGCATTCACTTTGAGGATGTGGGTAGTATTTTTACACTAATCGGCTCGTTTTCTACCCCGGGATGACGACGGAGGTTGACCGGCCGATCAGCTCAGGAGGCCGGCCGTTCATCTGTGAGATGACTCGCTGCTCCTGTTCCACAGGTGGCGCTTCACTTCTCCGAAAACATCGGAGCAAACTTCCAACCAGGCGTTATTTGGATAAACTGATCACATACTGGGGATCTGCACCGTTACTTTCTAGCATGAAAAAATATTAAAACTTAATAAAGTGACGTATTAACAGCTATAGAGCGGGAATTAAAACAGCTTTTAGCCTGCCTATTACGATGCCGCTAGAGGGCACCAGCGCGGCTAGTCACCCGCAAACGTAACACTGGGTCGTAATTTGGGTGCAGGAAAAACGACAACTGTGGTCGTTCTGTAGAGGAGGACAGTCTGTGTTTTGAGTTGCAGTTACAAAACCCAACTACACAACAAAATATTAGATAAGTGAGCAAACTGGACCAGACAGAATACAGAATTGACCTTTGGCTAAGCCCCGCCCCCCTTAGTTACTGTTGCTACGTCCGACATTCTCTTCTGGGCTGTGGTTTTCTGGTTATCTATAAGGCTCTGGTATCAATATCAAGGAGCAACACTGTTCATGCAAAGCTGGGTACGTCTCTATTCACTTCTATAATCGTTATTACGAAGCAAACGGACTAACGTTACGCACGTATAACGTTGTATTTCTTCAGCGTGTGCTAGCGTATCAACAACTATGCAACTTAAGCTGTAACGGTGATGTTTTGGTTAGCTCCACAGGGTTTTGCGCGCACATCATTGGGCTTATCCATACCCTGGATGCTGTATATATACCGACAGTATAGCCTGCCGAGACCGAAAATATGAGACGCCTGCGTTAAAGTCAATGGAGCGCTGTGAAAAAAGTGTCGGACCCCTGTGGGAGCTCTCTTGGCTGTGATTGGTCAATCTACATTCTAGGGCGGGGCTTAGCCAAAGGTCAATTCTAGGGCAGAGTCTGCTGGTTTTGTTTACCCATAGCAACGGTTGCTATGCGTCGCAGGTTGAAAATGAGATCGTAGAGACAAGTAAAAAAAAAAAAAAACAGGTAAAGAAAAAGTAGTTTTAAGCCGACAGCAAACATGGAGTCCTGTAACTCCAGTAATTATGTCATTTTAATGTATACTTAAAAAAAAAAAAAAAAAAAAGTCGTGGTAGCGAAGACAATTGTTTCTGCCCCACGAAAATGTTCACCGCACCAATGATTGTTCAGCATGCGCCGCACGGTACTGCAAAATACACATTTGTAACACAAAATCAATCGCCAAAAACATATTTCCAGCGCAGGCAAACCGCTGGATGGCTAACCCCCTTTCCGTCAAAATACAAAGATGAGGGATTTGCATTCAAATCTATCGGATGACCCTGAGTCTACAGCGTCAAGCAACGAAGAGGGGGCCCCCTAGAAGTCGGCTTAGGACGTCAGGGCTAAATGACCAAACGGCAGCATGTGAAGACAAGGTGTGAGACTGTGTTGTATATATAGGTAAAAGGCTCACAAAGGCTCACAAGGCCATATTTCCAACAGATTTCCAAACCAAAATCATTTGGACATGAGATCCAGCCTGCTTTGTGTGAGGAGTCAGATGAAGTAATTAATGACTTTTCATGGCACCGGACCAAATGAAACAGTGATGATGAGTTTCACTGTCATTCAGTGGTTCATGACACATTTATTAAACAAACAGAAGAGCAGAAGAGGTCCATAAAGTAAGTCTGTGTTTGGTTGGATGCTAAAAAATGAGTGTCACAGAACAGATATACATTAATATAGGTCTTTTTTACAAAAATAGTTTTCGTTTGTTTGAACTTTAGGGGTCCTGGATGAACTTTAATGTTCACACACTGAAAAGTATGCCATTGTCATAGTGTAAACATGTCACTGGATCTTCTAGTATTGAAACTGGTGAGTATTAGTAAGTCAGAAACTACAAACCCATAACTTATTGCCAGTAACAACTTTGAGTGTGCTTTAATACAAGCGAAGTTCACGCTTCTGGAAGTGCAAATAATGTTTCAGCTTAAAGCGTTCTTATTGTTCTTGTCATTCATGTGGTAGTTTGTGGTGTAGTTGTACTGGGATGAACAGTTGTCCTTAATGTTGTGGTGGCTAAGTTTTGTTGTATCGAACACCCCCTTATAATACTCAACAAAATTGTGGCAAGGGGAGTACCGGAATCATTAATTGCACTGCTCAAGGGCTCCGTGGAAATGCTGGGTCCATGTTACATGGACACGAAAACACAACAATGCAGAACCATAGAGGACAATCATCTTCACAGTCTTTGTATTGTTGCTCTGCTGTCCATCAGCGCATAGAAACCTTCTCAAAGAATCTGACTGGCCCAGCAGATCTTTGCTCCAACATTATCAGTTCCTAGCAGAGGGGTTCCAGACCAACTTTCTGCCACAAAACATTTGCGCGATATTTATATTATTATATTGCGTAGTAACCTGCTTGTTTGTTATTCCTTTCTATAGTTCATATATGAAACACCTTTGAATTATATCCACATACTGTATTTAAGAATAAGAATAAGAATAAGAAAACCTTTAATAGTCCCACAATGGGGAAATTGCAGTTTGCAACAGCATAATAGACATATTGCACATTAGGAGTGCTCACCTTGGAGCCTAACAGCAGCAGGAAGGAAAGACCTTCTGTATCTTTCCTTCACACATCGAGGGTGAAGCAGTCTGCCACTGAAGCTGCTCCTCAGTCCCTTCAGGTCACCATGGAGGGGGGCCGGACTCATCGTCCAGCATGGAGGACTGTTCAGCCAGAACTCCCCCATCACCCACCTCCCCCACCGAGTCCAAGGGGCAGCCCAGGACAGAGCTGGACTGAAAAAAGAGAGACAGAGTAAGAGCTGTTGCAAGCAGCTGCCAGCTTCAACCGGCGCTGCAAAAAAACCCCAAAAAAACCCAAACATATCCTTCAAGAGGTACTCACTTGTCATCCGCTTGGACAACAAAATAGATGTGCTGGTTTTCCTCATTTTCAGGATCAGAGTGCGTCCTTGTCAGAGTGAAATGTCCTCTTCTTAATTCAATCTGATTGATGTTGTGAGGTACCCGCAACACCAGCTGAGTAATACGTAAACAAACAGAATCAGAAATCTCATATTTACCTCAAAACATGTTTTGATTGGTTTTACAAACCTAACTGATCTCTATGGCACTTTACCACACATCTGTATTAGACTTTAAAATAGCTGCTTGTTCTCTTTTGACTTACATAAAGTTATTTGTGGATGTGGATTTCCAGGGTTTGATTGACAGCATGATATAGTGAAGTTCAATTGGCTGGTGTTGGAGGTACAACAAATAAAAAATTATGACAAGCTAAAGTTTACCTCAATGATCGCAAGATGGTGATCTGGGGCAATGTGTTGGCTTGGCCAGTCCCCCCCCCCCCCCCCCATGGAAATAAATAATAACTGAACTTGTAACAGTTTTGTTGCAAAGCACAATCCTACGGTGAAATTAGATCTGGTGTTTGTTAAGACGAATTACTGTTGTATTAAGCATTGCAAGCATCATAGTAAAAAGGCTAACAAAGGTATAGGCTACCACCAATTAACCCAATTAACATTAGCCCTTCATTCATGACATAGATACTGTAATCACACAGAGAGAACATAGCATACCTTTATCTTTTCTTTTTTTCCTAAATTGCTCACCTGATGGCTTTGACCTTCTTCTGTCCATCTCTGTTTATTTGACACTCGACAATCAACAGATTTCCATCCTTCAGCGCTGTCACTCACGACCAGAAGTCAAGACTAAACCAATTCACCTTGGTAACCACATAATCGTTTTGTATTACCTATTTTTTATTTGGCCATTTCACACAATGCATAAAAACAAAAAACGTGCAGAAATTATAGGCCTGTATTTATAATATTATGAATGAAATGTGCGTTATGTGGAAGAAAGTCAAGGTGTGACTGACTTTAGCCCTGACATACAGTGGACCCCCCCCCCGTTCAATTTGGGAGAGACCCAGAGGTGAACTGTCCCCCGCGCACCCCTCCCCTTTCCCTTTCTCACACACAGCTTCTGTGCACGGCACTTTCTCAGCAAGCAGGGGGCGACAATTTGCCAATTCCCCACACAGATATGACGGATAATAGAAAACTATGAAGCGCCGCAGATTTATTTGTTTATTTTTTTCCAAGTGCTCGTGCCGCCCCCCTTGTGTCATGATAAAATGCCGCCCCGGGCGGCTGCCCGGTTCGCCCGTGCCTAAAACCGCTACTGCTTCAGGTAAAAGTGTAATTACTATACAATGTTCTATCTATCTATCTATCTATCTAGCTAGCTTGCTTGCTAGCATGCTATCTATCTCCATGACAGCACAACTGGTTGTTTAATATATGTGTACAATAAAGTCATCACAGAGTTGTTAACAGAGAGGTTTACTGTGCTTGAGCAATGTTTAACAGCTTCTGAGTGAGAAACAACAGTGTCTGAGCTCAGCTGGGAAATGAGAAGGATCGTTTTCTGATGCATCAGAGAGAATGTAAAAACTTTGTGCAACAAACCAGGCATTACTTAAGCGTTTGGTTGAATTTCACTTACAACCAAGCCAAATTCTTTTTGCATAACTTGTACTACTTTTTATGTGTTTTAAGTAGACATGTAAAGTCTGTCAACTTGGTTCAAGCCTTCAGTTTTACTGTTATTGAAGAAGAAGAAGTCTTGACTGAAACAGAGCCTTAATTAATACACAAAACCAAGCAGATTTTGTTTCATATATACATTATGTTATCCTATTCTATTTCATTATTTATCTTTTATAAGCTACTCTTTTGCTCTTGTTATTTTTTATTCTGCCTTTTCTGTAAACTGTTGTAAACTGCAATTTCCCCATTGTGGGACTAATAAAGGTTTTTCTTATTCTTATTCTTGTTCATTAAGTATGGTTTCCACATTCTTGGAAAGTTAACTGATCCAAACACACACGCACACACACGTGTTATTATATTTGTTTTATATTTATTACATTCAGTTACATACAGTAAATTCTCTTCACAAACAGTAATTTCCTGTCAGAGCACTTTTCTCTAATAAAGCAGGTTAAAAGAATGAAGATTTCAAAGAACATGTTCTACATTATTTCCTCCTTAAATCTCTGAATTTGACACTCCAGTCATTCAGACATGGAGGACACATGAAAAATAATTTAAGTTTAGATTTGACTTAGTAACATAAATCAGATATGTTAAAAACACATTTCTCTAACGGGTACCTGTTGCATTTTCAGAATTAACCACTACGAGTCACTGCTTTAACTTTTAGAATGGTGATGTTTGATGGCAGCCCCCGTCTCTCCAGTTCAGCTTTAAGCTGCAGAAGAAAACAAATAGTTCTGAGATCCGATCAGTGCTAAATTACATATTGCATATATACTTATGAACAGATTTTTTGCATAATAAAGAGGAACAAAGCTGAAAGGGGTTTGGCAGTCGTGTAACCAGGGAAAAGTTTCACATGTAAATTGTGAGATTAAACATGGAACACACAGGACAAAAACAACCCACCTGTGTACCAAGATTACTGAAGTTTTCCTCAGTCAGTGGCACTGAAGAGGAGATCCTTGCTCTCAGAACTACAACTAGAAGCACAATAAATCAACATTACATACTTTTTTAAGATAAGGTCTCAATTCCAGGCAGAGCTGATCAAGGTCCTGTTTTAAGCATGATATATGAAACTAGCTTTACATTTCAAGGCCACGGTTCCCCTTTAGCTCAACTGTGTAAATTTTCATAAACAGATTCTATAGTTTAAAATCCTTACTACTCACTTGTCTTAGAGGCTGGGGAAGTCAATGTAGAAAAAATGACAGTTGAATAGTGTTTGGAGTTATTGCCATGCATGTAAACAGAAGAGAACATAAAAATAGATATCCAGTGAAATGATTTCCTCCTTCTGAGCCAGGTAGAATTTGAATTTATAACCTGAAAAACAAGGAAGGACTGTACTCACCAACACTCACAATGACGCATCGAAGTGCAGAGTGATACTTTGTGACACTGAAGAGATAATCAAGACAGTAGCTTCATTATTTAATCATATTACAGATTATATATATATCACATAGTACTTTCCTGACTTTCTTTTCAAATGCATGGTT
This sequence comes from Chelon labrosus, assembly GCF_963514085.1. NCBI lineage: Eukaryota > Metazoa > Chordata > Actinopteri > Mugiliformes > Mugilidae > Chelon > Chelon labrosus. The sequence continues at coordinate 1,209,880 of NC_140337.1, read as the reverse complement.
TGTTAACAGCATAGTGCTCCTGGTTTTAGCAACTGTAGTCATTTTGATTCAGGATGAAAACACAACAATTTTATACAAACAGTTCACTTTTTCTTATTTGCAAAAGTAAGTGGTTGTAGAAGGAAGGTCCAACCATTAGGCTTGGAGGAATGACTCAATACGGAACTGAAATGTTTTGGTTTGCTTCTATAATTCATCCTGCAGCTGCTTTCATGTGTTATTTAATCACTAAAGACAAGGGAGCCAGAGTTAGGGGGTATCAAAAAATAACTATGCATATCCTGGCCTCCCCTGTGTTTTACTGATGAGGTGGGATGGTTTGGAACAATTCTCACACTTTTCAGCTTTCTGTTTATTTCGTAAAGGCCTCCAGACCCTTTATGGCTCGTTTTTGTCAAATTCCAAATTGAGAAAAATACATTTCCTTTTCTATATAATATTCATGTGAAGGACAAAAGACTGACTTTAGAACTGCCTGAATGACGAAACAGATGGGGAAGCTTCTTCCTGCTTCGTTCTCAAATGGTGTCCATGTCAGGGTGAACTGTCCTGTTCCTGTTGTGTTCCGGATTACGTTGTAAGGCCCACTGAACAGCAACTCTGTGATCCTTTAACAAAAAGTAAAAAGCTCATCAGTCCTGAAAATGTCCCACCTGCAAATGGAGTTTGTTGTGATAAAGTTATGCAAATGCCACAGTCTTTCATGGTAGTAGTTTGTTTTTTTGACAGTGAAAGCGTTCAAACCCACCTAAAAAGATTCCTGAAAGACCTGGCGAATGAAAACCATTTATGTGTCACTAATATCTGCATGCGAATATGTGTTTTTTTGTCAAACCAGAGGCTGTTCTCCAAGTCATTATTAGCTTTTGGGGCTTTAACATTCAAATTCTTTAATGGTGTTTGCATTTCTCTTACTTGGAGGTATTTGCCTCTGCACTGATGTTGATGTCCAGCCTCTGATTGACCGTGGTATTGAGCTGAGCTCTGTTGGCTGGAGTTGGAGGCAGAAACCTCGGCAGAAAGATTCCTTCTTTACAGGATGACACAGCAGGATCCACTGGAAATACAGAGAAAAACATCAAGTCAGTCTAACAGTGGAAATGACCCCTAATTCATCCACTTTGGTCCAGACTAGAATATCACCGAAACTCTTTGTCCAAAGGATGAATCTTACTTACTCTGGTGGGTGTGAATTTTGTATAAGCAAATTCACAAAAGTACAAGTTTTAATGATACCAAATGTCAGTCTATCATGGTGTGGAGACACTTCAAATTGAGGAACGATGTTTTCATACACTGAAGACCAGCCTGATAATTTGTACCTTTCAAAACAAACTGGACAGGTATTTTGCTGATAATGTCACTGGGAGTTACTGTCGTATTCTTCTTGCCGGTTCCAGTCAGGATGATGGTCTGCCTGGGATAGTCCTCCATCACCAGCTGCACTGCATACAGACCCTCATTACTGCTACTGGTGTGCTTGAATGACAGAGTACAAGACTGCAAAAGAATGCAGCAGAATTAGAACGAGCATGTCCTTGTATGGTTAGGGTTAGGATTAGTGTCAGGGTTATGGCTCGGGTTGGGGTAACTCACTGGTAGCAGGGTGAGGACAGACGGTGGTGTGCAGGGCTTACACTCTGACAGCGATGTGTTTCCATATCTGCATCTAACCTGGTCCCCATCAGAGTCAAAGGCCAACAGGTTGAAGTCTGTCGGACAGTTTGAAGGAACTCTGTGAAAGTGTAAAAAAAAGTGTAAAAAAGAAAAAAAGAAAGAAGGGGGAAATCACAAGTGCATTAAAGACATCTCAATCCCATTTAGGAGAAGACTGGCACACTGAATGTGAGTCATCAGTAAGTCCATGAGCGTCATGAGTCCGTCAAGAGGCTGTCACATACCTACAGAAGGTCAGTGTTTGTTTTAGGTGAACTTCATGGAAACATGCAACCATCAACATTTTCAGATGAAAACAAAATACAAATGATGTTTATCTGAGCTGCTAAGAGTCTTAATGTACTTGATGAAAAATTACCTCACAAGCGGCAGGATGGTGGTCTGAGGTGATGTGTTGGCTTGTCTGGTGTCTGACCGCTGCCTCAGTTCCACCAGAGTCACAGCTCTCCATGACACGATGCCATTTGTGATGTTGTTTATCCAGTTGCCACCATCTAACCTGTGGTGGAGATTCACAGTCAGACTCAGTTATTATTGGCAAGCTGCAACCACCAAGAGCTGAGAAACGAAGGCAATGTGGAAGTGCCAAGAACTTTGACTCCTGGAATGGCCAGTAGAGATTGGCTGCAAAATTGAATCAACCTGTTTCCTCACCAACAGACCCCAGGTGGAGAGGATGGGGGAGTCCACATCTGCCTCACTGATCCTCAACACAGGCACGCCGCAAGGTTGTATGCTCAGCCCTGCCCTCTTCACCTACTATACTCATGACTGCTCTGCCACCCACCCCACAAATATGGTTGTGAAGTTTGCGGACGACACCACCGTGGTGGTCTCATATCCAGCAATGATGAGACCCACTGCAGAGGAGAGGTCCAGAATTTGACCCAGTGGTGCTCCAGGAATAATCTTATCCTGAACATCAGCAAGACCACGGAGGTCATAGTGGACTACAGGAGGACCAGAAAGACTGAACACGCTCCTCTCTTCTTACATGGGGAGGCAGTGGAGTGTGTGGACAGCATCAAGTTCCTGGGCCTCCACACTTCTTCTGACCTCTCCTGGACTGTGAACACTTCACACCTGGTGATGAAGGCTCACCAACGGCTCTTCTTTCTCAGGAAGTTGAAGCGGAGTGGACTCTCTTCACAGCCGCTCATTAACTTCTAAAGAGCAACCATCGAAAGCATCCTGTGTCTCAGTGTGACAGTGTGGTACGGGACAGGAGGGACTTAGAGTGGGTGGTGAGGACAGCACAGGGGATTGTGGGCTGTCGTCTACCAGATCTGGATACAGTTAAACTGCCCGAGTCCAGAAGAGAGCCAGACACACTGCGACAGACCCCACTCACCCGGGCCATAGACTGTTTGTACCTCTTCCTTCACGGAGGCACAGAAACATCAAAACCACAACCACACTCAACCCTCCCTCCTGACCCCGCCCACCCCCCGCCATGGACACTTTACAAATCATTGCAATGCTTGCACCATATTAGGTTTACAAGGTTTGCTGCTAACTATCCACTCCTATGTATATATCTGTACAGCTGTATTTTTAGTTTTTATCTTATTTTATTCTTATAGTTAAAAATTGCCTATTCTATTTTTTAGATGGCACTATTTAAGCCAGGAGCTACCGCACAACATTTCATGATGTTCTCACATAATGACAATAAAGGATTCTTGATTCTTGATTCTTGAAGTCCATCGACCTCCATGTTAATATGTCCAGCTTTACAACTGAAATAAACTTCACCTGTTTACATTATTTAAAGTAGTGCATAATTAAGGGAATGGTCCAGTCAAAGGTGTGCTAATGCAACAATGGTCATTGACACTGAACTGCACACCAATTTAAGCACAGTGGATTTACAATATACTTCCTTTGGGGAGAAAGGTAGAAAACAGTTTTAGAAAATGTAATTTTATTATATTACCAGAAGGGGGCAAATATAGTGGTAGGGGAAATACTTCATTTCTTTTTATTGTATTTTTAAAGTGGTCTCACCACAGCTGAAATGGTGCATTGCTGGAGAGCTGTCGAGTTGAGATTCCCTCGGTCTGACACCACGGTTCACTGTTTTCCATGTCGACGGTCTTCACCACCACGCTCTCATTCCCACAATTCCCACTGAGACAGGTCCACAATATTGAATGCTCACAAGAGTGAATGTTCATCTTGTAGCGAATGATCACCTGTGGATTTTTAAAGAGGTTTTGATTTAATTACTGTGAAAGTTCAAAATGTAAATAAACTGGTTGAATAAGAAACTGTACATACCGTGACAGATCCATCTGAACGAGTGTTACCTGCATAGTAAGTCATCACTGTACCATAAAAATGAGAAGCCTGAGAGCAGCATACCAACAGCAGCTGCAGCAGCAGCAGCACCGATAGCGACATGGTGATTCTGTTAGTCTCTCTATGCGCATTAATGGCTCACTAATGCTTTCACAGAGACAGACTGTCAAACACTCTCTCCTTTTTTTTTTCTATTTACTCACTCCCACATGGACATTTAGTTTGCATTCCGTGAACCAGGAAATTATTGGCTACCAGGAAACCTGCCATGGTTACCAGATAAAGAACATGACTGGCAAATGGCTAAATTATGTTAATGCAAAGTACATCCTGAGTGCAGAATTGTGTAAACCAAAGTTAGAGATCATCTTATATTTGGCACTTTAATCAAACAACATTTGTCCTTCTACAACCTTGGACTTTCAGTGACTTAAAAGATGCAGCAGTGCACCTCCCCAGTGTGAAAAATTGCATATCCTGAGAAACTGTAACTTTTTTGCAAAGACCACTGACTTACAACTATGGAGCTGTATAGACTGCTGAGGAGCCAGATGGGAACGAGATGGAGCAGAGTGGACGGAGATTTTGCAAGTAGCTTATGAATTTGAGACTGTTGAAACCGTAGTAACACACCAAAAAGAGTTTGACACACCTCTTAAAATGAGTTCACTCTACATGAAAACTGTTGAAGCAACAGATACACTGCTCCATTGAAATGTCATGATTAAATTAGGGGTCTTCAAACGTAACAGCTGTCACCATACTGTCCCATACGTCGTATGGGAAGAGAATCGTGTGAATCAGTCATTTTGTTGCCTGTTGCCTATGAGCCTATTTCTCATCGTGTCTTGGTTGCTGCTCTCCCTGATGCTATGTTGTAGCCAAAACAAATTGCAGTTAGAAAATGTGATGCTCTGCTTAACATACTTGATCTCATCCCACAAGGCGATGCAAGGACAGATGTGGCTGCAACAGAAGCTGCAAAACAGTCTTTGACGGAACAATATGTCTCTGTGTCTGAACAGGAAACGGGAAATTCAAATGAGAACTTTGCAAAAATGAGAGCTCAATGGAAAAAAGCACATGACAGAAAATAATTGAGAACCACTGCCATAGAGGAACTTAATGTACTAAACATAAGTAGTAATCTATGGAAGCTTTTTTGTTAGACTCTGAATGTACCTTCTATCATGAATTAGGAAAAGTTCATCAACCTGTGGGGACGACAAATCCAACCAGAAAAAAAGGAAACAGTTTGTTTCACCCCTAGCTGATACAGTTATACACCAAGCAAATCATCCTGTGACCAGAAAGTTGAGGCCACCTGCAAAAGATATATGAACACAAATGAACACATGCAAGTATTGACAGCCACACATTGCTCTACTGAATCTGACTAGAACACTTAGTCTACGCCGAAAGAGCATGGAATCCATGCTCTTTCGGCGTAGACTAAGTGTTCTAGTCAGATTCAGTAGAGCAATGTGTCAGTACTGCTGCCCTCTAGGGATGGTTTGATACTTTTTACCTTGCTTGAAAACACGTGCAAAATAGACCCACAACACCAGCAAACACAAAACGCTCTACAAACACAAGAACTCACAACACCAGCAAACACTAAAATGCTCTCCAAGTACAGAAACGCGCTGCACGTACAAAAACGCGCTTCAAATACAGAAACGCGCTGCAAGTACAGAAAAGCGCTGCAAGTACAGAAAAGCGCTGCAAACTCAAAAACTCAAACAACGGAAATGTTTGACAGAGGAGAAACACGTAATGTTATAGAGGCGGCGGGATCCATTAGCCGTAGCCGCAGCTAGCTCATCTCCTCGGTAAGATTTCAGGGAATTTTATGTCACAAATAAGACGCATATTACCGTTCGAAGGAGGAATTTTTCCCTCTCCTTCAGCCCATGTTCTTTATACCTATTGGAAAGGTTTGTTCAACTATGAATAGACCACCTGACAACATCTCTCCAATTTGCAGTTTATTTAGCACGCAGAGAATAGGTACAGAGTCAGCACTGAGACTTCAGCTTAACCACCTTATGGGTAGAAAAGGTGAAGCCACCAACTATGGGTTTACAGAAGTTTTATTCTATATGGGCTCCACCCGAGGACAATAGGAAGAGCGCGGCCTTTCGTGGATCAGTAGTTTTCCATGTGTAGCCGAGGCCGGCTCTAACTGGTTTCTACAAGATGAAATATTAGAGTGTGGTGCATCTTATCTAGTAAACAACCCCGTATCTGGTATGATATGGTAAATGGTAAATGGCCTTGCTTTTATATAGCGCTTTTCTACCTATTGGTACTCAATATATATAGAAGAGCAACACTTCTTTCTGTTCTGTGCCCTCACATAACACTTTAATATCCAACATTACACAGGTTGGTTTATAAGGCTGGTCCTATTTTACAGCTCTAACGTTGCGTATGGTGAACGAGTCCCCACTGACATCCGTGACCGCGCCGATGCAGAGGCTTCACCACCACAACCATCTGAGTCAGCGGAGTGACACAATCAGGCACTTGAACCCAGCACTCGGTTCACTCAATCCTGGGCCAGTCCCGCCCCGGCCGCCGGCAGATGTGGAATTTCTTCCACACCTGCTGCGGCAGAGGACAGGAGACAAGAGCCCGCAAATCCTCCGACCTAACGCTCGGACCCGGATGTTGGGACAAAATTGATGACAATATGAGGGCATACTGGGTTAAAGTGGGCCCTGAAAATTGTCAAAACAAAGATGCAAACGTCACTAACTAAGGACTTCTCTGCCAGAAGGTCGAGAAAGAAAAAAATTTAAAGGTAGCAATCTGAAATCTGAATCTGAAAAAAATCTCAAATCTGAATATGTACATACTTATTTCTGCTACTGTTTCATTATTGCTGTTATTACATGCTGCTGTTGCAGCAGCTGCTGCTGTGTTTATTTTGCTGTTTTATACAGGGTTTGATGTAGCCTATTGCACAGTGGTTGTGCTACAAAGAGTAGCCTAGGGGCCCGTGACCACCTTAATCCTCCTCTGACTACACCACACTCTATCTGGTAATTTGTTTAATTGAAATTATGCTACACAAATCCGTTGAACGTTTTATTTTTTTTTTTATTTAAAATTTAACACAAGTTACTGTCGTAATTTGTGTTCAATTTAAACTGTTGCAGAGCTTTGGCTAGCTCTCTACAGCAGCAAAACATTTATTACATGTCTAAAAATACATTAGTTAATCAAAATAGTGAAACTAAATTTATATCTTTGGTTGAGCAGAGTAGTTTATTTGGCTCACTCAATTATACTTTTATTAAGTGGTTCTTAATAAGCTTTATGATTATTACAATCGATGGTTGCTATTTATAGTTCCTACGTAAGCTAATTATTGATACTGGTTTACTTGCATAACTGCTCCTATTAAAGATACTAGAGCATATAGAGCACATATTTATGATTTTGAATCTAAATCTGCAGGGGAACTAAACTGCTGTCAGCTACGTTGACACTTTACTTTGGATATGAATGAAGGGTGCATTTATGTTTGTTACAAGATGATTTTCTCTTTCAGTAACTGGTTCAGCTCATACCCACCTGTGATGCCTTCTCCATGTCTTCCACTGTATGTAGGACGCTTGTACCTGCTTCAACAATAGACGGCTGGTATTACGTTATCTTCAATTATTAATTATATAATTATATTTGAAAAATGTCACCTATATTTTAAGGTCTTGTTTTCTTTTATCCCACAGATGTGACAGAATAGTATTGCCTTTATATTTTTCATTACTGCAAGTATTTATACTTTTATTATCCTCCATAGTTACAGTGTGGATCATTGGTGACATGTTTGTCCAGCGTGGTGCCGAGAGAGCTACAGAGAACTTCAGTAGTAGGCTCTGCTGCTTGCTGGACGTATGTGTCTGCTGTTTGGCTGGTGTAAACTTTGATGGAAAAGTATTCTCTTCTTTTCCTACTCACTGTGAGGAAGGGCAGCGCTGAACATCCTCATCATCCTCTGAGGTGGCAGTGGTATGCTAGAGGTCAACCAAATCGAGCTGGTCATCATGATGAAGGAGGACATGCACCCACTTACACCTGCTCGTCCTCATTCCTATAACCCCACCCTTAGGCCCACTGCGACTTGTACAAACCTTGTTTGACTACCTTTTTACTTTTACATTTTATAGTCTGAAATACAGTCACCACTTTGTGTTTAATGTCTCTTATTTAAGTTCTGTTACAGTCAGAAGTTGTAGGTCACATTTCAAAAAATTCTCTTTGTATTTACACTCTTTTGTGCTGATGGTAAATGTTACATTTTATGTTAAAATATCACTGTCAACTGAAAGTACAAACAAATCATAATAATTGATCATTAATTGTAATAATTTATTTATTAATAACAAAAATGATTACTGTTATTCAAACAATAGTTTGAATAGGCTAACAGGCTAGCTATGTTGGGCACAAACAATAGTTTGAATAGCCATAATCTTACATTTAGAAAAACATCAATACTAAAGTTAACATATCCAGGCTGTAACAAGGAATCGGTGATGAAGTGAAGACTTTCAAATTGTTCTCTGCACTGAAGAGATGTCCTGTTAGTCCAGCTCTTCATCACATGTTGAACATCACTGCAGCCTGTCTGGATCACGTTACACAAACAGATATGTAAATATATTTACATTTATGGTTATATATAATATATATACCACACTATACCACTGTGCAACAGGGCATTATTTATTTAAGGAAAAAGTCAACATATTATATTACTATATTAATATTTTATTGTAACAGAACACCGCTCAACACTTTATATCTAACCGAACCAAGTTTGTCATTAACGTTGTCGTAACATTGATCGTATGGAAAAAGTAACGTCAACAAGACATAAACGTTTCCTACTTTACGTTGTGGAATAATATTTTCCAACTTCAACTTGAAGTAGTCATTAACTCCTCGGAGGATCAGGTTTTGGTTTTGAGCAAATGAGGTCCATCGCTTTTTAGGGCCCTGCGGAAACATTTCCGCCGTGTGAATTTGCAGCGCGTTTCTGTACTTGCAACGCACTTCTATGTTTGCAGTGCGTTTCTGTACTTGCAGAGCGTTTACATGTTTGCTGCGCGTTTTTGAGTTTGCAGCGCATTTCTGTACTTACAGCGCGTTTCTGTATTTGCTGGTATTGTAAGTCTATTTGCATGTGTTTTCTGAAGTTGCGGTGCGTTGAGCTCTCTCGGCCACCGTACTTTTTACCTCTCTAAATCTTCATTTACATGTTGTCTAACCTTGCATATTATTACATTAATGCTCATTATTATGTGCCTCGTAAGGTAACTCTCCAATGACTGGAGAGTGTCAGTAGGGGAGATTTTTGCAGGGGATTTTGTAGAGATTGACTGTAGAATTAGTTGTCATGTGTTGTCTCTCATCTGAATGAAATGAAGAGAAAAGCAGACACATGTTTAGGTTTAGGCCTGATTGCTGTAATTTGAGTGTAAAGCCTGGATTATGCTTCCGCGTAGTGATCACGCAATGGTCACGCAATGGCCACGCAGTTGCTTGGACGCAGTCGTGAGACCGTGATGGTTCTGCGTGGGGTTTACGTGTCGAAATGCAATTCAATGCCACACCGGTAGAGGGCGCTATGATTTTTTGTGACCGACCGACCGAGACTCTTGTGATGTATCTCGCCTCGTATAGTTATTTACCTTCCGGCTTTTGTCGTAGTCACAGTGAACGATGGACACCGAGACAGAGAGACTGGCGTTGGAGCTCCAAATTATTCAAGCAGAGGAGTTTATGGAGTTTATGAGGTGTTTATGAGTGGAAACCGGAAAAGCGGTCTCCAGCGGATGTAGTTAGCGGACCAATCACAGCCAATGCCGCTGCGTTGCTGCTGCGTTGCTGTTGCGTCGCCTCAACGCGTGTCGAGGATTTTTGGGAGGTGCACGTCTGGCCCTTGCGTAGGACGTACGGGGGTCCGCAAGGACGTAATAGGTCCGTACGCCCCCTCGCGCTGTGTCAACGCGGAAGCATAATTTGGGTTTAACACCCATTAATGTAATCCCCAAATTCAGAAGTAGTTCCTTATTTTCACCAGCAGGGTGCGCACACAGGTATTGGCAGCGCCTTTGTTCCTTGTTTATCTCTGCGTTTTTTATGCACCGAATGCAGACGAGAGCACACACACGCTACGGAGAGACAGAGTTGCTAAACTGCAAAGCTCTCAAGTCTCACACGCATTTCAACCCGTTCACACGCCACACCTTGTATTTCTCACGCAGAGAAATTACCAGGAGAACGGCCACTAGTGTTGTCTCTGTCGTATTTTTCTGTAATAGATGTCAACAGACGAGACTTTCGGGTTATCTCCGTTTATTCAGTCAAACTCACAACATGAACTTCTCGCTAAAAACCGTCAAGCTGCTGTTCTTCCTCAACTTCCCTCCTAGTCTCCAATGTGTCCTTCAAAATAAAAGCACACGTATAACATCTTCGATTCCACCACATCTCCCTTTTTTTTTTTTTAACATTTGGACTGGAACAAATTATATCTATGTATAGCTTTAGTTAATTCTCACAAACTCTTATACTTTCTTGAAATGAACACCAAGCATTCTTCAGAACAAAACTTTTTCCATAAGCAATTGAGCAGGACTGTAGCCGTTAGGCGATGGAGTAGCTCTACATGCTAACAGAGCAATATATGGATTTTGAGCTTTCTTTAGCAGTCTTTTCACTGTGTGTACATGTTGTTCTGCTTCACCGTTGCTTTGAGCAAATCTTGGGCTACTTGTGACATGTTTGAATCCATAGGCTGATGAAAAGTCTGTGAACTGTTGGCTGGAAAACTGTGGGCCATTGTCACTGAAAAACAGCTCTGGGATGCCATGTCTGGAAAAAATAGACTTCAGGTGTACAATCACGTCCTCTGAACGTGATGACGTTAGCTTAGCAATCTCCACAAATCTTGAGTAATAGTCTACTACAAGCAGGTAGCTGCAATTGTTTAGGGTGAATACCACTGGGCAACAGCGGCTCCACAGGATTGGTGCGTTCTTTGATGCATGTTTTGCAGCTTGTCACAAGTTCCTTGAGCGGGCTGCTCAGGCCAGGCGACCACACTGTATCTTTAGCCCGCTCTCTGCAGCTTGTCATCCCTTGATGTCCCTCGTGAAAAGCCTTTAAGACAGAGCTGCGCATTGCTGTGGGAATGACAAGTCTGGAGCCTTTAAGTAACAGTCCATCATGCACCGTAAGTACAGCTCTTTCTGACCAGTAGGTTTTCACTGGACCTGTGAGTCTACTGTTGTCAGGCCAACCTTTCTGACAAAATGACACAACTACTGAGCAAACACTGTCTTCTTTCAACTGATCCCTCAGCTGTGCCATGTATGTTGAACTGGCTGGCATGTTGTGTAACTCATCAACATAGATGTCTTTTGTCTGTCAACTTTAAACTTGAGCTAGTGGTGACAGGTGCATGTGAGAGAGTGTCTGCTGTATGTAGATCTTTGCCAGGTGTAACTGTACCTCATGAGCCTAAGGCCACGTCCACACGTACGAAAACGATCTTTTCCCTCTCCGTTTTCGATGGCATCGTTTCAAGAAATATCCGCGTCCACACAGATCCGTTTCAGCACGACCGAAAACGCTACTTCATATTCCAGGCCTATAGGTGGCGCTGTTTCAGAAATTCACCAAAAACGGAGAGGAAGAGGCAGAGCATGTGCACAAATCTTGAGCGCTGTTTACAAATCGCCTTTTTTGCTCAGCGTGGTGGCACAGGAGCATGATATTTTGCCCTAGTAACCCTAATAGGCTCAATATCTTCGCCAGCAGGAAAACTAGCATGTAGTCCGCCATTGTTGTTGATGTTGTTATGAGACGTCTCGCGGAAGGTGGAAGGCTGCTCGGGGGTGTGGCGATGACATCATCATTTTCTCCGTTTCTGTCTGTCTACACAGAAACGCAAGAGGTGCGTTTGCGAATTTCTCCACCATGGAACCCGTTTTCAGAAAAGTGCATTTTAGGGTTATGCGTTTACAGGATACGTGTGGATGATCGGCCAAAACGTTGCAAAACTTCTGCGTTTCTGCGTTTCTGCGTTTTTGCGTTTCTGTGTGGACAGGCCCTAAGTCTAAATGGATTCTGGGAGGGAGCTCTGTTAGTGTCTGGTGACCTAAAAGGCTAACAAGGCTTATGGTCTGTTTCTAGGGAAAAATGCCTTCCAATAAGAAAGTCTCTTAACCTTTAACAACCCCAGGTTAATCCTAGCGCCTGTTTTTCCACCTGCGCATATTTCTGTTCAGTCTCTGTCATTGATCGTGATGCGTATGCAACTGGCCTCCACTGTTCTCCCTCTTTTTGCAGGAGGACAGCATCAAGTCCATACGAAGATGCATCTGCCAACAGTTTCAGCTCTTTGTTGGGGTCGTAGAGTGTCAGCACTGGAGGTGAGGTGAGATCGTTTTTCAGCTGATCAAATGCATTTTGTTGTACACAGCTCCAGATCCACTGATTTTTCTTGGCGAGAAGGTCTTGCAGTGGTCTGTCTTTCTCTGCCAGTCCTGGGATACATTTCCCCAGCTGGTTAACCATTCCAAGGAAGCTGCCGACTTCAACTGTGTTAGAAGGCTCTTTCGTGTATCTTACAGCCTTTGTCTTGTCCGGGTCTGGCTGCACACCCTCAGCAGACAGGATATGGCCAAGGAACTTGACTTGATGTCTGCACAGCTCACAGATAGATGGATGGATAGATAGATAGATAGATAAAAAATGTGCAGAGGAATTAAACATTTGCACAGAAAATAAATATATAACTGTGTTAAGTTAACCCGTGCTAATCGTCTATACAAAAACTATATAAAAAATAAAAACTTCTCCATGTTTAGAGTGACACCAGTTTCCTGGAGCTTGTGCAGCACTGCATGAAGCCTGGTGTCATGCTCCTCTTGATCTTTACCCCACACAAGGACATCGTCCATGTGGCAGACTACTCCATGCAGCTATCTAGGATCATGGACATCCTCTGCTGAGAGTGTTCTGGGGCTGAAGCTATGCCAAAGGGCTATCTGTTGAAATAAAAACGTCCAAAGGGAGTTATGAATGTTGTGTACCGTGCTGACTCTGGGGACAATGGAATTTGCCAAAACCCTCTATTGGCATCCAATTTGCTGAAGAGTTGAGCTCCTGCGAGAGATCCAAGCGTCTGCTCTACTGAAGGTAGGATATATTTCTCTCTGCAGACTGCTTCATTGAGGCCGGTGAGGTCAACGCAGATGCGCACCGATACATTTTGTGATGGCACTGGAACCATCCCTGAGTACCATCTGTTGGCTCGTCCACTCTTGAGATGACTCCCAGACTCTCCATTCTCTCCAGCTCCTCCTTCACTTTACTAAGTAAGGGAATAGGGACGCGTCTTGGTGTTGTTGGGATCTGAACCTGGTGGTGAGCTATGGAAGCTCACCATGCATAACCAAGTTAACCACATGTCTTGGAAACAAAGGGAAGCACCAGAACTCTAAGTCCCACAATCCTCCAGGTGTGAAAACTGACCAAGCAGTTCACTGGCTGACAGTGGCATGTGACCTCTGAGGTCATCAGGTCATATAAAATGCACCGTTTGGCCTTTGTTCTCTCTTACTCTCTTACCCTCTTACCCTCTACAACTCCACACCTCCACGTGGAGACCCCCAGCTGCTCGGCTGCAGCTGGGTGCCAGGCCTGTTCTCCTTACAGCAGCGAAGCGAGATCCTGCTGAGGAATCTACACCAGCTCTTTTAGCCAACAAACAGAAGGTTTGCAGGCTAAACTCCCAAACAACAGGAGCCACACGGCTAGTTAGCACCGAGCTGCTAACAAGCCACTTCAAAGGACTCAAGGAGCGGCCGGTTTCCCTCCAACGTCTGCCATCAGGAACACACAGCAAGGACTACAACTTTTCCCAGTTTGGCCTTCCATCAGGAACTGCCAGCTAAAGGAGCAACACACCAGAAAATGACTTTTCCACCAAATCTGGTAGTATGACCTGGGCCTAGTCAAGCTAAGCTAAGCATAGAACTAGAAATGCTGATTTGATGTGATGTTTGTTTTTATTGAGTTGTTTGAGTATTGTGATTCGATGTTAGTTTAGATTATGCAACACATAGACTCAGGGTATCTTGCATGCTAAACTAACCACTCTTCCTTTAACCTGGCACCTCATAAAACCCTATCACATTCCACATATCTACTAGCCAGCACATGGTCTGAGTGTCCCCACTCAGCAGCCATTGTTTCCTTTGTGTTCAAGACCTTAAGGCCCCAGCGGCCATCTTGACACGCCCACAACCGGCGGCCATTTTGGCACGCCCACAACCGGCGGCCATCTTGGCACACCCACAACCAGCGGCCATTTTGACACACACACACACACACACCTGGGCCCGTATTCCTAAAGATTCTTAGCGCTAAGAGTTGCTCCTAGTGGCCAAATTCTAAGAAAATTCTTAGAATCATGACGTTTCCCTCCTAAAGTTAGGAGTAGCTCCTAGTAAAGATAAAAGCTATTCCTAAAGAATCTTAGCTCTTAAGAGAGCTCCTAAGGTGAGATCTGCTAAGAGCAGGGAGGAGGACTTTTAGGAGGCTTAGGAATTTCTTAAGCAGAGGAGAAAATGGCTGAAAGAAGAGACAGGAGAGATATTCTCCAAACACTGAATGACAATCAAGCTTGTTACAATCGCAATACAATCGCGGGAGTTACGTTCTAAAAATAACCCGCAATAGGCGAAATCCGCGAAGTAGTCAGTTTTATTTTTTACAATGATTCTAAATGTTTTAAGGTTGCAAAACCCCTCACTACACACTTTATACACTTTTCTCAATAACTTGCAAACATACCGCACTTCAGTCACACTGCCAGCGATCAAAGATACTGTATATGTAAATTTGCAACAATTCTGTAGACTAGAGATTGATTGACAATGGTCTACAGTCCCTTAGCCAATCAGGACGCAGAAGACGACACGCAGCCTCTCCCTTAGCCAATCAGGACGCAGAAAACAGTGCGCTGTAAAAAAAAAAAAAAAAAAGCATGCAAAATTGCACTAAAAAAATCCGCGAGGCCGCGAAAGGTGAACCGCGTTATAGCGAGGGACAACTGTATCATCGGAAATAAAGTCATCACAACACTGAGGTATTTAGCAACAGGAAAAATGCAACAATGCAACAATGCAGCAGTGATGACTTGGAGCCAAATCTACGTCTCTAAACACTTTTATTCTCATTGACCAGTTGATCCAGAAGCAAACACTGTTCCTCTGTCCAGTTGGGTTTCCTACTTCTTTTCTTCTCCACTGCTGTTCGGTTTTTGGAAGATTTGAACACCAACCATCACTGCTTCTTCTAGGCCGGTTAGCAATCACAGACATTGATGAAAGCTGAGCCGTTTTACTCTTGTTAATACCAAATAGGTGAAGTGCAAAATGTTACCAGTGTGGTAAATGAATGAAAGCAAATAAATAGAACTATCAGCATGTGAATACTGTGGTAGTGGCCTGAGTTTAATCACACATTTTATAGGATACTTTTTAAAGTATAGCGTACTATTTATTTATTTGTATGTAAAGTATTATTTATAATTATACAGTCTTCATAGAGATTAGATTCTGTTATTAAGTCTATTGATTTGACGTCCATTCTAGGCCAATTATCACCAAAAGTGTATTTTTATCTAGCTTTTAGGATCAACCAATCACACCTCTTGAAATGATGACTCATACCTAGCAACGGGGTCAACCACACCTCCTCACTAAGATAAGAGTTTCTGTCCATTCCTTGTTAAGAGTTCTCTAAGAATTTTCTGGAATCACTCCTAAGCTAAGACTCCTAGCTAGGAATTTTTAGGCTAAGATAGGAGCTCTCTTAGAGGATTCTTAGAATCTTTAGGAATACGGGCCCTGTAGTATAGAGTACACTGTAGTTAGATTGTATGTTTACTTTTATTCTTGTTAATAAATGTTGTTGGGATCTGAACCTGGTGGTGCGCTATGGAAGCTCACCACACATAATGAAGTTAACCACATGGCTGCCTTTGTCTTGGAAACAAAGGGAAGCACCAGAACTCCCACAATCCTCCAGGTGTTAAACTGACCAAGCAGTTCACTGGCTGACAGTGGCATGTGACCTCTGAAGTCATCAGGTCATATAAAATGCGCTGTTTTGCCAGTGTTCTCTCTCTTATTCTCTTATCCTCTTACCCTCTACAACTCCACACCTCCACGTGGAGACCCCCCAGCTGCTTGGCTGCAGCTGGGTGCCAGGCCTGTTTTCCTTACAGCAGCGAAGCGAGATCCTGCTGAGGAATCTACACCAGGGCCCGTATTCCTAAAGATTCTTAGCGCTAAGAGTTGCTCCCAGTGGCCAAATTCTAAGAAAATTCTTAGAATCATGACGTTTCCCTCTCAAAGTTAGGAGTAGCTCTTAGTAAAGATAAAAGCTATTCCTAAAGAATCTTAGCTCTTAAGAGTGCTCCTAAGGTGAGATCTGTTAAGAGCAGGGAGGAGGACTTTTAGGAGGCTTAGGAATTTCTTAAGCAGAGGAGAAAATGGCTGAAAGAAGAGACAGGAGAGATATTCTCCAAACACTGAATGACAATCAAGCTTGTTACAATCGCAATACAGTAGTCCCTTCTTAATCGCGGGAGTTACGTTCTAAAAATAACCCGCAATAGGCGAAATCCGCGAAGTAGTCAGTTTTATTTTTTACAATGATTCTAAATGTTTTACGGTTGCAAAACCCCTCACTACACACTTTATACACTTTTCTCAATAACTTGCAAACATACCGCACTTCAGTCACACTGCCAGCGATCAAAGATAGGCTACTGTATATGTAAATTTGGCAAGCTGAACGTATTCTGTACTGTACAAGAGACACCGGACGAGGAGATTGATTGACAATGGTCTACAATCCCTTAGCCAATCAGGACGCAAAAAACAATGCGCTGTAAAAAAAAAAAAAAAAAAGCATGCAAAATTGCACTAAAACAATCCGCGAGGCCGCGAAAGGTGAACCGCGTTATAGCGAGGGACTACTGTATCATCGGAAATGAAAGTCATCTCAACACTGATGTATTTAGCAACAGGAAAAATGCAAAAATGCAACAATGCAGCAGTGATGACTTGGGGCCAAATCTACGTCTTAAACACTTTTATTCTCATTGACCAGTTGACCCAGTAGCAAACACTGTTCCTCTGTCCAGTTGGGTTTCCTACTTCATTTCTTCTCCACTGCTGTTTGGTTTTTGGAAGATTTGACATTTTACTCTTGTTAATAATAGGTGAAGTGCAAAATGTTACCAGCATGGTAAATGAATGAAAGCAAATAAATAGAACTATCAGCATGTGAATACTGTGGTAGTGGCCTGAGTTTAATCACACATTTTATAGGATACTTTTTAAAGTATAGTGTACTATTTATTTATTTTTATGTAAAGTATTATTTATAATTATACAGTCTTCATAGAGATTAGATTCTGTTATTAAGTCTATTAATTTGACGTCCATTCTCGGCCAATTAGAACCAAAAGTGTATTTTTATCTAGCTTTTAGGATCAACCAATCACACCTCTTGAAATGATGGCTCATACCTAGCAACGGGGTCAACCACACCTCCTCACTAAGATAAGAGTTTCTGTCCATTCCTTGCTAAGAGTTCTCTAAGAATTTTCTGGAATCACTCCTAAGCTAAGACTCCTAGCTAGGAATTTTTAGGCTAAGATAGGAGCTCTCTGAGAGGATTCTTAGAATCTTTAGGAATACGGGCCCAGGTCTTTTAGCCAACAAACAGAAGGTTTGCAGGCTAAACTCCCAAACAACAGGAGCCACACGGCTAGTTAGCACCGAGCTGCTAACAAGCCACTTCAAAGGACTTCAAGGAGCGGCCAGTTTCCCTCCAACGTTTGCCATCAGGACACACACAGCAAGGACTACAACTTTTCCCAGTTTGGCCTTCCATCAGGAACTGCCAGCTAAAGGAGCAACTCAACAGAAATTGACTTTTCCAACGAATCTGGTAGTATGACCTGGGCATAGTCAAGCTAAGCTAAGCAAAGCATAGAGTTAGAAATGCAGATTTGATGTGATATTTGTTTTTATTGAGTTGTTTAAGTATTGTGATTCGATGTTAGTTTAGATTATGCCACACATAGACTCAGGGTCTTGCATGCTTAACTAACCACTCTTCCTCTAACCTGGCACCTCATAAAACCCTTATCACATTCCACATATCTACTGGCCAGCACATGGTCTGAGTGTCCCCACTCAGCAGCCATTGTTTCCTTTGTGTTCAAGACCTCAAGGCCCAGCGGCCATCTTGGCACGCCCACAACCGGCGGCCATCTTGGAACGCCCACAACCGGCGGCCATCTTGGCACACCCACAACCAGCGGCCATTTTGGCTCACACACACACACACACACACACACACACATCTGTATTGACTACACTGTAGTTAGCTTGTATGTTTAATTTTATTCTTGTTAATAAATGTCTTTTAAACATACCTGTCTGTTTAATGTTGCACAAGAGTGAATATTGCCAACCTCTACACTGCCAAGAACTCCAAATTCCTTCAACCTTAACTAGTTGTTAACGTGGTAATTTTGGTTATAGTTATTAAGTTAATTATTAATCCGAACTCCAAATTGACAATTTAGTATAATTTATGAGACTGTTTTGATTAATTGGCTATATTTTCCCTTCCTAGAAGGGTGGTGCCCCGAGGTGATCTAGTAATTCAGATCCAATTATTTAATAATAAATAATTATTTTTGATAATTATTAATTATACATGATAGCCAAACCCCAATACTGAGTGCCTTAGTACCCAGGCCCAACAATGTCTTTTAAACATACCTGTCTGTTTAATATTGCACAAGAGTGAATATTGCCAACCTCTACACTGCCAAGAACTCCAAATTCCTTCAACTTTAACTAGTTGTTAACGTGGTAATTTTGGTTATAGTTATTAAGTTAATTATTAATTCGAACTCCAAATTGACAATTTAGTATAATTTATGAGACTGTTTTGATTAATTGGCTATCTTTTCCCTTCCTAGAAGGGTGGTGCCCCGAGGTGATCTAGTAATTCAGATCCAATTATTTAATAATAAATAATTATTTTTGATAATTATTATTCATGATAGCCAAACCCCAATACTGAGTGCCTTAGTACCCAGGCCCAACAAATGGTGCCCCGTGTGAGGCAGAGTACTGTTGGCAATTATTCATAATTGTGCAATATTAACTTCAGCATAATTTTGGCCAAAGCCAAAAATATTTTTGAACAACTTTTAGACTTTCCAGAAGTCTTAACGTTCAGTCCCACTAGTCTACCACAGGAGTAGATGTCCAGTTGTACTTACAAACAGGTGCAGTGTGGTGATAATTTATGAAATTCATAAATTGATAAATTATTAATAATTCGTTATTAATAACTACCGTCTTAGGTCCCCATTGTGCTACATTAAGAGTTGCTTTTGCTGCTAGCTAATTCAAGTTGAACCTACTTTTCTCAATCGTAAGAATTTCTGCATTCGAATACCACGTATTCAATGCAATCCAGTCAAGCTGTTTCCTGTTAATTTAAGTGTTCCCCTGTTGAATTAAACCACAGCGTGCCACCGGCCCTGTGTGAAAGAACTTGTGCCAGCTGTTACTGCCATGCATTTCAGCCTAAGTAAGATAAGGAGTCTGAGATAGAGCCACAGTGTGCTACCAGCCCTGTGAAATATAAGTTATATACTTAGCTGCTACTAACACGTGTTACAGCCTAAGTTAACTTTGAGAATCACGTCTCTAACTGTTACTGCCCTGCATTTCAGTTATTGCATGTTGAGTTAGGGCTGCTCGATTTTGGAAAAAATGAGAATCACGATTTTTTTGGTCAAGATTGAAATCACGATTCTTCAAACGATTCTTTTTGAGTTTGAAAATAAAATGCATTTATTCGGCATTTCGGCAAAAAAACTCCCTGTAACCCCCCCGTTCAATTTGGGAGAGACCCAGAGGTGAACTGTCCCCCGCGCCCCCCTCCCCTTTCCATTTCTCACGCACACCTTCTGTGCACGGCACCTTCTCAGAAAGCAGGGGCGCCTGCAGCTGCAGGGGGCGACAATTTGCCAGTTCCCCACACAGATATGACAGATAATAGAAAACCATGTAGCGGCGCAGATGTATTTGTTTTTTTTTGTTTTTTTTCCAAGTGCTTGTGCCCCCCTTGTGTGATGAAAAAATGCCGCTCCGGGCGACTGCCCGGTTCGCCCGTGCCTAAAACCGCTACTGGGTGCAGATATCACACTGTAGCACATTTTGCACATTATGTGGGCCTGTGCTTCGTCGGATTCTTCGAATCCGAAGTGTTGCCATACAAGAGAACTTGTTTTACCCTTTTTATCGACCGAACGCGACCGTCCTGCCTCTGCCATCTCGCTCGCGCTGTTTTCTGAATAAGATGAGTGTTGCAGGTCACCACACACACACACACACAGAGCTCGCAGGGCCGCGTTGAATGCTCTGGGGGAGCGACTGAATTGCACATGCGCGTCTTTTTCAGAAAAACCTCACAGACAACGGAAAATGGCAAAAGAATCGTTCCAACTCGATTTTATTAATTTGGAGATCGTTTGAACCAAGAATCGAAATCGTGATCAAAATTCGATTAATTGCACAGCCCTATGTTGAGTTTTGGTAAATTTGCATTTACTGTGTTACCAAATTTGTTGTGCCCACTAGAGCCACTAGATGGTGCCATAGCTACCTTTCTAGCCTCTTTCTTAGAAGCTACATAGCTACTTAGCATTGCATTGCTAAGCCCATTGCTTTGTTGTGGTTGTTTTGACACCTTACCTCTATCCCACATAACAATGGAGAACCCCTGTGTAGAGCAATTCATTTCCTCCCTTGCACAGAGCCTAAACCCAGGCTACCTTGAATTCATTAGCAAGTTGAATTTTAGTGAGTGCAGGGAAGAGATAGATTCTCTAGAGATAGATCACACCTGTCTGAAGGACAGGTGTGATGCACAGACTGCATCCAAAGGCCCATTGTTAAGATGTTTGCTTCTGAACTTTCACAGGCAATCCAGCCTTGCCTCTCAGAGCAAAGCAGCCTTAGAAAAGGAGGTAGAGTCCCTTAAAGCGCAAACGGCTTGTCTCCTCCATGAGGTACAAATGGCCAATAATAAAGCTATGCGCTACTTATCAGACCTGCACTCGGCAGAGTCGGACCTTTGTGCACACGAAGAAGAATTATTAAGGCTTAAATCGGGTTGTCTTTCCCCACCACCGTCATTAAGCCAATGTGATTCTGGTTACTCCGATTCACACTCCTCCTGTAGTGAAAGGTTAACGTCCCCTACAGTTAGAAAATGGGAACAATTTCCAGCTGACCCTAAGTTCCTGGGAATGGAGTCAGGTCCTCTGAGAGACCGAGGTAACAGTTACCTGACGTCCAATCTCTCTGACATAGACCGTGAAGAGATATGTAGTTTATCCTCCAGAAGATATTCTGCCCAATCTTCTTTTCAGTCTATGATGCATGACACTTCCATCCGTGCCCATCTCTCCGAAGGGGGGACTACAACACCACAGGTTTGCCCAGCCCCTGCCTTTCCACCAGAGATAACTGTTGCACGTGATGCACCTGCCCGGACACCACAGTGTCCCCGCTTTAAAGTGCTTGAGTTCCTTGCCAAGGACATTGAACATTTTAATCCAGACAGTTGTGATCATAACGTTGACAATTACGTTAGTGATTTAGACCACGCCCTAACTGATTTGCCCCATGCAACCCAAAGGGAGAAGGTTAAACTTGTATGGAAAACAAGCTCTAAAGCTGTCCATAAGTTTATCCAGTCACAACCTCCCACAGTCAGAGATGACTACTCAGAGCTCCGTCAAGCACTGCTAGAAGAATTCTCTTCTACTGCTGATGAGATCGGCTCAATGGTTGCAGCTCTCCAAATTAAACACACCCGTCATGAGCATCCTAGAGATTATTACAAACATTTGAGACGTGTACTTTCAGGGCAAGAATGCACCAGGCTTAGAAGAGAACTCCACCTTCAAGTCCTTATTCTTGCAGAACCTTCACCCATGTGTGCGCACTCACGTTGTACTCATGACACGCCAAGGTGACCCCTCGATGCAGGACATCAGGAAGATGACACAGGTGGCTTGGGAAACTGTTGTCACTTCCAAAACAAGAGGGAAGACAGTTGAGCCCTACAGCTCAACCACCAAGGCATCATCCCGGTCTACCACCTTTAAACATCACCCTCACAACAGACCAAAGGGGGGTGATAAAGGGCCACACAGGGACACTGAGCGTAGCCGCCATGTCCGTCAGCTTCCCCGAGATAGGCATTCACACAGTCGAAGCTGTAGAAAGCCTTACTCCGAAATTATGGCCCAGCAGTATGATCAGCCAATAGACTGCTCAGACCATGATCGCAGCATCTCTGAGTGCAGCTTAGATGATCATAATTCAGCAGACGGTGACAACGCCTCAGAATACCTCTGTGCCTCTGGCTACACGGAGCGTTACAGCCCTGAAACACGAGTTTGGAAAAACTTAAGGCACCTCAGATTCAGAGTTCCTTCTTCACAGTGATAACGGTCCATCCCTGTACTGCCAGTAGGTAGTAAGTACTTTACTTTCTTTGCAGTTAAGTAGGCAAACTTGTTGATTTGTTAGCAACAGCAGCAAACTCCATAGTTTTCAACTCACTAATAGTCACACCTGCCACTATTAGTTGAGAAAAGCCTAAATTCTGATTGGACCCACTGTCTAACTTTGCAAATACACCTGTACCAACTCCTCGGTAGTATTTTGCTAGTCATAGATGTCCTTATCCAACACAAATTTTAGGACACATTCAGACAATGATACAGCCATTGACAACCAAGATTTTTCCGCAGCAGCAACATCTGCATGAAGGACAAAATTGTTATTTCTGTTAAGATCAGACTGAGTACTGCATTGAATAATAATTATTCTAATAGGATCCAATGAGTAAACCACAAACTCTTGGACATTTGGAAATGGTTTTATCATTGTAGGTGCCACCCTCTTTCTGCATCTTACCCTAACAATTTACATCACTGACATTCTTCTTTTTCTCACTAACGCTGTTAGTAACTGTCAGTGTGCTTATGTGTATTTCAGTTTGTCACCTGATGATTTTGTTTTGCTTAGCTAAGATAGTTAGCATTTACCACAGCCCAGTTGGTTAACAGACTGCCCAGACGTCATTAGTATGAATGAACCTTTCCAACTTGGATTAGCCCAACAGTGTTGTATATTTGACTCCTGTGAAGAGCATCAGGGAATGGTAAGAATCTCCTCTCAGTCCTCCCTGCCTCTCTCATGGCTTCGGCTTCTGTCCAGGCCCGACTTGGGGCTGCTAGGTCTGCTGGCCTTCTTTCTCTCTTGACCTCCCTCTGACTTGATCCTGGTCTCCGGGCTGCGATTCTGCTCCTGCTCCTTCCCCTCTCCAAACTCCTCTCTCTGCCGCTTCTGTGCAGCATGAGGATTCGGTGACCTGCTCCTTGGTGAGAAGAGGCCTTGAATCGTTGCTCGCTCTCAGAGCAGTTATCCCGACAGGGATCTTTCCTCTTGTTCTTTTTCTTTTGGCTCTTGGACTTGCTTGCACCGGAGCTGTCGCCGCTTTCGTGCTTCTTGTGTTTACTTTTGCTTGTCCTGGCTCCTCTTGGTTCGCTCTCTTTTGTTGAGTAGCTCTCATGAAATAAGGTCTGGACTTCCTTCACCGATTCAGGATGATCAGCACTGGGATCTTGTGCTCCAACAGGAGGCAGAATAGGCCCCTGAATGGTCCAGCCTAAACGGGTGTGCACAGCTGCAGGACCCTCCCCAGGGCCAAGACGCACCCTCTCCATGGGGCATACAAGATGAGGATGGTCTGACCCAATGAGAAGAGCAGGATGAATTCGATTAACAAAGGCGTCGTCACAGGCCTGGGACAGCACACATTGTTGAACAATGGGATTCACATTCACTTACAATAATTTTTTTAGGTATGGTGGTGAGTGCACGCACCACTTACAGGTCAATAAAATAACACACATCACCACATTTAGTTTAGAGTGTTTAGCAATTTATTTTCATTTTTGTCATATTTGTGTTTTCAACTGTTCTCACCAATGATGATTACTCTTCTCTGTCCCAAGGATCAACCAGAACTGTGGCTGAGGCCCAATCATATATGATCAGAGTTTGCCGTCAGGTGTGTTGGATGAGGAATTTACCAACTGAAAGTAGGTCAGGGGTGATTTTGTTTGTCGTATAATAAGCTAGGCTGGTTTATGTAAAACTTGTGAATACAGAGTAGCACAATATGTTAGAATATTATGGTTGTATATAGAAATTATGTTTATGTTGTCATAGGGAAATCAGGGGAGTAAATTGATTACTGTAGCTAATGGTTGGTCCAGAGGGAGGGGCTGAAAGTATAAAACCTCTGGCCACCAAGGCCGCGGAGGGAGAGTTAAAAGATGATGCACAAAATGTGGAGAATTTGATGGGATGTTTGCCGAACAGGTTTCAGTTGTTTTTCACATTTTTTTTTTTTTTCTGTAAATAAAGGCATGCTTCGTTTGCAACCAAAAGCCATTTCCTTGATGTTTTTCTTCCGGCGGACTATTTGAACCCAGTTTTTGTGACATATGGTGGCAGTGGTGGGATGGCCGGTCGCAAAGACAAGCGTGTGTTTAAAAAACGGACTGGACTAAGGTCCCAAGTTAAAAAACCTGACTGGCCAATCGTGGATTGGCCAGTCAGGTCCCTCCAGTCCAGTCTGCTGTTCAAATGGACTCCCAGGTACTTATAATGGTCCACAACTTCTACCTCCAGACCCTGGATGGTGATGGGCTCCACTGGTGTCCCTTTCTTCCTGAAGTCAATGACCAGCTCCTTGGTCTTGTCCACATTCAGGAGTAGGTGGTTTGTCTGGGACCACTCCACAAAGTCCGCGATCAGTGTCCTGTTCTCCACCTCCCGTCCATCTCTAATACACCCAACCACTGCAGAGTCATCAGAGAACTTCTGCAGGTGGGAGGACTCAGAGCTGTACTGGAAATCAGAGGTGTAGAGAGTGAACACAAATGGAGACAGGACAGTCCCCTGTGGTGCCCCCACATTACTGACAACAGTATCAGACAGGGAGCCCCCCAGCCGCACAAACTGGGGCCTGTCAGACAAGTAATCAGTAATCCAGGAAACAATGGAAGAGCTGACACCCATCCTGAGCAGCTTCTCAATCATCAGAAAGGGCTGAATGGTGTTAAAAGCACTGGAGAAATCAAAGAACATGATCCTCACAGAGCCCTTTCCACCATCCAGGTGAGAGTGAGCACGGTGCAGCAGGTAGATGACAGCATCATCCACACCAACATGAAGCTGATACGCAAACTGAAGAGGGTCCAAGACAGGGGTCACCAGGGGTCTCAGCTGAGCCAGGACGAGTCTCTCCAGGACCTTCATGACATGTGACGTCAGTGCAACCGGTCTGAAGTCGTTGAGGCCAGTTGGGATGGGCTTCTTGGGCACCGCCACTACACAGGATGTTTTCCATAGCACCGGTATCCTTTCCAGCTTCAACCTCAGGTTGAAGATGAAGTGCAGGATGCCAGACAGCTGTGAAGCACAAGTCCTCAGGACCCGGGGGTTGACACGATCGGGGCCTGCTGTCTTGCCTTGTTTGACTCTCTCCAGCTGTCTTCTCACCTGGCCAGGCGTCACAGTCATAGGGCTGGTCTTCTCAGTGGGGGTGGGAGTAGGGGGGAGAGCAGAGGTGATAGGCAGGAAGGGATCAGTGGTGAGTTGTTGATTGGCCGTCTGGGGGGGTGTAAAGACTGGAGTGGTGGGGGGTGGAGAGCCAGCAGGGGGTCCAGTGGTGAATCTATTGAAGAAGACATTAAGCTCGGTGGCTCTGTCTGGGCCACCATCCTGTTGTTTGTCTTTGATGTTGAAGCCAGTGATCAGCTTCATGCCCCTCCACACGTCCCGGGTGTTGTTCTGCTGGAGCTTGACCTCCAACTTCCTCCTGTAGGCGTCCTTACACTCCTTCAGCTGGACCTTGAGTTGCCACTGTATCCTCTTCAACTCGTCCTTATCTCCAGATCTGAAGGCCTGCTTCTTCTTGTTCAGCAGATCCTTCAGCTGGCTGGTGATCCAGGGCTTGTTGTTAGGATAACAGCGGACAGTCCTTGTAGGGATTACTGTATCCTCACAGAAGTTTATATAGTCCGTGATGCAGTCTGTCATGCTGTCAATGTCATTCCCATGGGGCTGGCAGAGCACGTCCCAGTTGGTGGTATCAAAGCAGTCCTGCAGAGCGTCGCTAGCCTCCTCACTCCACCTCCTAACTGTCCTCGTGGAGACAGGCTGTCTCTTCGCTGCAGGGACATACTCAGGTGTTAACAACACCAAGTTGTGATCAGACCGTCCCAGTGGGGGCAGGGCAGTGGCACTGTATGCATCCTTTGAATTAGCATACAGTAGGTCCAGAGTTCTATTTTCCCGGGTTGCACAATGAACAAACTGGTGGAAAGTGGGTAAAACAGTGTCCAAGGTGATGTGTTTAAAATCCTCAGAAATGACAACGAGGGCCTCCGGGTGTTTGGACTGTTGCCTGGCAACAGTGGCGTGGATGGTGTCACTCGCTGCTGCCTTGTCCGCTGAGGGAGGGAGGTAACTCCCACAAAGATGACAGACGTGAATTACCTCGGTAAATAATATGGACGCATTCCCACAGCTAAAAGTTCAACGTCCGGTGTACAGACACGCTCCTTCACAGTCAAATGAGCGGGGTTGCACCATCTCTCATTCACAAAAACAGCAATCCCGCCGCCGTTCTTCTTACCGCTCAGGACCGTGTCTCTATCCGCCCGTAGAGTTTTGAAGCCGGGTATAGACGCACTGTGGTCCGGGAAGTTCGCGTGCAGCCAGGTCTCCGTAAAACACAAAATACTGCTCACGGCGTACTCCCTCTGGGTCCTAACAAGCGCACACAGTTCGTCCATCTTATTAACCAGAGACCTCACGTTCCCCATAAGGATAGATGGTACCGCTGGTTTGAATTTCCGTCTCCGCTCTTTCACTTTCGCTCCAGCACGGCATCTCCAGCGCTTCTTCCTAAGTTCCTCGGGAATCTCAGGCATCGCTCCGGACAGCGCAGGGGGTATGGACAGCGCTAGCAGTTGCTCTCGTGTATATACGAAAGGATGGCCACTCTGCTGAGCCCTACAGCTCAACACTGAAAGTCCAGGAAAAACGAAAAAAAGCAGCTTAAAAAGACAAAAGTGGCCAAAAAACATGGTGATTGTTTTTTGGCATAGGATTCAAGAATAAGTTAGAAAAAAAAGATCGAAGGAACACACAAAAATTGTAAGAATCACGGCAACTATGCAAGACTGCTCTTCATAGATTTCAGCTCAGCCTTCAACACAATAATCCCGGACATTCTGATTAATAAACTCCTGGACCTTCACCTCCCTCCCTCCACCTGCGCTTGGATTAAAGACTTCCTCTCCAACAGACCACAACAAGTGAGACTCGGCCACCATCTTTCCCCCCCACTCACTCAGCACTGGCTCCCCCCAAGGCTGTGTGTTGAGGCCACTCCTGTATACACTATACACATCAGACTGCTCTCCTTCCCACCCCTCCAACCTTATCATAAAATTTGCCGACGACACCACTGTGGTCGGTCTCATTTCAGGCGGCGATGAGTCTGCGTACAGAGCTGAGGTCAAGAAACTCTCAGCTTGGGGTTCATCCAACAAGCTACTTCTCAACACTTCAAAAACTAAGGAGATCATCATAGACTTCAGACGCAACCGCAATACACTAGCCCCACTCCACCTGAACAGCGACTGCGTGGAAAGGGTGTCTTCATTTAAATTCCTAGGAGTACACATCTCCGAAGATCTCACCTGGTCCATCAACACCAAAGCAATAACTAAGAAGGCCCAACAGCGACTACACTTCCTGAGAATTCTCAGGAAAAACCATCTTGAACAGAAGCTGCTGGTGTCCTTCTACCGGTCCATCATTGAAAGCATACTCACCTTCGGCATCACAGCTTGGTATGTGGGTTGCTCGGCGGCAGACAGGAAGGCTCTGCAGAGGATCATAGGCACAGCCCAAAAGACCATAGGCTGCCCTCTGCCCTCCCTGGAAGAGCTCGCCAACTCCCGCTGCCTCAACAGGTCCAGATTCATTCTCAAGGACTCTGCCCACCCCGCCCACCACCTGTTCAACCTGCTCCCCTCTGGCAGGCGTTTTAGGTCAATAAATGCACGCACCGCCAGACTAACCAACAGTTTCTTCCCCCTGGGCCATACGCTCACTAAACCAAAATAAGAACCCTCTGCAAACTGTGGCCTATCATGTTAACCTCTTGAAACCATGGGAAGTAAAAGACTGTACTCCTAGCACTTCACTACTGGCCTGGCATGTGGCTGAAGAAGACGACTCTGAAGGTGTGGTGGAGGCTTGGAAGCAGTCTGCAAAAGTGGAGCTGTCGCATCTAGAGGGTAAGAAGCCAGTAGAATTACAAGTCATCTTTGATTCTTTCCCTAAGTTGTTCACACAGAAACCAGGCCGTACAAGGGTGTTGCAACACAGTATCAGAATCAAGTCTGATCAGGGGCCAGTGAGACAAGCATGCTACTGAGTGCCAGAGTGGTTGGTGGAGGCATTGAAGGAGGAGATCCGTTTGATGCTGGAGCTGGGAGTCATTGAACCATCTGAGAGTGAATGGAGCAGTACTATTGTTACTGTGCCAAAGAAGGACGGATACCTGCGGATTTGCATTGACTTCAGGAAATTGAATGCCACCTCATTCTTCGATGCCTACCCTATACCTAGGATTGAGGACCTAATCGAGCGGATCGGACAAGCAAACTACATCACCACGTTGGACCTCTGCAAGGGGTACTGGCAGGTCCCCTTGGAGAAGCAGTCTCGGCCCCTCACTGCCTTCAGGACCCCTTTAGGCCTCTTCCAGTTCACCGTGATGCCATTTGGTTTACATGGGGCCCCTGCAACTTTCCAACGGCTCATGGACAGTGTACTGCGAGGTTGTGGAGAGTACTGCGCTGCCTATTTGGATGATGTAGTTATCTTCAGCCGGACCTGGGCAGAACATTTGGAGCATCTTCGGCAAGTTTTGGCTGCAATTAGTGCGGCAGGACTTACTTTGAATCTGCAGAAATGCGTATGGGCTAAGCAAGAAACCCGCTACCTGGGTTACCAGTTGGAGAAAGGTGAAGTCCGGCCACAAGTGGACAAAGTTGAGGCCATTAAGAACAGCCCAAGGCCGCAGACAAAGAAGCAGGTGCGATCCTTTCTTGGCCTGGTTGGCTGGTACCGACGATTCATTCCTCAGTTTTCCACTCTGGCCGCTCCACTGACCAACCTCACCTGCAAAGAGGCTCGGAATCCGGTGGAATGGAGTGAGGAATGTGAACAAGCATTTCTGGGTTTGAAGGATAAATTGTGCTCCTCCCCAGTTTTGCAAAGCCCAGACTTCAATCGCCGCTTCCTGGTGCAAGTGGATGCTTCAGGTGTGGGCATTGGGGCTGTGCTGGCTCAGGGAGATCCTGGTGAAGAGCGTCCAGTGCTCTATCTCAGCAGAAAGCTTCTGCCTCGTGAAACCAGATACTCCACCATTGAAAAGGAGTGTCTGGCAATCAAGTGGGCACTGGACAGTCTCCGGTATTACCTCCTTGGAAGGGAGTTTGACCTCCAGACAGACCACAGAGCCCTGACCTGGATTCAGACTATGAAGGATTGAAACACCAGGGTAACCAGATGGTATCTGGAGCTTCAACCCTTCAAGTTTCGTGTGTGGCACAAAGCAGGAAAGGAGAATGTTACAGCTGACTATCTGTCAAGACTATAAACATCTGCGATGCAGGAGAAAGGGGAGGTAATGTGACAAAGATGTCGTCACAGGCCTAGGACAGCACACGGTGTTGAACAATGGGATTCACATTCACTTACAATAATTTCTTTATCTATGGTGGTGATTGCACGCACCACTTACAGGTCAATAAAATAACACACATCACCACATTTAGTTTAGAGTATTTAGCAATTTATTTTCATTTTTGTCATATTTGTGTTTTCACCTGTTCTCACCAATGATGATTACTCTTCTCTGTCCCAAGGATCAACCAGAACTGTGGCTGAGGCCCAATCATATATGATCAGAGATTGCCGTCAGGTGTGTTGGATGAGGAATTTACCAACTGAAAGTAGGTCAGGGGAGATTTTGTTTGTCGTATAATAAGTTAGGCTGGTTTATGTAAAACTTGTGAATACAGAGCAGCACAATATGTTAGAATATTATGGTTGTATATAGAAATTGTGTTTATGTTGTCATAGGGAAATCAGGGGAGTAAATTGATTACTGTAGCTAATGGTTGGTCCAGAGGGAGGGGCTGAAAGTATAAACCTCTGGCCACCAAGGCCGCAGAGGGAGAGTTAAAAGATGATGCACAAAGTGTGGAGAATTTGATGGGATGTTTGCCGAACAGCTTTCAGTTGTTTTTCACATTTTTTTTTCTGTAAATAAAGGCACGCTTCGTTTGCAACCAAAAGCCATTTCCTTGATGTTTTTCTTCCGACGGACTATTTGAACCCAGTTTTTGTGACAGTAACCCAGTAAGATTTGGGCTGGATAGGTTTGCTCAGCCAAGCCAAGTTCAGTGGATGTGAAGGCTTCCTTGATAAGGAATTTCTTCCAAGGGTTAGAAAAGGCCGAGATATTAAAGGAAACCTTCTTCCCTTCCAGGGTTTCAGTGCCCTGACGGACTGTACATAGTACAATGGACTCTGCCGCCCCATCAAGCCCAAGATAAGATGCAGCACTTGACAGTAGCATTGTTCTCTGTGAGCCATCATCCAAGATAGCATAGGTCTCAAGTTCTTTCCCTCTGTAGCTTAGCAACACTTTAACCACTTTCAAGAGAACCTTGGAACCAGAACTGCTGGAGCGGATAAGGTAAGATACTCCAGAGGGGGGCTTTAGCTGGTTAGCTTCGTGCAGGATACCAAGGTGCTTTCCATTCCATTTTGGACAGGGTTTTTTCAGTGATCATGGGCACACCGCCAGCAGCGGTTATGAGATCGAAGCCAGTTATGGATCTCATCAGGAGTTAGCCGACGGAATTCAGGGCATGCGGATAGGTGGTGGTCTTTGGTGCCACAGTATGAGCAGATGGGATTTTGTTTGTCTCTTGACTGTAAGATGGCAGGGGTCCTCTCTTTTGAAGTGGCAGGGGTTTGTGGACTGCTTGTGCCATGTAATATTGTAGCCATAGGATAGTTGGATTTGGTTAATGGTCCTCTTTCTCTTGAATATTGCTGTCTTTGCTTCCATTGATGTATACAGACTTGAGAGGCCACCATCTGACACTGCGCTTCAGCTTCCAGCCAGGTTGCAAAATCAACCAGATTGTATGACGTTCCAGGATTGGTGGAACGTGCATAGCAAGCATAGTTAGCAACATGCTCAGGGGCAAATTTAGCCAGAAGGGTTTGCACATGAGAAGCACAGGCTAACTTTGCTTGTCCTGCTGCACTACCCAAAGACTGCAACATGCCTACTAGTGCTCTAATTCTGCAGGCAAAGTCACTGAAGCTGATAGAATCACCAGCACGTAGTGATGGAAGGACTAGGATGGCATTGATTTCACGCAATACCAAATGGTGGGGTTGGCCATAGCGCTGTTGAAGAGCAGCCAGTGCATGAGAGTAAGGATATGGGCTGTTAGCATAGGAGAGGGCAAGGTGTCGAGCAGACCCTAGCTTCAGGTGATCCAGGTTCAGGTTATTCTGGGGATAGGAGGTTATAAAGGGCCATCTTAAGCGTGGCAAATTCATGAGGGTCATCATGAATTAAATGAGGGAATGAAGGACCTTCATGGTGTGACCTGAATGAAGCAGTCTGGTACACAGGTATGGTGACAGGTGGCACCACTGGTTGCTGCTGTTGATAAGGATGAAAGGGAGCAGCAGGTTGTGAAGGTGGCAACTGTGGAAGGAAGCCAGCTGAAGCTTGAGTATGAGAGAAGGAATGGACATCAGCAGTAGCCGGCAGAGTTTGAGCTTGAGGTGTGGGGGCCCTCAGGTAAGGGAGCTGCAGGTTGGAGGGCTGAGGGGGAGGCCGAGCTACAGGGTGTGTCACGACAGGAGGTGCAACACAGGAAGTCAAGGAGGTAGCCGGCAGGGGATGGTTTGGCACTGGAGCTGGGAAGGTGGGAGCCACAGGGCCAGATAGCATGTCTGGTGGTGGTAAGGAGCTGATTTGTGTGGGGGGGTTATTCGCTTGAGACAGCAGCTGAGTGTCAAACTTAGGACTGGGAGTGTGGGTGCTAGCATGCGGCTGAGAAGCTAACTGCGTCAGAGCCTGAGGTTCTGGTGTAGGCAGCAAGGATTCAGGTGGAGGAGGAAGAGATGCACGGCTCAAAGCTGGTGGAGACTGATGGCCATGTGGAGAATAGGTGGCCTGGGACTCATGTTGCCTTAAGCAGGTGCACAGTTCCGCCACTAAAGACTGACCAACTTGACAAGAATGATCATGTTCATCTTTCTTCTGTCTGTACCCGGCTGGCCTTAGGCAGATGGGTCCCTCCATATGAGCTGGGTTCTGCTCAAGGTTTCTTCCTGTTAAAAGGGAGTTTTTTCCCTGCCACCATCGCCTTCAGGCTTGCTCTGGGGGTTTCAGGCCGGGTTTTTGTAAAGCGTCTTGAGACAATTTGTATTGTTATTGACGCTATATAAATAAAATTGAATTGAATTGAATGAGGAGGATAATTAGGATGGGTTGGAGATGCAGGGGTTGAGGCCTCAGCTGAAAAGGAAAAAAAGTTACGTGGGGAGGCCATGCTGTCCAGACGATGCACTAAAGTTTGCACTGAAGCTCCAAGCTGCATTATCATATTGCGCATCTCATCCATGCCATGCTGCATTTTAGCGAATTCTGTCTGAGAATGAGGAGTGGTTGTTAGCATTGACTCTATCCGGCTCGAAGGACCATGTAAAATAGCTCGTCTTGGACTGTATTAAGTGTTTGAGCTGGCTACCAGGAGAGTTGTCAACACTACAGTTGTGCAGTCAGGCACAATGAGACACTGTAAGATCTTGGTTAACTGGGTTTATTTCAGGAGGATGGCAGGCAATTGATGCTGGTTTTATCTAAAGAAAAAATAGGTAACATTGTAATCAAACTATATACATAAGGAAACAAAATACATCATTCTCTTAACTATAATCAACATAAAGCGTTATCATACAAATTCTACTTTAAACAACAGAAAGGTACTGGCAAAAGAACTCACATGTTACTCAGACAAACAATTGCTGCTAGGAGAGAGCCAGGGCAGGAAACAGAACAACAACATTAGTTCCTGGTTGGTTCTCAACCTTATTCCTCCTAGTGATATAAATAGCCATTTTGGCTTGACCCAGGATGAAATTCAAAAGTTTGCATACATTTTGTCTTGTTTTGACATATTTATAACCAAGGACAAACATCTCTGTGGAGAACTCTTCACTGAAAGCACAAAATAAACCTTGCAGCATGCAAAACAAAGGTTTTAACCTTGAACAAAGTGAAAAAGCATGAAAAACTGTTTCCCTTTGATAGCAGAAAGGACATTCCTGACTAGCATTTGTGTTTATCACTGAGACAAAAGCATTGACAGCAACTGCTCCATGAAGAATTCTCCACTGTAAGTCACACACTCTCTTAGCTAATGATGGTTTATACCGTGCTCTCCATTCAGGCCTCACCCCACTATTCAGTTTGAGAGCAGCGCTCCAAGGTGTATCAGCCCTGCTCTCTAAACCTTTCCTATTAAACACCTTGACACAGACATGATACAGCTGTTTCCCCGTGACCATATTCAGCAACATAGTGTTTGGATTCCTAGATGTTAGGAGTGGACCTGTACACCCATCCAAATTGGGTGAGATTACCAGTTCGGGAAAAGGGTCCTGTTGGTCGGGGCACACCCCTGCACAATACCCCACAAGCATTTCAGTCTCATCTGTGGTGCAGGCAGCACGCCATTTCTCCAGGAGCTGCGACGCCACGCGAAGCGACCTCAGCCCCATGGAATCAGCAAGCCCTCTCCTATTCCCAAAATGTGGCCCCGTCCGGTCAACGACATCTTTCAATGTGACGATCCTGGCGCTACACAACATCTTCTGTAACGAAGGGAAATTGGCTGAGGAGATATCCAGATGTGCACCTCCAACCACAGGCTCTTGCAGAAGCCAATGCAAGGAGGTTACAGGGCCAAACCTTCTGACATTAAACAAAGCCCAAACTTTCAAACAACTACGATAAAAAAGTGGCAGTGTTGAAAACACAATTCCATCTGGTTTCATCAAAAACAAAGATTTGTCCAACCCCAAACTCCCACCCATTTTCAGTATTACACAGCTCAAACACCTCCATGCAACATCTGTAGGCCCTGTCAAGAGCCTTTTTACAAACTGCAGTCTATAAGCTGCAGTCCTACTATGCAAGTGTGTAAGGCCCTGTCCCCCCTCATCTTTAGGCAAAAACAAAACAAACTGAGGTACCCAATGCAGCCCATCCCAAAAAAAATTCCTCAAAACAGACTGAATCTTTTGCAACAGGTCAGGTGGAGGGTCTATGCAGGCTAGTCTATGCCAGAAAGACGATGCTACCAGATTGTTAATGATAAGTTCACGCCCCCTGTATGACATTTTTGACAATAGCCACTTCCATCTTTCAAGCCTTCCTTTAACCCGTTCAACTGCCCCCTCCCAATTCTTCTCCATGATTTCATCATTCCCCAGAAAGACGCCCAAATACTTGAAACCATCTTTCCTCCAGTTCAAATTATCTGGGAGACTAGGCACTCCCTCCACCCATTGACCCAGCAATAGAGCCTCACTTTTTGACCAATTAACTTTGGCCGACGAGAGTAACCCAAACTCCTTAAGGATGTCAACAACCATCTCTATATCCCTTCCCCCACTAATTAGCAGAACTATGTCATCAGCATAGGCTGACAACCGAAGAGGTACATTACACCCAGGCACAGACACACCCCCTAACGTTAGTCTTATTCGCTGCAAAAGAGGCTCTATTGCTAAAGAGTATAGCATACCAGACAGAGGGCAGCCTTGCCTCACACCTCTACCAACTTTAAAGAGAGCACTTAAACCACCATTGACTTTCAGAATACTCTCCACACCACTGTACAGAACCCTGACCTTCTGAACGAAGCCTTCACTGAATCCAAAGGCATACAAAGTGTCCCATAGATAGCTGTGCTCCACCCTATCAAAAGCTTTCTCTTGGTCTAATGAGCGCCCTGAAGAGCCCTCTCCAGCTCCTCCAACGTCAGAGCAGAATCAAGTTCGGCCAAGGATTCCTCTGAAACCTGAGGCAATCCCTCCATGAACACACTGTCAGCCTGTTCACCGCTTAGTTCGCTCCTGTATAGATCTTTATAAAACCGTGCAGCTCTATTTCAAATATCGTGCACACTGGTCAAAAGAGTTCCAGACTCAGATTGCAAAGAATGAATACATTTCCTCTGGCCATTTTTCTTCTCCAAGCTAAAGAAAAATTTCGAAGGTACATCCATCTGATCCACACACTGAAAGCGTGAACGGACCAACGCTCCTTGTGCATTAACACCTAACAGCTCAGCTAAGGCGCCCTTCTTGGTTGCCAAATTGTCAACATCATCATGATCCCCAGTAGAGTAAGCCAAATTCTGAATTTCTACTAACTCTGTTTCTAAAATTTCAATTGACCGGGTTCTGTCGCTTGTGATATTTCGTGTATACTGTTTACACAATTGTTGGAATTGTATTTTGCCAAATTCTGCTAAGGAAATCATATTACTATGGACATGAGTCCAAGTATATTGTCTTTGGTCCTTGTGAAAATTCCTCCACACATCACTTAGATCATGTGTCTGCATACATTGACTAAGTTTTCTGCATGAAAGCATATGCGGCTCGACATGATTCCTGTCAATGTCTTGCTCTGTGCAGTTAAAATCCCCCCCAATAAACAAATATTCATCACCATTGCATCCAGCTATAACAGTAGACAACGTTTCTAAAAAAGCCACTCTTTCTGCTGCTGTAGTTGGGGCATACACACAAACAAAAACAAAAACATGATCTTCAAAAACAGCTCTAACTTTGAGTAATCTTCCCTCTATAACTTCCACCACTTCATAAGAAATGGGAGTAAAGCTCTTTGCAAAAAGACATGCGACTCCCCCACTAACGTTGGAGTTGTGGCTCAAAAGAGAAAGACCCTCCCACTCTAGCCCCCAATCAGTTGCGTTCCTTGCATCACTGTGCGTCTCTTGTAAGAGCACGACGTCTAGACGCTTAATGCGTGACAAGAGTCGAAACTGGGCTCTTTTCGAGGGATCCCTAGCCCCATTAATATTTAGGGAAGCTACAAGAAAATCACCCATGATCAAAAACAAAATAAAAATAAAAATAAACTGCATTATACACATGTTGCTGCTTGTTTGGAATGATAGATAGATAGATAGATAGATAGATAGATAGATGGATAGATAGATACTTTATTAATCCCGAGGGAAATTCAAACATCCAGTAGCAGTTACAAACATTGAACATAAAATACAAAAGCTATATAAAAAATAGAAAGTGACTAGAAATAAAATGTTTATACAACTATAAACTATGTTAAAAATATAAAGTGACCTGTTAGAAATATAAATATAAAGTGAATGTGTTGCCTTCTTTGATTTACTGTCCTTACCCAAAAGGGTATTTAACTTAGTTAGGAACTTGGTTAAACGGTAAACCTCAGGGTTAGAAAAACGCCCGTCCGAAATGAACTGCTTTGTTCTGGCCATACATTTTTCAATATCTGGGAAAAAGTCATCGACCTGAACATTTCTAACGTTCTTCGTTTCTTTCAGAAAATTTTTAATATCTTCTACCGTGTATTCCTGAGTAACGTACCCACTCATGCGCAAACTACAATCCACACTACAGTCAGACTCGAAATCACTTTCTCCCGTAGCAGGTTTATCTTGGCCTCGCGCAGGTTTCTTTATTTTTGACTGCACAGCCTTATCACTTTGCGTTCGCTTTTGACGTTTTTGGGGCACCTTAAAAACAATGGGTTCATCCTCTGCTTCCATTTGAGAAACTTCGTCCTCTGCATCAATCCCATCTGACAGATCATCATCCTCCCCTGCAACACTATTTTAGGAAAAATCTACGCTTTCGGGCTCAGCCTGGGCTGCGTCCTCCCCTGCTGGCTCCACATGGGTAGGCCCAAACGGCAGGCTCACCTCAGCCGAGGAACTTTCCCCCTCTCCATCTACCTGAACACCATTAGATTCTGCACCCTCCCCATTGGGAACATTAATACTGGGGGTTTATTCTTTATTAGATTCCCCCTCACCATCAGCGGGAATACCCTTTCCGTCTGGGCAAGAACGCACTAAGTGGCCAGTTTGGCCGCAGCCAAAAACACTTCATCACAGAGGAGGAAACATACACCAAATAATGAAAGCCCTCTACGGGCACATTCAGAGTAAAATCTAGATCCTTATTATCTTTCAATATCATATACACTTGACGTCTGAACGACACAACATGCTTAAGGAGTGGATTGCTACTTGAAATCGCTGTGATACCAGTTTGCCATGACGGGATAGAGATTCAATCGGGATTTCATCCTTAATAAAGGGCGGGATGTTGGAAATAATTACTTTTTTAGCGGGTGATGATAAAGAGAGCACTTGGGTGAAAACACCATCAATTACTACTCCCCTTTCAATCACGTCATTTGCCAACTCTACCGTCTCGAGAAACAAAACAACTGCCCTATTCATACGAGCTGCGGAGAGGATTTTGTCGTGACCGACCATCTCACCAACAGCCAAAATACATTCTTCAACGCTGGCTTTAGCTGTTATTTTAATGGCATGCCGCCGCGTTAAAGACCCAAGCACTCCTGTACCTAAAGCCGCCATGCTCCCAGATCGGGGCAGACGCCTCGGTAAACGAACAAACCAAAAACGAACTACTCACAACAACCCACCCAAACTAAAACACAAAACAACCCCAAAAAGAAAAAAAAAATAAGTAAGACAAGGTAGAGAAAGCAGTGAAAAAGGCACAGCGGCCACACTCACGCGTCTCACTCGCAGCACTCCGCCCACTCGCTCGCACAGAGAGAGAGAGAGAGAGAGAGAGAGAATTTGAATTTTAAATCAACCTTTATTTCCTAATTTTCCTTTTTACAGTTCATTCTTTACTTTTTCTGTAAACTCAAAAAAACAAACCAAATACAAATAAAAACAACAAACAAACAAAACAAACAAAACCAAACAAACAAACTTGTTAAAAGTTCAGTAACAGAGAGTTTTCTCCAACTGAACACAGAACATCTTTCACAGCCCACATCTTTACAAACTCCTGTGTTCGTCCAGTCAGTTCATAAAAACTGAACTCTACCTTGAGTCGAGCTGCCAGTAGCCCAGTCACCATGGACACCACGTCCTCTGACCCCTGACCTCTGACCCTGTTCTTCCTAGTGTAGGGGAACCGGTCGTCCTCTCAATTCTCCCCCTCTCTGGAATTTAAATTTACGAAGTTGTTTTGCAGAGGAACTCTTCTAACAGATCAACCTTTTACACCTTAGCCATAAATGTGCCATGTCCAGATGCTGGACAGACCCATGCTATCGGACCTCCCTAATGCTGAGGACGTCATCTGAGCCAAAAAGACAGATTTACACTTCTTGTGGAATTTCCCACTCTTGTTTCTTGACTAATTAGTCCTGAATCGAAAGAACATCAACACGATGTCAGGAACTACAAAGAATTAATTAATTGACTTTTACTTTGTATGGACAAAGTCTAGAAACCTTAATGTTATGTTCATCTATGTTTTAAACTTGTGATGTACTAATTTTCCTTTTTCAGAGACATACAGTCCCTGACAAAAGTCTTGTCACTTATCCATTTTGTAGAAACAACAGTTTATAACCTGACTCTTAATTAATCCATTGGTTTTAGAAATGGCTCATATGAAAGCTAAAACCCTCCCAAATTATGTTTGATATACTAAAATAAATTTGCTTCACTGAAGAAAGATTGATCATTTAATGAACACAGAAAGGTCAGATTTTGGCAAGACAAAAGTCTTGTCGCTTGGGTACAAGTTGACCCTAAGTGCCCCTCAAATATATGTATTATCAATTTGTTTTACAAGCAATGGCTAATTACAATCCCAACAGCTTTTGAAATAATGTTTTGGTGCCAAACAAAACTGCTGAAAAGCATTCTAACGTTCACAGCTTGGTAAAGCCCACTGAGTCAGTTTTTGCAAAGACAAAAGTCTTGTCGAATGTCATATGATGCACCCAATCCTAGATTACAGCCTCAAAGAATAAGAAAAAGATTTGAAGAGACTAGAGATGTTTTTGACAAGCCCAGGTCCGGCAGACCCCGCAAGACAACTGCTCGGGAGGACCGTTTGTTGGCTCGAAAATCCAAGGCCAGCCCCTTTTCCACTGCAGCAGAGCTCCACCAGGCCTTGTCACCTCAAGTCCCCGTGTCAACCAGAACAGTTTGTAGAATTCTGTCTCGAAATGGCCTCCATGGTAGAATCAGTGCCCAGAAACCAGCACTAAACAAAAGGCAATTAAAAAAACGTGTGGCATTTGCCAAGGCCCACAGCCTGCTAAAAGGATGGACGCTGGAAAAGTGGCAGAAGGTGGATTTCTCAGATGAATCTTCGGTTGAATTACATCACAGCCGCCGCAAATATTGCAGGAGACCTACTGGAGCTCGCATGGATCCGAGATTCACCCAGAAAACAGTTAAATTTGGTGGCGGAAAAATCATGGTCTGGGGTTACATCCAGTATGGGGGTGTGCGAGAGATTTGCAGGGTGGAAGGCAATATCAATAGCGTAAAATATCAAGAAGTATTAACTACCTCTTACATTCCCAACCATAAAAGGGGTCAAATTTTGCAGCAGGATGGTGCTCCATCGCATACTTCCATCTCTACATCAAAGTTCCTCAAGGCGAAGAAGATCAAGGTGCTCCAGGACTGGCCAGCCCAGTCACCAGACATGAACATCATTGAGCATGTCTGGGGAAGAATGAAAGAGGAAGCATGGAAGACGAAACCAAAGCATCTTGATGAACTCTGGGAGGCATGTAAGACTGCTTTCTTTGCTATTCCTGATGACTTCATCAATAAATTGTATGAATCATTGTCGAACCGGATGGATGCAGTCCTTCAAGCTCATGGAAGTCATACAAGATATTAAATATGGATCTCACAGCACCAGTACTTCATTCACTGATGTTATGCATCATATTTTTGTATTTGAAGTAAATGATTTGTTCAATTTTCACATTACTTTCTGTAGGCGACAAAACTTTTGTCTTGCCAAAATCTGACCTTTCTGTGTTCATTAAATGATCAATCTTTCTTCAGTGAAGCAAATTTATTTTAGTATATCAAACATAATTTGGGAGGGTTTTAGCTTTCATATGAGCCATTTCTAAAACCAATGGATTAATTAAAAGTCAGGTTATAAACTGTTGTTTCTACAAAATGGATAA